>NC_085138.1:165891888-166233313 GCF_035046485.1 Aedes albopictus
CCTTCGGGTGTAATGCTGCCACAGGAGGATCGCCTGGTCGTCGATAAACTTACAGCACTGGGCGTTAACAATCTCCCGCCGGAAGTGTTCGTACTGGAGCAAATCCAGAAAGTAGAGACACATCGGATACTTCAGGTACTTGGCCATCTCCGGATCCTTCCAATGCAACAGATACTTCAGGTATTTGATGAAGTTACCATCTTTGAAGAAGCCACGTTGCGCGAGAACTGTGAATCGAGTTGAAAAGAAAGAACACACATATTTTATTAATTTGAAGGTTAACATATGTTCAGTTTCCGGAGATTAGTCGTTTGTTCATTTAAAAAAATATGGCGCCATTTGGGCGCCATGAAAAGCTCTCTTAATTCAACGTCATTTTTAAGAAAAGACATTATCAACGAAATAGTACACCACAATACTCGGGTGGGTCAACGTTGTATGGGAAAATTCAAATTGATGAGATGCAATCGGATCAAAGTTATTTAGATACCTTTTGAGGTCCCAAACCACTGTGCAAAATTTGAGCATGATTGGTTGAGCCTGGCGCTTAAGCCTAGCTATTTAGCACTGTAGTTGGAGGAAATGCCAATACAGAACCCGTAGCTTCCGGGAAGGTAAGGGTTAGTGGGCTGGTGTCAGACCCTGCGAGCCAGCCATAAAAAGACAAGCACCGAAAAATCAACAAGAGAAGAATGTGAACCGATACCAATGGCGACGACAACAGCGACGAAAAGGGATTCACGATTGGAAGCTCGGTACGTGGAACTGCAGATCTCTCAACTTCATCGGGAGCACTCGCATGCTCGTCGATATACTGAAGGACCGCAGGTTCGGAATCGTAGCGCTGCAGGATCTATGGCGCGAACGTTTAGAGGTAATCATAAATACCATCTACCAGAGTTGCGGCAACACACGTGAGCTGGGAACAACTTTTATAGTGATGGGCGACATGCAGAGGCGCGTGATCGGTTGGTGGCCGATGGACGAAAAATTTTGCAGGTTGAGGATCGAGGGCCGACTCTTCAACATCAGTATAATAAACGTGTATTATTTATTTCTTGCAACTTCAACAACACAGTTACGCAAACTTTTGCTCAAATAGCATCAAATTAGTCAGGAAATCATATACCTAACCCATGCTGTTTGTATCATTTCATTACAGAAATGGAGAACTGATCATCTCACCATGTAAAAATCCAGCTCACTACTTTCAATCTAGTACTTCACTGATTGCTTCCTATAGGACACAATCGGTGAAGTACTAGAATAGAAGTAATGAGCTGAACAACCTCAAAATCAGTTTTTTGAACTTTTCCATGATTATATCGTAAAATTTCAACGTGATATGTTCTACAAGTTTGAAGATACTACTGGAATACACTATCTTGCTGAAGACACCAACTCTGTAAAATTTAAAATTGCTCCAGTAAACCAATTTTTTTGAATTTTTTTACTATTTTCACTATTGAATATTTTTTGAATAGGCACTTTTTGGCAGCCGTGCTATCAAAATTTCAATGCTTTATAATGTCCAGAATTGACCAAAAGTGACTTAACAATCGGGTCTGATAAGGCACTTTGATTTCTGATGCTATTTTAATCGTCATTTTTCAAAGAAAATATTCACAAATTTCATACAAATCAATAGGAGGCAATCAGTGAAGTACTAGATTGAAAGTAGTGAGCTGGATTTTTGTATGGCGAGATGATCAATTCTCCATTTCTGCAATGAAATGGTGCAAACAGCGTGGGTTATATGATTTATTGACTAATTTGATGCTGTTTGAGCAAAAGTTTGGATAACTGTGTTGTTGAAGTTGCAGGATAAAATAATACAACAACACAGTTATTCAAACTTTTGCTCAAATAGCATCAAATTAGCCAATAAATCATATAACCTACGGTGTTTGCACCATTTCATTGCAGATATGGAGAATGGGGCACGTTCGGTGTAGTACTAGATTTGTAGTAATGAGCTGAATTTTAGTATGGTGAGAAGGTCAGTTCTCTATTTCTGTAATGAAATGGTGCAAAAAGCGTGGGTATTATGTTTTCTTGCCTAATTTGATGCTGATTGAGCAAAACTTTGAATAACTATGTTGTTTATATTGCAAGAAATGGAGAAAACAACAACACTGTTGCCCAAAGTTTTGCTCAAACAGCATTAAATTAGGCAAGGAATCATAATACCCACGCTTTTTGCGCCATTTCACTGCAGAAACGGAGAATTGACCTTCTCACCATACTAAAATTCAGCTCATTACTACAAATCTAGTACTTCACCGATCTGTCCTATTGATCATCTCACCATACAAAAATCCAGCTCACTACTTTCAATCTAGTACTTCACTGATTGCCTCCTATTAATACAAACTGAAAACTCACGAAAACTTTTCGACATTAATATTTGTTAATCCAAATAGTGTTCTTGTCTCGTAGTCTACATTTCTAACACTGTGGTTGACTTTACATTGAATACCCGACAAAAAATATCGCTTTTTAATTTTTTAGATGAGTTTTTAATACCAATTAAAAACTGTGTTTTTTTATCTAATTCTTTATTGTAATTCCCAATGAATTTGTTTATGTTAAAATACATACATAATCAATCAACTAAAACAATGACAACTTTTTTTTCATTTGCTATGTTAACATCACAGAACAGATGTGTATCTTGGAACAAATGTGAAGTTTCGAGGTGGAAGACGTGAAATTTTCACTTGGAAAACTAGATTGGAGGAAATTCCCATGGGAAAATAAAAAATCATCAAAGCGTGCTACGCCGCCTCCCTATGCTCGCTGCAGGCTAAAGCTTGACTTCCACCACCAGGTTCGCTAGTGTTGAGCTATCAAACGGGCAGTGCTTTTCGTGACGAAGATTCACCCCCGTGTGAACATTATAACTTCGGTTAAAAAACTAGAAAGGCGAAAATATAATGAATGCCTCTACAAGTTTTGTGTCGAAAATAAAAAAATAAAATAAAACGAGTGAAACATTGTTACATCACATTGAAATAGCCAGTATCTGTTAGAGATATTCTAGGTTGTAAATCTTACGTCATGATGAAAATTATTCACAGATATTTTATTGAAATTGGTTATGCCACGGTGTGTCTGGTGGACAACATTATTTTAAAAAAATCGGTATCGCTAAAATACCCACCAAACGAAAGCTAAGGGTCCCACCTTTCATTTGAAACTTAAATGAGAAAGTTCTATCGGCGGGTCTAGAACAATTTTTTTTTTGAAATAGTGTGATATTTTTTGTATTTTCTCGAAGTAGTAAGTAATAACGTAAAACAGTTTGTCCATTGCCAACATGGCTTTCCGACGGAAGATTTTTTATATGATGGTAATTACACTTCCCACAAAAGCATAATAGTCCCATGTTAATAAAAAACAGTAAACAGTAGTCAGTTTCGTGGTTATGGGCAGTAATGCTTAAAAAACTGTAATAGTTTCAAGCTGGTGGACATGATGAGTTCAAATTTCAATTTACATGTGTACCGCATCATGCTCTAATACTCGTAATTATTATTAAATCACCGTGTTCATCCTTATAGAATGCATTTGACAAAACCTTTTAATTATTTAAAGAATTTTATTATTTTCTCTATTGAGCAATGCACGATATAAGCACAGACAAACAGACGTAACACTCTTCAATAGGGCTTGGCATATGCATTTAACGATGAATTTAAATTTCTTTTTTCCGCGATTCTTTCACCAGAGGTGCTAATGTTCGATCGCTTTGATGTTTGCAAGTGTACACGTTGCTGAATGATACAAACGAAACTTATGAGAGACATGTTTAAAAGTGTGCGTGTTAGGCAAACGCCAAATCGCATCCCATCATGGCCGACAGTGCCTCGCGCGGTTCTACCAATAGGTGGATGCATGTTCATGAAAAAGACAGCAAAAAAAAAAATAATGAGTTTTCTCTAAGAGTTACGTCTTTTTGTCTGTGATATGAGGGAATGGCTGTGTGTTCTAAATACCATGAATTGGCTAAAACTGTAAACTAAACATGTTATTGATACTTTTACTTTATAAACAAGTTCTACAAATCTCTAGGCACAAAACATTGCCAATTTATTTAACTGAGCTGTTTTAAGTGAAAAACATCCTTAAGGCCACGATGTTAGATGCTAAGATACTAAAATTAATTACAAGACGACACACACTTTCCAGAAGCCTAAGATGGCTGCAACTCGATATTTTCTGGAATCAAATCTTTAAAACGCGTGTATTTCTAATGGGGCAGGTGGGTCACGACACATAATTTGAGAAAGGCGGTCCTACAATAATGGAGCAAAACTTAAATAAAAATTGCATTGATTTATTTAGTTTTTAGGTAAAATATGTACTTTTTCATAATATCTAATTGTTATCCGAGATTTTTTTTGTTCTCAAAATCTAAAGTGGTTTTCTCGTCCAATACTGATATTTTCGTATCATGAATGTATTAACTGTACTGCTGCAGGAGAATGAATTACAGTGACTACATTTTCAATGCAAACATGAAATCTCCCTTTTGCATCTTTAGCAGAACTGCAACGAGCACTATCTTTTTGCATCATCGGTAGTAGTGCTAAGTCTGCCGCGTTTGCTCTTAAATAAAGAAGAAACTGTAGTTCTTGCAGCACTACATATTTCGCAATTACAGCAAATATCAAAACTCTGCGTAGAAGACTCAAATTATATTTATACTTAAAGAGAGTAATTCTAAAGGGTATGATCTCATCATTGAACGAATAATCTTTAAATGAGTAATTGCGATATATTATCGTGGGATAATACCAACTATATTTCAGAAAAAGTTGATCAATAAATTCAATAACCTGCAAATACAAATAACAACAAATTGGGACTTTTCTATTTTATTCTGTCTGTCTTTTATTTGTATGTTCAGTCATCTAAAACAAATATCTAAATCTGTGAATATCAACTACCTTTGATGATATTGATGGTTGCAGAAAAAGCTTCTTCGAACACAGCACGCACACCTTGGTACGGTTTTCATCGTGACTTTATGATTTCATGTGATAGTTGTTTCTCTAAAAGTTTGGAGCAAACCTATGTTGAAATTTAATTTCTTTTATTTTTTATGATTCAATACCTAATACTATACTACACAGCAATCCTTCAAATTAGCGAAAAATGTCAATTGCTTTTACAAGTACCAGAAAGGGGCACAAAATGAACGTATACCGGCCTATAATGGAACGTGGTCATTTTATCCGAGCTACTTTGTTGATCATTATATTTTTATTGACATCCAAGTCATGGCCTACTACGACTGTAAAACTTTTCGAACATTTGGCACTGTCGATAAAAACGAGGAGAATGACAGTCGAAATAACTTCTTCTTCATGTCAATAAGGAGAAGATGGTTAACACATATACCTAAATATTGGGAAAATTCTATTACAACTCCCTTAAATATTTTTTTACACTTGTCTAGACAAGTGTATGGAAAATTTTGAATATGGTTTTACCCGTTTACTGTATTTATATGATATGTTACCAATGAGCGACCTCATACGAGCCCATTAGGTTACACTCAAGGTTGAAAGGAAGAAAATGCAAGTCTTAGACACATTCCACGCGTTACGTTTTGTGCGAGAATCAAACTTTTGCTTCCAAAAATTGATATGTTGTCATATACATACCAACCAACATATCAAACGATCAGATTTGGATAGAATATTTAGTTTATGCTTTCTAATTGGGAATTGGACCTTTGTACTTCGAAAGAAAACAAGAAATACAGCGTAACGGGACACCATCGCAAAAAATGACGATTTTTGAACGAACGCCAAGAAATTTGCTACTTTCTAGAAGCAGTTTTCAAAGTTTCAGGTACTATTAGAAGAATATAGGTAATTATCTTCATTTTGGTGCAAAAAGAATCAAAATCGACAGCAAGAGCCCGGAAATATCGTTCAATGAAGTTCAAAAACCGCGGTGTAGAAGTGCGTGGAATGTGTCCTTATAGTAATAAATTTTTGAAAAAAAAAATTGTTCTAGGACCGCCGATAGAACTTTCTTGTTTTAGCCTCAAATGAAAGGTGGGACCTTCAGCTTTCGTTTGATGGGTGTTTTAGCGATACCGATTTTTTCTAAATAATTTTGTTCTACCAGACACACCGTGATGCTGTTTGATACTCTTTAAAATTTATTTTTTCCAGTTTTCAAGAACTGCGTCCGTTAGGTCGATTCCTGTCCATGATTTTCAAAATTCCTTCGTCGTAGACATATTACCTTGGTTCATCCCTTGACAAATCCGCATCAAAATCACGGCTCGATTATGGATACTTTTCTGGAGGAGCCTTTAGTTTTAAGGTTATATTATAACGATTTTTTGAAAAGATAAAAAGGTTTTGTGCCTTTTTGAGAAAGATTTCGTAGATGAGGAAATCACTCAAAGAGGCTTTTCCCTCTTTCAAAATTTGTAGTTCAAAATAAATGACACTAACAGTTGAAATAGTCTACATTTATTTAACTTGTTTTTTTTTAAATCAGAATTACTACTTGGATGAGCTAAAAATAATATCGAAAGGTTGTATGAGACTTGTGAATATTTTCTTTGAAAATTACTATTAAAATAGCTTCAGATATCAAAGTGCCTTATCGACCCGATTGTTAAGTCAATTTTGGTCTATTCTGGACATAATGAACCATAGAAATTTTGTCAGCACGGCTGCCAAAAAGTGCCTACTCAAAAAATATTTAATAGTGAGTTTTTAACTCATCTAAAAATTTAAAAAGCGATATTTTTTGTCGGGTATTCAATGTAAAATCAACCACAGTGTTAGAAATGTAGACTATTTCAACAAGAATACTATTTTGATTAACAAATATAATTGTCGAAAAGTTTTCAGTTTGTATTAAATGATTTGTATGAAATTTGTGAATCTTTTCTTTGAAAAATGACTATTAAAATAGCATCAGAAATCAAAGTGCATTATCAGACCCGATTGTTAAGTCACTTTTGGTCTATTCTGGACATGATA
The DNA here is from genome assembly GCF_035046485.1 of Aedes albopictus. Lineage (NCBI taxonomy): Eukaryota > Metazoa > Arthropoda > Insecta > Diptera > Culicidae > Aedes > Aedes albopictus. Next base: position 165,898,905 of record NC_085138.1, read on the forward strand.
AAGCATTGAAGTTTTGATAGCACGGCTGCCAAAAAGTGCCTATACAAAAAATATTCAATAGGGAAAATAGTGAAAAATTTTCAAAAAAAAAATTGGTTTACTGGAGCAGTTTTAAATTTTACAGAGTTGGTGTCTTCGGCAAGATAGTGTATTCCAGTAGTACCTACAAACTTGTAGAACATACCACGTTGAAATTTTACGATATAATCATGGAAAAGTTGAAAAAACTGATTTTGAGGTTGTTTTTTAAACTTTCATATTTTCTCCCAAAAAATGAAGTCCAAGCTATATGGTGTCTACAGCAAAGTTACTTGAAATTACTTGTTCTACAACTTTGCTGAAGACATCTACCCTCTAAAAAAATATTTTGAAAAAATGGTTTTATGCTCGGGTTTACCCTATAATTTTACCATACAGTGAATAGGCAAAAAATAGAGAAGATTTTTCTGAACATATCTTCCAAAGACACCTATATGCTAAAATGTCATCTAACGGCTCTTAGAGGTTTTGATCGTCTTTTTTCAGAATGATCCCACTGTGCAGTGTTGTTGTTCTCTCCATTTCTTGCAACATAAACAACATACAATGATACATATTGCCCATTTTACTGGCATTTTACCAGATTAGCTGGTATGTCTGAAACATACTGGAAAAACTTGTAATTAGAAGGCACGAACTGTTGCTAATTGACAAATTGAGAGATGAAATTTGTGAAAAAAATCGCGTTCTGGTGGGATTCGAACCCACGACTCCGTATTTGCTAGACCGGCGCTTTAACCAACTAAGCCACAGAACAGGTAATGGTTCTGCGGAATAGAAAGCCAAACTGACTCCGAAGCCGCACCGTGAACACTCCTATTTCACAAACTCATCTCTCCTTTCGGCTTAGATGCCAATCCACAACACGCTCCTATTTGTGCCCACTAACTACCAGGGAATGAAATTATCGATCACGATCGCGATTGTAGAAAACTCTCTCACACGCATTATCGGCGAAAAAAGACGTGCGATAAATTCAGACCCAGGCTTCTCCCGAGAATGTGTTTTCGCTCGTTCCGCAGCGCCGAAAATCGATTATCATCCGCAATGAAAAGTTGACTGGTTTGCTTTCTGCTCTTTGTTCGCCTCTCTGTAATGCCGTCATCACCGACTGTAGCTTTTATGTATAAAATTTCTGTCCCCTCTTGAGCAGCTTGTGTGGTCGTGTGGTTATGGTGCGCGCCAATATACATTTTTGTGGAGGGTCTAGGTTCGAATCCCGTTAGCGGCAAATTTTTGCTATTTGCTTTCTGATAATTATCGCGATAACTTTGCAGGCGATAAAGTTGGATAGCGAAAATGAAAAAAGCGATTTCCAGTTTTCGGCTATCTTTGATCGGGGACAAACAGCAACGACCGATAAACATTTCTCACAGGAAAAGTAAAAACAGAAAAAATCGGTTGCTCGAAAAACGCCGTTTTTCGTCTCAATTTGCTGATTATTTCATTTCCTGCTAACTACAAGTGCGAGCGAATTATTTATATGAAGCCGAGACTTACTCTCGCACTCCGCATACCTAGCCACCAGGCAGTTTGTTTTGCTGGTGTCTAAGTAGTATGCGTCGAGAGCTCGGCACTAATTAGACTAATTAGACTAATTAGACACCAGCAAAACAAACTGCCTGCTGGCTAGGTATGCGGAGTGCGAGAGTAAGTCTCGGCTTCATATAAATAATTTGCTCGCACTTGTAGTTAGTGGGCACAAATAGGAGTGTGTTGTGGATTGGCATCTAAGCCGAAAGGAGAGATGAGTTTGTGAAATAGGAGTGTTCACGGTGCGGCTTCGGAGTCAGTTTGGCTTTCTATTCCGCAGAACCATTACCTGTTCTGTGGCTTAGTTGGTTAAAGCGCCGGTCTAGCGAATACGGAGTCGTGGGTTCGAATCCCACCAGAACGCGATTTTTTTCACAAATTTCATCTCTCAATTTGCCAATTAGCAACATTTCGTGCCTTCTAATAGGAGGCAATCAGTGAAGTACTAGATTGAAAGTAGTGAGCTGGATTTTTGTATGGTGAGATGTTCAATTCCCCATTTCTGCAATGAAATGGTTCAAACAGCGTGGGTATTATGATTTCTTGACTAATTTGATGCTGTTTGAGCGAAAGTTTGGGTAACTGTGTTGTTGAAGTTGCATGAAATAAATAATACAACAACAAAGTTACCCAAACTTTTGCTCAAACAGCATCAAATTAGCCAAGAAATCATATACCCACACTGTTTGCACCAATTCATTGCAAAAATAGAGAATTGAACATCTCACCATACAAAAATCCAGCTCACTACTTTCAATCTAGTACTTCACTGATTGCCTCCTATTACAAGTTTTTCCAGTATAAACAACATAGTTATACAAAGTTTTGCTCAAACAGCATCAAATTAGGCAAGAAATCATAATACCCACGCTTTTTACACCATTTTATTGCAGAAACGGAGAATTGACCTTCTCAAAATACTAAAATCCAGCTCATTACTACAAATCTAGTACTACATCTAACGTGCCCCATTGTTCTTTAAGGCTGGCTCGCTGGGCCGGACACCAACCTCCTAACTATTCGCAGGAACATGATGCACCATTGTGCTTAAAATCTTGTAATTGTAATTGTAATTGCTCAGTCCACACCCAGGCCGACAACTGTCAGCCCATCTGCTTGTAGGCAGATGTGGACCTACTAAGCCTCCCCCGTTAACATGTCCTACACCGAATTAGCACACCGGGATCTTCCACAGGCAGGCGCTGGCGTTACCAGTCCCAACAAGCGTCAGATACATTAAATAAATGGGGTAGAGGATATAGGAAGATGTGGGAATAGGATGGGAAGAGGTAGAAAATGAAGAGATAGTAGAGAGATTTCGATTTTGTTGCTGAAACGAGAAAAAGAAAGAATGATAAAGAACATTAGCGATATGTTCATAGATTTGGATTTGGTCGATAATTTCTCATCTATTTTGTTTCCACATCGTTGCATCGGTGACCATCTCGCGTTTTTTCGTCATGTCCTCTTTGCCGGTTGGCGACGTTCGGGATGTAAGTAGAAAAGCATGCATTAATATGATTAGTACGACAGTAATTGTGATTGCTCAGTACTTTCAGCCCATTTGTCCGCAGTACATATCAGGCATCCCGTTTGAACAAGTCCTACACAGAATTAGAAATCCGGATCTTCCACAGACAGTCCTAACTAGTGTCAGATAAGTTCAATTGAGGATAGGAAGCGGCAAAATGAGAAGACAGTAGAGAAGGTTTGGTACATTGGTAGCTGTGTTCATGTGATGTTTGTCTGACATTGAAAAACTATTTTCCGTAAGTGTTTAACTCTCTACCCCAAATGTCTGAGCAGATGTATAGTTTGGCAATTCTATGTCCATACATCTTTTATCAAGAAGGAATAATGTTGTTTACTGTTATAAAATAATTCAGTTAAGGGGCAGCTAATGCATTGTAATCCAGAATAAACCTACAGAAAATGTCCCAATAAAAAGTTAACACTAGTTCAACTAACTACACAAACTAAAAAGTGTTATTATATTTTACCAATGATTTCATCCTAATCTTGACCCTAACATAGTTATGCGCTTAGTGTAAGTGGACGCCGGTTATGATTTTGGTTGGACAATGATCAAAAATAGTGTTGTTTCGACAATAGTCACATACTATGCCCTACGACATTGACGATTCTATTGTCTATGGCTCACCTATTTGGCGCCACCCAGCAGGGACTTGGTCTGGTACCCAATTCAGTATATCCGCTCCACGTAATGTACCGTACCTCTTTCGATTTGTGATATAGGGTATATGGATCATTCCTTGGCCTAATTTGCAAACCGCCTTGACAATTTTGACCATAACTCATGAATTAATAGCACTAGAAATAATATGTTGACCCTATTACGCACTCTAGGCAATGCATGTTTCACCAATTGGAAGTAAACTTACGTAAATATTCAAGAATTTACTTAACTAAGTTGAAAAGATTCGATGTGATGGTATGCAACGTTGGTCTATGGTACATAAATTGGCCTATTAGTGGATACAACGTTGGCCTATTGCTTTCCATGCACTAGAATCACTTATTATCTCATTTTTTCATTATTTCTGCTGAGGTATTATCTCTGTTTGTTCACCAATCATACTTTCAAATTACATTTTCGGAGCCAAATTTTCAAAAAACTATAAATAAATCACTTAAACTAAAATTCTTTCTTTTTTAGTAACGAAAACAATGCATCCCGATTATTGTGTTATATTTTTATAGTCACCGCACACAAAATTTATCTTTCTGTTCGTTCTTTCTGGTTCTTACGCAAGCAATGTTGTTGGCGTCACTTTACCGTCTACCCCCGTTGGTTTGACCTCATCTAATCTGAACACTTTTTTATTTGACCCCCTCTAATCTGCACATCGTTCAAACTAAAAATGGTTCAAACGTCATTCTGCTCATGGAACGGAGTGAAACGGAACGCAAAATCAAAACAAAACAGCAAAAAGGGTTACCATCAGTGTGTTTTTCGATGCCTACAGGGTTACTAGAAGTTCAAATTAAAAAATTAACCCCGTTGGTTTGCATGAGGTGTCGTTCAAACCAACGGGGGTAGACGGTATCGGTGTTTTTGACGTCACTTTATTGATGGGCCAAGATTTGGGTACACAGTGAAAAAAATGTCCTCAATATTCGGCCCACATGTAATTTGTAAAATAGTTATTATTCGTTAAAAACAAACATGCAAACTCAAAATAGCATCTTTGACCGTCGCATCAAATGTTCAGTTATTGAAAAGGCAATTCGAAATATTCCAGAATCATACCATTTATGATCATGTGTATAGACTACCCACTAAGCCGAAGAATCATGGCGTCTACAAAAGCTAAACAAAGTGACATTTTGATACAATTTTAATACTCCAAAGTGCTAAAATTGAAACGAAATGTTACAGGTGCTTGGCGCAAAGCTTTTCCGATATCCAGTTCGGCGCGTTTGTTTGAGTTTTTGGTTAACGTTAAGATAGGCCGAACGAGGGGACTATGCCAACGAAGCATCCCGATACCCTATTACGCGGAACATTACTCTCTTCATTCGGATAGCGGCTATGTAACCCATTGGATTAGAAACCTCCATCAAACATGAAGTGATTAATCGGAAACTGAAGACTCTATACCAAATTTGGCTCAGAGACAGGTAATCAGTGAGGTCAGTTTTTCTCGTTTGTCAGAGACGATTGATACGTATTAAGACAAACTTTCCACTGCATCTGCCAGCAATAATCGGTGATCGATCAACATTCCGAGTACCCCAATTTACACAAGAATGCCAAGGATCACCGCTCATGCTTTACAATACAGTTGGAAAAACTAGAACAACACCTGGCCACAATGATGCATAAAGCACTAAAGCGGACCGGAAGTGTTGGTGAGCCAGCCCCCACCATGCACCATCGTGCTTAAAATCTTTCACACATACTCGAATGTTGTTCAGCCATTCCTAATATTGGAAACAGACGCTGTTGTGAGCTTCTACATTTCGATGGAACTTTACCTGAACGGATTTGTCAACTGCACCATTGCTGAAGTGTTCTTTTCTTCTAGAGATTGCCACAGGGGTTTTCAAGAAATTATTTCTGGGATTCTTCCAGAATTTGCTCCAGCGACTTCTCCCAGACCTTATTTCCAGCAATTCTTCTAAGAATATGTCACGTTTCCAACACCGAATTTTTCAGGACTTTCTATGCGGATGGCTTCAAGAAACTTCTTGAATTACTTCCGTTATTTTTCCAGGAAGTATTCCAGGGAATTACTTCAGATAATCTTAAATGAATTCGTACATAGGTTCTCCTAAGCAACAGTTACAATAAAAATTCTATCAATTACCAGGGAGTTTATTCAGGGGCTTGTCTAGGATCAGCTTAAAAAATTCCCTTAAGCATGCACAGAGGAAACAGAAAGTATGGCGAAGATATAGAAGTGAAGACAGTGGAGAAAAAAGGTTACAGATATATAGGAGTAACACTTGAAATCGCCTGCGTTTACTTGTTGGAAGCTGCTTTGAATAAGAGTATTCAAAGCTGAAATACGGCTTAAGCGTTACCAGTACAGATGGGTCATCCGTTCTTCGCTGAAAGTGTCCTGTGACATTATTCTGAAAATTTTCCCAGGAATTACTTTCGCATATCTTGAAGAACTGCTTCAGGAGCTCTTCCAGCGTATGCCATCGGAATTTCTCAGAAACTGTATAAGTTTGTGTAGACTTTCTTCCAAGAAAACCTCGCGTACCCACAGATTCCCCCAAGAATTTCTATGGGGATTAATTCGAAGATAAGGAACTCATCCAAAAGATTTTCAAGAAAATACTTCAAACATCATTAGGAATTGCTGAAGGATTTGTACCATGACTTAGTCCAGGATTTTTTTTTCTAATAATTCCTCAGAATCTACATCAGCAATAACTCCACAGACTTCTATAGGGATTGATACAGGATTTTACGTACGGGTCTCTGTACGTATTTAACTTTTATTTGCTTCTGTTTTATCGCGAAGTATACTTATGAAAGCTTCTTGGAGCACCAAGTAGGGGTAGGCGGGGCATAATGAGCAGGTGGGGCATAATGAGCACCTTGTATTTTCACTGTAAATCATCAAATTAACAAAAGGAATTGCTTGATTGTAGCCTTATTATCTAAAATCCAATGAGCTGATGACAAAACATTAGTCAAAAAATCCGTTTACCTTGAAAAATTAATCAAAATGCGTAAAGTGGTCATGTACTGGGAAAATATTATAAGAATCAGGTGACCTAAAATAAGGTTTTGGGTATCGAAATCACAACTTAGTGGGCATCTATCGATTTTCTTGATATTCCCTAGGCCAATGAAATGTATTTGTAACACTTTTCAACTATTTGTATAATTATTTTGTTGTAAAAATATGCTTCAAAGAGTTGGTAGTAGGGTGGGGCAGAATGAGCAACTAGTGAAAAAATAATGAAAATGGTAAACATCGTCAACAAACAAATTTTGATTTTGGTTTTCTCTGTTTTGATGCATACAGTAAGGTTTTGTCTGTAACTTTCAATTTATTAGCTTGAAAATTTCAGTATCTGTATATTATCACCGTTTAAAAATTCCTCAATAGAAGACCCCCACAGTTTCCTACAAATTAAACCCCGTGATCCCTTCAAGTTCTCATTGATTGTTGCCGGTATGGTTTATCATTGACAAGAATAGTCAATTAGCATTTGATTGTGTACAAACTGATATTGATCATCCTGCCCCACCTAGGGTGCTCATTTTGCCCCACCCCCAAAACCCAACTCGTGATTTTATACGTTTTTAAAAACATAAAAGTCTACAACATTTATAACTTTATTCGGAATTTCAACGATTAGCTTTTGTAAGTTAAGGTTCAAATGAGGATTGAGCATGAGCATGAGCATGAGCATAGATGACCGCACAATTCGTAGTTGCTACTCCGTGATTGACCAGAGCAATCGAAATTGCACAAGGAACCAATGAATAGGGCTTGGGACTAGCTTACTATTCTCAATGTGCACAGGTCGAGAGCTCTCAACTTTAATAAGGTCAATAACGGCGCCGGCCACGTCCTTACGGTCATCGGGGATGGAAGGGAATGTTAGTAAGACAAACGTTGTTAAAAAGACCGCGAATCGCTGCATCTCCACGTTTGTCTCAGGAAGGAATTTTTTGTTAGTAGGGTAAGGTACATTGTCAGTCCGGGAGTCACCTATGGTTGGTGATATGATTTGACAATGGATCAATATACACAAACCGCCGTTAACAACCGACCACTTTTCGACGCAAGAACTAGCCAAAAAGAAAATTCTATCGCGCGTCTCCACTCCACTAGGGAGCAGAAACCTTTAGTCTATTCCACACAGAAATACACTGAACGCGACTCACTTGTCGGCGCCCGGATTTTTTCTCGACCGGCGAACCCGAACTAACATTTTTCACTCTTTTGTGTAAATGCAAAAAATGAAAGAAAATATTTATTATCAACTAAAAGTGTATTGGAAACTAGCGCCGAAGGGAAGCGAAAAATTCGGAACCGACTCAACCACGGCGCGCGCACACTCGTCCCGTCGTCGGAGCCCCGCAGAGAGAAGAGAAAAAAAAAACAAATCGCAAAAATCTAGCAAAGCGAGCGCGCGAAGCTTTGCTGCTGCCGAACTACCGCACACTACTCAGTTAAGGTTCAAATGAGGATTGAACGTTAAAATTACACATTGGTTTCACTTAATTTCCTGGATTTGGTGGTAAAACGCTTAAGCTGCTCATTATGCCCCGCCTACCCCTATCCCAAGAAATTAGATTTGTAAATCACCAGGATATAAAAAAAAGGTTGAAGATATACTTACAGTGCAGATAGTTGGGATTCGCCAGGCATTGTACGAACTCAAGTTCCGCTTGGAAGCGCAGTTTTTGCGCATCTTCTGATTCAACGGGCACTGAAACGAGCAGCAGGGACAGCGTTAGTTGCTAAGTGTATCATCAAAAAAATCCTTATTTCAGATGTTCCACCAATTCTTCCACCATGTGTTTATATAAAGAAAATGTTTTGTATTTTGAAATTCCGAACAATGAAGTTTGAACAATTTTCATCATGCCAATAAACATAACTATTTGTACTACCTTACTAAGTCTAGAGGGAAATTGAAACATATAGAACAACTAACAATGGTTATACGGATAGCAGAGGAAACAGTGAACAGAGAAAAGGGAGTAAAAAGGGTTCAGTACTTACATTTACCCTTCCCGACCATCTTATTTGCCATGATTCCGTGAGATCCTGAAGGGTGTCCCAAACCACAAAGGATACGAGAGGTCGCGCTTGGCGTTGGCTCTTAGTGTCCTTGCCGCTGTACAGATTACTAGGTATAAGAGGATTGCTAATGGCTACCTGCTTCCGATAGATCTGTTGTGGTCCCAATATCCAGGGGTGTAGGGAAAGAGGTAACAAAACAGAAAAATTCTAAATATGGAACAGGAAGAAACTCCCTACAGGAAAGGTGATCATGTTGAGGTTCCGCTAGCATAAATCAACTGTTTTCCTGATCTTACTCTTAAGCGCATCTAAAAACGAAAACGAGTGGACGTGTAACACGATTCGTTGGCGGTTTTTACTCTTGAGCTTCACATTTTCCATTGATTTATATAAAGAGGTTGAAACCAATAGAAAACTAGAAGCTTAGAGCGAATTAGAAAAGTTAACAATTGTTCCGTGTAATGTAACGAACAGTGATTATTTACAATGAAAACATCAAAGAAAGCAACTAGAATAGGTTTACAACGGGAATTAACACTTAAAGAGTTCCACCGAATGAATTACCAATTATTTACACTTAACATTGAAACTATAACTAAAGTTTAAATTTGGACTTTAGCTCTGGACCTGGATGGAAATGCTTTTCAGTCGTAGCAAATGTTGCTGCAAGTACCAATAGCCGAACTAGTAGCAATTATCGGGCCCATTTAAAGGTGCAACAGAAATTAATAAAAACGAATCCAAAACCTTAACATAAAATTTGGAATATTTGCCAGTAGCCCACTTAACACAATAATTTTGCTTCTAGTAACATATAGAGAACAGCACCATATAAACAACAAAGGTAGCCATCGAGTAACGAGAGGTCTTCTAATCCTCAGAACAGGTTTGTACTACTCACAACCATAAGTGCTCATCGCAGATTCTAGGGTATTCCGGTTCCTGGTCCACCTGGCAGTATAAAAATCGGTTTTTAGTATAAATTTTCAACAAAAATCATCAGAAAAGTTCCACTCACTAAAAGACCTGCTTATACGGTCGAAGAATTTGACGCGTCTAGCTTTTTCTCCTTTCAAGTCCGACAACTTCCGAATTAGTCCGACAAGGGGCAGGCGTTTGTTTTGGTTTGAACTGTCACAATAACATCGAATTCAATGATGATCCCTTCAGAAACGTGCGCCGCACTCAATAAACATCGCATGCCTTAAAGTCCCATTAAGGACATACGGGACTTCGTGTTATTTTCCCCTGAGGCGAGACTCGCGAAGAGGAAAAAAAGCAACGTCAAGTGTAGCTCAAATGCAGCTGTCAGTTGTAACAAGGAGAATACATTTTACTAAGGTGGCGCAGATAAACATTGCAAACCACTGGTTGTCTCTTCCACTCTTCTGGTGTTCTTATGCAACTAAAATAGTGACGTCACTATTTCAGTTCCATAAGAACACCAGAAGAATGGAAGAGACAACCAGTGGTTTGCAATGTTTATCTGTGCCACCTTAGTAAAATGTATTCTCCTTGAGTTGTAGCCCGTTTGATTACGTTACCGAAAACGAGAAAAGTATTGCTATCCGAGATAAATTCTGTAGCCAAAATTCACACCGAGCAGCATTTTCTTTTGTTGTGCTATCAAAAATATGTATTGCAACAATATTGTTTTCTAAACAAGTCTAACAAGAAGACATGGAAAAGTGCTTTGGGTGACGTCGAAAGCAAGGCAAATTATAAAAACTGTTATTAGTGCATTTTAATTTATTTTGAAACGATACATTAAAACGTCCACCGCAAATTAAAAATGGATGAACTTTGAACAAGAGAAACATTTTGGAGTAATAGGCTAATTTTGGTCACCCCCAATTGTAGAGGCGCTTGGTGAGATAAGGAGAAAATCGTTTGTTTACATCAAAAGGTCAATTTTATGTCGTCAAATTTTACTCATTTTTTGCTCTAGAAATTGCTATTTTCCATTTGCAATGGCTTCCACGAGGGGCGGATCACTTCCAAAACAACTGAATCGAAAATGCGTTTTGATGAAAATGCGTTACAAAATGCTCCAATGCGTTGAAAAATGCGTTTGAAAATGTAATGCGTTGAAAAATGCGCCAAAATATCCAATGCGTTGAAAAATGCACAGGAACGCATGGCAAATTTTTGGAGTTTTAATACACAACTTGTTGAAAAATACGTCAATGCGTAGGAAAATGCGTGTAATTTATCAATGCGTATAAAAATGCGTGCATTCCATCAATGTGCATAAAAATGCGTGTTTTCTATCAATGCGTAGAAAAATGCGTGTTTTCTATCAGTGCGTAGAAAAATGCAAGTTTTTTTGTCAATGCGTATAAAAATACGAACAATTGGCTTCTTTAACGGTGTTGAGATAATGCGATAGTCTGAACGCAGACAGACGTTCAAGTTTGACTCAGCAGCTTGTGTAAAAAACATGGCCGCCACAAATTGCCAAGTGGCAATCAGCGAACAGATGGCGTTAGCAACGTTCGTATTCAATCGCTCCAATCGCTGCTTCACATGTGCGTTGCGACCAACAACTGTCACCACGGTCGTCTTCCAGCCGGATGGCGGGAAAAGACCGTACGTGTTGCACGCTAATAATGTTTCCACATAATTTGTGCAGAGTAAATTACTTTTATTTAATGTCTAAAATCTTTTGCACAAATTAGCGCAAAACTCTTGTAAAATATTTTACACATTATTACCTTCATTTTACATAGATTTGCTTGAATAAAACTGCATTTGTATGAACTTCACTCGCATTGGGAAATCTTTGTGAATGTGACACAAATGTAGGAATGATTTTGACAGTGTTTGTTTTGATTTTATTTTTCGGTGGGTGGTGAATTGGGTGGTAAGTAAGCGGCTGGAAGCACGTGGTTTCTCAAACTGTCAACTGCACGCGACTGCACTGTGGCAATCGGTTGTCTAGGTGTCGCTAGTGAAAATTTACATAGAAAATTTGAATAAATTTGTTCGAGCTAGAACGTCTGTCTGCGGTCTGAATCTGCATGTAAAACTGAGTCGAAATCCAAATTTTCATGAGTTTTGGAGCCCGGGAACCTATTTAAAAATCAATTTGAAGTTTGTATGGGAGCGATTTGTCGAATCACCCCTCGTCGCAGTTTGTACTGGGCGGAGCTGTCAAACAGTTGTCCAGCTGTCAAAAGGTGATTTCAGAAAATCTCTTTGAAATTGATTTTAGGTACCAAAAAAGGCTTTAAAAATCTGAAAAAAAATCATAGTGGCTCAGAAAAAGGTGCTCTATCGTATGAAATCAAAAAATCAATACATTTTTCATAATTTAAAAACCCAATTTCATCAATGCGTTGAAAACTGCATGCTGTAAAATTTTGACAGGTGTTGTTCAATTTTAGAAATGCGTACCTTAATACGCCAATGCGTAACAAAATGCGCCAATGCGTATGTCAATACGCAAGGCTGAATCGAAAATGCGTTAGTGATTCGCCCCTCGGGCTTCCATAATCATCATTCTTGATGCCCACGCCGACAGATACCGGATTGGCCAACTAACAAAGAATCCGGAAGATCGCCCGCCGGAGGCATAGCAAGAGCTCCTCAAATTTATCATATAAATTGTTCGTAAGTACCTACCGGATCTAATCGCATCTGAAAGAGAAGTAAATTTTCTTTCCAAAAAGTGCTCGTTTCTCTACGATGCGGAATTCAATATGAAAAAGTGAAAAAGTGCACTTTGTCTATGCTGCGCCATGTGAAATTTTGGAGGAGTCACGTTTTTCATAGGTTTCTCATTCCTGCCACCAGATGCGGAGGGAACGTTAGCTTCCGTTGGAGTTGCCTATAGGTGAATCCAACTTCTAGAGCAAAAAATGAGTAAAATTTGACGACAATAGATTGACCTTTTTATGTAAACAAACGATTTTCTACTTATCTCACCAAGCACCTCTACAATTGGGGGTCATCTGGATTAGCCTATGGGGGGATTAATCATGTTTACCTTTTTCAAACAGCGTTGCGACGGCGTGTTTGACAAATTGCGTTGACGGTGGCGACGGCATGATAATTAAACACTCGTGCGTATTTTCAAACCGAGCGTCAAAAGTGTGTTGGTGTGCGTTGGCTATAGCTTGAAAAATAAAACCGTTCCTATTCGCAGCCCCAGGATCCAACCAGTGAATACAGGCTGTAAATATATGAGTAAACCCTATAGTGGTTTCGCAGCGCGGTGTCACGAACACTAATGCAAATCTACTGGTTGAAAATATGCCCATTTGATTTTGCTGGGAACAGCTGATCATTGTTTACTATTTTCAACCAGTAACTCAAGTGGTGTTCGTGTAATGCTGCGTGTACGTACACGCAGTGGAGTGACACGGCTGTCAAACTCGGTACATCGCCGCTCCACCCAACATCATTTTTGGTACGGCGCGTTTTGGTACCCACTTTCTGGTCGGTTTACCCTAACTTGCTCCTGATTTCCGGGTGTGTAGCTCGTGTGTTGCTAGTGCTTATTTCAGAAATTACACATTTCAAACGAAATCGTTGTTTTTGAGGATTGTTTCTGTTTCTTTATCAATTTGCACGATATTATATGTACACACTTAATTTAATTTGCCGAGGCCGGTAAAATAAATCGCCGAGAATCCAACAGCTGAGAGTTCGGTAAAAATCTCGGTAAAAGTTCAAATTGCCGATTAGTCTACAAACTTGACAAAGTTCAACTGTCAAACTTTGGCGAGTGGTTCGGTAATGCATTGCCGAGAACTTCAGTATAATTGTTTACCGAAATTCAGTAAACGTTTATTTTCTGTCATGCTTATTGATAAACGATAAACGATAAATAAATAAAACGAAAATGATGATTAGGTTAACAATTTTATTCATGCTGGTCCTGAGTAGGACATTTTGGATTTTTTCTATCGTTTCTTTAACTGTACATCAATGGTCAAACATAATAACACTTCTCCGCCTGCCCCCGGAGTCACTTTTTCCTACTCCTCCCCCACGGATACGCCGGGCCAGCTGGATGTCCGTCGACATGATGGTGACGCGCTCGCCGTAAATCGCACACAGATGCTGTCCCCGAACAATCCGACCTGCATCCGATTCTGCATGACAGTAACGGCAGACTTTTTGGAAACGCATATCTGTCATGTAAAACCTACACAATTTCACGTTCCAAGCGCTGGAACCACCGCTGGAACGGCAACTTGCGGAGGGAACAGCAACTCGGTGGACTTTTGTTAGCGACGGGTTTCTCGCAGAACTACCGTTCCCGGCCGGCAACGATGCAGCTTTTCCACTCCGCCGGTCGAGGGAGCACTTTCGTGGGCGGCCTTTGTGGCCAGCTGCTTGCGGGAGCCTTTTCTTCAGTGGATTTACGTGCGGTTTATTTGATACCTACGAACCATTTTGCTTCTTCTGGTTAGGTCCGGCAGCAAACAAACAGGCACTTTCATGCGAGGTTCCGGCACTCCTCCTGCAGCGCTTCATCTCCAAAATAACAAATTAAAAAGGAAAATTAGGAAAGGCATCCATTTATTATTGAAGTTAATGAATTTAATTGCTTTACTTACGAGAAAATCGCTGAAGTGGTCGATGAATCGAAGAAGTGATTCGCTTCAGTAAATTCTTTTTTGAAGATGGCACCCGGCAACGTGCTTCGTTTTTATTTTTGACAGATGCGCTTTACCGAAATTCAGCAATATGATTACCGTCTACCCCCGTTGGTTTGAACGACACCTCATGCAAACCAACGGGGTTAATTTTTTAATTTGAACTTCTAGTAACCCTGTAGGCATCGAAAAACACACTGATGGTAACCCTTTTTGCTGTTTTGTTTTGATTTTGCGTTCCGTTTCACTCCGTTCCATGAGCAGAATGACGTTTGAACCATTTTTAGTTTGAACGATGTGCAGATTAGAGGGGGTCAAATTAAAAAGTGTTCAGATTAGATGAGGTCAAACCAACGGGGGTAGACGGTAGATTGCCGATTGCTGTGGCAAAAAAGTTTGCCGAGATTCAGTAATGAACGTAAATTACTGAATTTCGTTATTTTTGACAAGTTATTTTTGGTGAACTGTCAAATTTTAACGACATTTCAGTTAAAATACTCTTTACCGATTGAGTTCGTTATTCGTTTTTACCGAGATCAAATTTGGAGTTTAAGTGTGAGCATCGAAGCAGTGTCGATGTTTCCAGCGTATTTTTTCCATGAATTAAGCAATCAAAACAAAAACATTGGACGCCATGTTGAATTGAATGCTGGGTAGATGATTCTGACCCTTCGCCATCCCCCTGCGTACACGCAACACTACTAAGAGCAAGTTTACCGGGGGCTACTATCCGGGCGAGTAAAATGATTGCGCACAGAGTTGTCATTTTAGTTTAGTTACTCATTTCCACACCGGTCGCTACTATATTTAGTTACCGGATTGCGTACCGGCCGTTGCCAAATATTGTTGCGGTATAAACAAAATATTTTGGAAACATGTTATGGAAGAATTTCTTCTGGGATTCCCTCTGAAATTCTAGCATGATTTTTTACTCCTCCGGGAATTGGGTTCTTTAGGGGTATCAGGATTATTTCATAATCGGATTCTCCGCCCAAAAATTAGTCGAAATCCGAAATTTCATAATTTTTGGAGTTTGGGAACTATTTTTAAAGTCAATTTAAAGTTTGTATGGGGAAATTTTTTTGTTCGGGTTGAACTGTCACTTTATCGATTAAACTGTCATTCTATCCACGAAAATTAAAACTGTTTTGTTAATTTAATCATCAAAACAAAGGTATTGGATTTCAATAAAATCACGTCATACTCAGAAAAATGAGCTCTTTCGATTAGGCTATAGAAAATAGCAATATTTTATTCACTAAACAACCCAATTCCTCCGGGAATTCTTCCAGGAATTCCTCCGGGAATTTCTCCAGGAATTCTTCCGGGGATTCCTCCAGGATTCCTCCAAGAATTCCTCCAGGAATTCCGCCGAGAATTCCTCCGGGAATTTTTCCAATAATTTCTCCAGGAATTTCATTAGGAATTTCTCCAGAAATTTCCGGAGGAACTTCCGGATTAATCCCCGGATAAATTCTTGAGCAATCCTGGCGGATTTCCTGCAATAATCCCCGTAGTAATAACCGGAAGAATTGCTGGAGAAATTTCCGGAGGAATTCCTGAACGAACTCTTGCAGGAATACCAGAAGAAATTAAAGAAGGGATCGTAAAAGAACTCTAGAAATATTACAAAAGGAATTTCTGAAGAAATTCCCGGAGAAGTTCCTTAATGAATCACAGGATCAATTGCTCCAGGAATCTCTGGAAGAATTCCTGGAGAAATCCCAAGAGAAATACCCGGATCGATTTCTATATTAATCTCCGGAGGGATGCCTGAAGAAATTCCCGAAGAAATTCCTGGAGGAACTCTTTGACTCTTTGAGGAGTTTATTGAGGAATCCAAGGAGAAAATGCTGTCGGGTTCCCCGGATGAATTTCTTGAGGATCCTCCGGAAGAATTCTTGGAAAATTCCCCGGAGGAATTCCTGGAAAATTCCCCGGAGGAATCCCTGGATAATTCCCCGGAGGGATTCCTGAATGAATCCCCGGAGGAATTCCTGAATTAATCCCCGGAGGAATTCCTGAATGAATCCCCGGAGGAATTCCGGAATGAATCCCCGGAGAAATTCCTGAATGAATCCCCGGAGAAATTCCTGAATGAATCCCCGGAGGAATTCCTGAATGAATCCCCGGAGGAATTCCTGAATGAATCCCCGGAGGAATTCCTGAATGAATCCCCGGAGGAATTCCTGAATGAATCCCCGGAGGAATTCCTGAATGAATCCCCGGAGGAATTCCTGAATGAATCCCCGGAGGAATTCCTGAATGAATCCCCGGAGGAATTCCTGAATGAATCCCCGGAGGAATTCCTGAATGAATCCCCGGAGGAATTCCTGAATGAATCCCCGGAGGAATTCCTGAATGAATCCCCGGAGGAATTCCTGAATGAATCCCCGGAGGAATTCCTGAATGAATCCCCGGAGGAATTCCTGAATGAATCCCCGGAGGAATTCCTGAATGAATCCCCGGAGGAATTCCTGAATGAATCCCCGGAGGAATTCCTGAATGAATCCCCGGAGGAATTCCTGAATGAATCCCCGGAGGAATTCCTGAATGAATCCCCGGAGGAATTCCTGAATGAATCCCCGGAGGAATTCCTGAATGAATCCCCGGAGGAATTCCTGAATGAATCCCCGGAGGAATTCCTGAATGAATCCCCGGAGGAATTCCTGAATGAATCCCCGGAGGAATTCCTGAATGAACCCCGGAGGAATTCCTGAATGAATCCCCGGAGGAATTCCTGAATGAATCCCCGGAGGAATTCCTGAATGAATCCCCGGAGGAATTCCTGAATGAATCCCCGGAGGAATTCCTGAATGAATCCCCGGAGGAATTCCTGAATGAATCCCCGGAGGAATTCCTGAATGAATCCCCGGAGGAATTCCTGAATGAATCCCCGGAGGAATTCCTGAATGAATCCCCGGAGGAATTCCAGAATGAATCCCCGGAGGAATTCCTGAATGAATCCCCGGAGGAATTCCTGAATGAATCCCCGGAGGAATTCCTGAATGAATCCCCGGAGGAATTCCTGAATGAATCCCCGGAGGAATTCCTGAATGAATCCCCGGAGGAATTCCTGAATGAATCCCCGGAGGAATTCCTGAATGAATCCCCGGAGGAATTCCTGAATGAATCCCCGGAGGAATTCCTGAATGAATCCCCGGAGGAATTCCTGAATGAATCCCCGGAGGAATTCTTGAATGAATCCCCGGAGGAATTCCTGAATGAATCCCCGGAGGAATTCCTGAATGAATCCCCGGAGGAATTCCTGAATGAATCCCCGGAGGAATTCCTGAATGAATCCCCGGAGGAATTCCTAATGAATCCCCGGAAGGGGATTCCCGGAGGAATCCTCGGAGGAGTTTCTGGAGGAATTCCCGGAGGAATTTCTGGAGGGATTCCCAGAGGAATTGCTGCAGGAATTCTCGGAGGAATTCCCGAAGGAATTCTTGGAGGAATTACCGAAGGAATTCTTGGAGGAATTACCGAAGAAATTCTTGGAGGAATTCCCGAAGGAATTCTTGGAGGAATTCCCGGAGGAGTTTCTGGAGGAATTCTCGGAGGAGTTTCTGGAGGAATCCCCGGAGGAATTCCCGTAGGTATTTTCGGAGGAACCAGTGATCTACACAGTTGTCACCCGTAACGTGGGTAGATCACCTTAGAATGGTGCGTTGCGGTGTAAGATCAACCAAATCAAATTTTGATCTTGATATTTACCGTATTTTTAAATATTCCAAGATCAAAGTTTGATGCTCTTTTTTGTGTTTTGTAGTATTTGTGTTTCCTCCTCTCCTCTCCTCTTGTTGGCGTAACGTCCTCACTGGGACAAAGCCTGCTTCTCAGCTTAGTGTTCTATGAGCACTTCCACAGTTTTTAACTGAGAGCTTCCTCTGCCAATGACCATTTTGCATGTGTATATCGTGTGGCAGGCACGAAGATACTCTATGCCCAAGGAAGTCAAGGAAATTTCCTTTATGAAAAGATCCTGGACCGACCGGGAATCGAACCCGTCACCCTCAGCATGGTCATGCTGAATACCCGTGCGTTTACCGCCTCGGCTATATGGGCCCTTTATTTGTGTTTCAATGTACTGCTAATTAACATTTTATTTCAGCAGGATTCAGGTAAATTTTATTATTACTATTTATTAACGACACTTTACCATTATTGTGGCATTCGTGTCAAATTCATTCAGGTAAATGTATCGTACGATATAAATAATATTTTAAAAATATGTAACTGTGGCGAGTGTATCACTAATATGTAGCTTATTTGACGTACGATGTTAATATTATTTTATATTTCAGTTCAGATTATCAACCGAAGAATCTGGTAATTCAACCAAATGCCATCAAGACGACGAGGAATCCAGGATGAATCGGGCAGACAACGGATTCGAAGAAGACTAAGGCACCCTACACACTACTCAAACCGTTTGACCAACATTGCCACCGCCCCCTGGTTGGTCGAACCAGCGAATGTTTCTGAAACCGTATGACGAACTGCCAAATCGTGTTGCACCAACATGTCACTTTGGTTGCACCAACATCTTCTCTCACTTGAAGTCGCACTATGTTTGTGCAACAACGCTACACACGGTACGATCGGTTCGTCAAACATTGGCTCCGCCCACCGTTGGTTTGAGTAAAATCAAACTGGTTTGATTTTTGCCGACCAAACCGTCAACCGTCAAATCGGTTGGACGAACTGCCAAATCGGTTCGTCAAACAGCATCACACACGGTCAAACACAGCACCAACTCAACCACCAACCTGGGGGCGGAGTCAATGTTGGTCAAACCGTTTGAGTAGTCTGTAGGGTGCCTAACAATGGTGTGCCTGAACGTTGACCAAGCGTATCATCTGGAGTTTACCCTTCCACTAACAACACCCAAATTCCCGTGACACCTAGGCCTGAGAGATCGTAGAGTTGTCTACATTTTTCATAGGTGTCCAAAACTAATCATCCTTTCCCATTCCTCAGCAGTCGCAAGGACGTGGCCAGGACAATGCTCGACCATTGGAGGTTTGCGTCAGTCTTGTCTAAGAGTCAGAGATTAGTCCCAAATCTTTGTGCTTTGGTTCGGACGGGAAGGAGGCAACCCTCATAACAGCGGTCTAGGACTGTACCACCTACGAATTTGTGCGACTCGCTTAATGCTAATGCTAATGCTAACCAGTGATCTACACAGTTCCCGAACCATTATTCACCGAAATCCCCTCGACATGCAGAGCGAGATTTTCCGTTTCTCGCTCACGCCCCGGGAGACATCCCACAGCTGTGACACTCATTTTTTCCGGCTTGTCCTCCGGTGATTCTTTCGGTGGTCGTACTCTGCCCCGCTTTGGTGGATAGGCTTCCACTTCTCCTCCTCTATTGCGGTGTCGTGTTTCCTTCGTGGAGGCTGTCCCTTCCGTTTGGGAGTGATATTTTCTTTTGATTCTTCCAGCACTTCACTCACCCGAACGCTGCGACGGGTACTCCTGGACATTTTCGCTTGTGATATTCGCAGCACATTTTCTCTAACTGCAAGTGTTTACAAAATTTGTTGCTTACCACTGGTGCGTTTTGTTCGAAACAAACAAATAAAAAGAACACAACACTTTTGACATATATGAAATAGCAATCGTTTCCTGCGCAACTATCGGGCGCCTAAATTTGTGCGCTCGATGTTTCCCGAAAGCCTCGCTGCTATTTTACTAGCCCGGTTAGTAGCCCCCGATAAGGTATAGCGCTATGATACTGCGCTATGCTGCCGTGTGCAGCATAGTTGTCCCATGTTTATAGGAATTCCCATAGAACATGGGACAACTATGCTGCACACGGCAGTATGTAATTTAGTTTAGTCGCGCACCGGTAAAGGTGCTCTAAGAGCAGAAAACACTATAATAATCGTTCAGCCTCTCAGAATTCAGCCTTTTCTTCAACACCACATCCCCCGAAAAACATCGCGTTGTCAGTATTTTCAACGGTGTTGGTGTGTCGGAGTTCGTCATCGTTGTGCTGTGTGATGCAAGATTTTTCATCAGTCATCAAAATCAGATCGCCCGTCGCTCGCGAGTCGTCAACCATTTACGGACGGAGCTAGATGTAGAAAATCTTGTTTTTAGAAAGTGTTTTGTGTGCAATATTTTCCAGCGGAACGCTGCTGGCCTGGTGACTAATCTGATTGCGTTGGGTTGGGTGTGGAATCGGACGCCGAAGCGCACCATTTCCGGATAGTTTCAGCTCTGAAAGGAACCCCCGAAAAAGGTATTTGATTGGGCAATTTTCTCAGTTTTTGTTTCCTTGAAATTGGTGTGAGTTTTTTTTTCAATCGTCTGGTCAATGAATGAGATGACATTGCTTGTTGATGGGGAGTGCGGAGGGTGGTAGTTGGAGCACAGATGGAGTAAACAAAGGATTTTTCTCATTCGTTTCAGAGTGTGTTTCATTAAAAGCTACCCACGGTCAGTCGAACGCGAGAAATAAGCATAATTTCGCATCGTTGCGTTCGCTACCGAGGTGGTGGGCGCAGGGGGAGCAAAAACAGTACGACAGAAGAGGCGAACCGGACTGATTGCAATTTTGTAGCTGGGTGGCGCGCGTGTAGGATTAGAACTCCTCGTCGGTCAGAATGCCACCGTACCGCTACCCGACGCAGAACTTTACGTACGTGAGTTCATGCGTGAAGTATATGATATTCCTGTTAAACTTCATATTCTGGCTGTTCGGAGGGCTGCTGATTGGAATAGGATTCTACGCGTTTGTAGACAAATGGCAGGCCACCGGATTGATTAAGCTGGAAACGGTGTACGACATTGTGCTGAACATTTCGCTGGTGATGATTATTGCCGGAGGGATCGTCTTTGTGGTCAGCTTCGCCGGATGTTTGGGAGCCCTGAGGGAAAACACTTGCCTCCTGAAGTTCTACTCGCTGTGCTTGCTGATGTTCTTCCTGTGCGAAATGGCCGTGGCTATAGTGGGATTTGTGTTTCCTCATAAGATGAACATCGTGCTGGAGGATTCTTTCACGGACAAGATCATAACCACCTACCGGGACGATCCGGATCTGCAGAACTTTATCGATTTTGCCCAGCAGGAGTTCCACTGCTGCGGGCTTAGTAACGAAGGCTACCTGGACTGGGGCAAGAACGAGTACTTCAACTGCTCCTCGCCCAGTGTGGAAAAGTGCGGCGTTCCGTACAGTTGCTGCATTAACGCTACCGACATCTCGTCCGGGCTGGTCAACATCATGTGCGGCTATCATATCCAGCAGCAGTCGGTGGCCGCCGCCAGCAAAAAGATCTGGACCAGCGGGTGCATCGAAATTGTGCGCGTCTGGGCCGAACGGAATCTCTACCTGATAGCGGGCATTGCCCTGGGGGCGGCCCTCAGTCAGCTGTTTGTGATCTATCTGGCCAAAACGCTCGAAGGTCAGATCGATTTGCAGAAAAGTCGCTGGTCGTCGTGAGCGTACGTGGGCGGCGGCTGGGGCGGTGGACGAGCGGTTTAAGTGCGCGAACGGAGCGAGCGCCTGCGCGCGACACGATAATGGTAAGTTTTTGTTTTGAGCTTTCGGCTTTACCTAGCTGCGCTAGGAGCATTAATGTGCATTAATTGCACAAGGGCTGCAACAATAATAATGCGAAAGGCGCGCGACTGTGAAAACTGTTTCACCAGGGCGCGTGCATTTTCTATTAGGTGAGCGCTAAATGCTTTTGAGTGGGTGTCGTTGGTTGGATTGAATGCAAGTGATATGATTCCAATTCCGCCTTAATATGCATCAAGGCTATCGTGTGATTAGTCGGCAGCGTTGTTTTGTAATTAGAGAGTTGTTATAACGCGGGGTTATCCATGAAATTTGACTCTTGCGATTTTGCGTGGAATTTGGTTTTTATTGTTTGCCATGTAATTTTGACTGGGTGAATGATTAGTTTGATTTTAAAATGATTTATTTATCTGTTTATTCTGTTTTCTCCCTCTGTTGTATAAGTTGTGTGATAGTTTTAATGCTATCTGTAATCGTAAACTATTTTTATTGTTTAAACAAGACTTCTAGTGTCGTAGAGTTTTGGGATCAAGATGGAATCATTAATTGCATAGTAAATTGATCTAAAATTTATTTAAAAGGGTCTGGCTACGATTATGATAGCTCAGATACATCTTTAGCATAAAAGAACAGCAACGATCAATCTTTGCAGACTTATGTAAAATGGCACAGCCCAAGTGGCATTAGTCCAAAAAATCTTACTTTTGTAAGGGTAATTTCTATCTAGGAAACCTTGTGAACCCGGTGTTTGCTACTTTTAGTAAAAATGAAATAGCAAACTCGCGTGTCATGCCGCGAGCCTGTGTGCTTGTCAACAACGCAATCGTTGCTAAACTCATCTCTAAACTAACCACTAGAGATGTATGTGCTATTGCAATTGATGTTACTGTTAGGAATCTCAACAGGAAATACGTCTATTGTGCGGTGTATTTGCCGCATGATGAACCATCCCTTATGGATGGTTTTAAACAAGTCATCGCATACTGCACATCAAAAGTCCTTCCGCTAATTGTTGGCAGTGATGCTAATAATGCTCACTATATCATCTGGGCAGCTTAGACATTAACTTGAAAGGCTCCAGCTTGATGGAGTACTTAGGTAGTACATATTTAGGATAACTTAACATAGGCAACCGCCCAACCTTCATGGTATCTGCTAGAGAGGAAGTGTTAGGCATAACGCTTTGCTGTACCAGAATTAGTCACGAGTTGACCAATTGACATGTGTCAGATGAAGTATCTTTACCTGACCATCGCTACGTCTTTTTTGAACTTTTAAATGTTCGACCAAGTGGGATCTCTTCTGATTCGATTGTGGCCAAAATTTCATGGATACTCATCATCTATTGACACTCCAAGTGAATTGGATGATACCGTTGATACTACGACCTTTATCATGGAAGCTTTTGAAGATGCTTGCCCTCTGCAGTCTGTGAAGACCACAAGAGGAGTCGTTTGGTGAAATTCTGATCTTAAGAAACTCGAAGCCTAGGAAACAATGCATTTAAAACTTTAGAAAGAGTTGAAACAGACGAAGTTCGGCTGGATCGGAGGCTTTCAGGTCGGCTTGCAACGCCTATCAGAAAGTTCTTCGGTCTGCTGAACGCTCCGGATGGAAAAACCTTTGTACACAAGTTTCCAGTTTAAGTGAAATCAGTCGGTTGAATAAAATTCTTGCGAAATCTATTGATTTATAAAATCTATTATAAGCTTTTCCAAGTGTACAAACTTCTTCTGTCAAATGGCGTTTTCACTTCCTCTACTGAAGAAATTCTGGAATGTTTATTCAGTATCAGTATCAGTGTTCAGTATCAGTTCCCCGGATCAGGTTCGGATGAACCTGATGTAGATTTAGTTCTCTTGAAGTTATGATTGTCTGGTTTCTGTATATGTAATTGTCTGGTTTCTGTATATGTAATAATATTCATAATATCATAACATTAGAATCGATTGAGTGGGCACTAAATAGTTTCGCTTCTTTGAAATCTTCAGAAGGAATTTGATAATTTCAAACACGTTTTGAAGAAAAAAAAAACGTTTGCTGGTTTGCTACAGGGCATATTCCTAAATCTCTTTGGCGGGGATATTACAGTAAAATTTATTCCGAAAGTGGGTCGTGCGTCGTATGAAGAAGAAACTATATATTAAGCATAATATTGATAATAAATTGAATTGAATTGAAATAGTTTTAGACCAATCAGTTTGATCTCTTTTCTTCTGAAATGCTTAGAACGCATTGTGGATCATCACATCGGTGATCTCCATCTGCCAGTGTACCTCTTCATATGAACCACAATATTCCTACCAATCTTGACTCTTTTGCACAAAGTTTTTCATAATATCGAGAAGGAACTGGCTCAAAAGCAATCCTGCTTGGGTGTTTTCTTAGATATTGAGGGTGACTTTAGCAACATGCCTTTCGATGCCATATTGGAAGCCGCACGGAGTCATGGTATATCTCCAATGATTTCCAACTGGATTCACCAAATGCTCAAAAACCAACATCTCTTCTCGACATTTCGTCAAGCGGCGATTAGGAAATTGAGTGTTTGTGGATGCCCCCAAGGGGGAGTCTTCCCGAGCAGGGAATGAGAACAAAACTATAACAAATTGATAACTAATTTTGTTATTGATAACAAAATGAAATCAAAACGAGTTTTCGTTTCAATTTTTTTTAACTGAATATCAAAATGAGATATCATTTTGTTATCATATCAAAAACTCAATGATAACAAGATTTGATTTCAAAAATCCAAAATAGGTTTAACATGTTTTTAGTATTAATTTTACCGTGGATGCGCATATATTATGCGCATCTAAGACCTTTTCAATTTCATTCAGCAATTTTGTTGCATTTCATTGCAATTCGAACCGATTTGTCTGAATTTTTGACAGTGCATGTTACAAGCCTTGTTAATACATAAGTGAAAAATATGATGTTTTATGTAAAATTAAAGAAATTCTAAATTTGGTCTGTTTTTATTTTTGCGCACCCCTTTTTGCAAAGTTCCCAATTCTGCGCACATGAAATGAGTTGAAACTTTTAAATCATAGATGAAATTCAATTGAATTTCACATTTTAAACTTTTATACGAAATTACGATCTTACTGGAACATGACATGTCCCCATAAAGCCCCTTCTTGGCAGCTTTGCTAACGGACACACATTTCAGGGAATTTTCAGAATTTTCTTTTTTTTTTTTAACAAAATAATGGTCGTTATTTTGAAACATTTTTCTTTACAAACTTTTTCATAACAATGGAAGCAATATTTAAAAGATGAAGCTAACATTGAATTAGCATTCATGTGTCGTACTGACCCTATTCGCATAGGTGTCTCATGTTTGTTGTGTTTCATAATCACATGGGACTGTTGTGCGAATGGAGGCAGCGTATTTGATTCATAATATCCTATTTTTTACATTCTTCGTGTGTACACGTTCGGTATTGAATATTGTCAAGTTTATATCTATAATGGTAGCGAAAAGCTAAATAATTGTCCAATTTTATTGATTCATTCAATATTGCATCAGTAGTCAGGTATCAGAAGGCCGGCTCCAGGGGCACGTTATCCTCCATTTGGGGCATTTGTACCATCAGTCAACATAAAACTTATTCTAACGCCGTACTGAGCCATCTGTGCTTTAAAAGGATACCAAAGTGGTGAGTGCCAATTCAAATTTTGAATCTTTTATTTCGGAGCAGTGGCAAATACGGTTTATTATATATTTTTGAAATTTGAACTACAGAGTGATTATTTCCAGTTCAATATTTTAAAACTGCACCATTCATACTTTCGTATGAAAATAACTACGAGTTTCACAGTGCTCCAAAGTTTCTCACAATTTGACATAAATTAGTGATTAAATGCACATGAAACGATATATTATCATAGCGGTAAAAACGCTGAAAGTCTTTTAACCCTTTATAAGGCAGTGGCAACTATATTGCCACCTTATACACACATTTTTTCTGTTCGTTTAGGAATTTTTTACAACTTCTGTTTTAACTGATGGACACATTAGGCCTTTGTGAACACTCATGATTTTTTTGAGCCATAACAAATATGAATGGGCTTTTTTAGAACAAAATGTCTCTCCAAAAACTGCCATTTTTGAGTGCATGAAGGTTTATAAGCTCGAAATTCTGTTATGGTGAGCGAATATAAAATCGAATGATGGGGAATGAAAGGCCTATTTTCCTTTTACTTGTGGACAAAATTTCAACTTGATTGCTTCTTTATTTAGCCTTTTGAAAAAATGTACTATAATAAATAAACATGTACTAAAATTGCCATATCGTCCAAAATAAATGACCACTCGAGTTCAAATACACACAAGTAACTCATGAATATTAGGGCAATAACCTGTCAATAAATCAGCATGATTGATTAACGCATCACAAAATAACAACATTTTAAACTTTGTTGACAGCAAGTTTAAATTTAGACCATTTTTTTTTTCATACAAAATCGACCATCGAATTTTTTGATAATAAAAACGTTTTTGTTCATTACGCCACATGTACTTTATATTCCAATGTAGAACGAGTGGATTCCGTGCCGCCTGGTTCTCTCGGCCTTATAAAGGGTCAAAAACTGTTTTAAACTCATTTCACATTTCTGAATCGATCCAATGGTTAACCTTTTATCTAACAGTGGAAATATAGTAAGATGAAATCGATAATACTTCGCCATTGATTGCGGAGATTTTCTTTAGCAAAATATCAAAATTAATACTAAATTTGTTATTAAATTTTAGTTATTACACTCAGGCTTGACAGAAACTCCCTCGCGAGAAAATGAGGAAGCGATTTTGGCGATTTTCTGAGGAGTGAAAATAAAACTCAGAAATCACAACGCAAATCCTCAACAGCATCGAGCGTGAGTTTGCCGCGCAGCGAGGAGTTCGTCCAACACTCATAATTACTTGTTGTGTTCCTCACGTCCACTCACACTCAAAAAGCTCTCGCGAGTTCCACTCCCATACAAAGAAAGACTCTCGAGGCGAAAATCGCACTCAAAAACCCGAAATAATCATCGACTCTTTTTTCGTTCCCCTCTTCCTCGCTCAGTTTTTATTGCCTCTCTGTTTACGGTTCGTTCGCTCCCTCGCGACGAGGGAAAAGCAAAACACCGCTCTAGAGCATGTTGCAAAACTCTTTTGATTTCGAGGAGGATTATCAAGCCTGATTACACTATGGAATTGATAACTCCCTGAGAACTGTGTATGATATCAAGTGGAAAAAATTTGATAACATAATGAGATATCAATTTCTTATCAATGAGAACTCATTTAGTTTTCAATTAGATATTTCAGTACATTATTTTGTTATCAGTTTTTGTTATGTTAACACTTAAGTCATACAAAATGAAAACTCATTTTGTTATCAAAATACGTGATATCTAAAATACTCAATTTGTTTTCAATAAGTTCTCATTCCCTGCTCGGGTTATCACCATTTTTATGGAATCTCGTAGCAGATACGCTATTGAGGCTTGAGCAACTCAATAATAGCGGTTTTTCTACTTATGGTTTTGCCGACGACTACCTAACATAGTTAGTCGGTATGTGCATCAGCAGCACCCTTTTCGACCTGATGCAAAACGCTCTTCAGGTAGTTGAGGGTTGATGTCGCCAATATGGCCTTTCGGTAAATCCGAGTAAAACATCTATTGTTCTTTTCACGGAAAAGCGAAACCGTAATGGTGTTCGACCTTTACGTCTCTTTGATTCTGAAATCAATATGACTGAACAGGTAATTCAGTGATTCCAAGTTTTCCTAGACATCTCATATTGAGTTCAGAATCAAGACAGCTTGTATGGCCTTCGAGCAATGCCGGCGTACCTTTAGTACAACTTGGGTTCTAAAACCCAAGTATAGCAAATGGATTTAAACGACTGTTGTGTCCAATATTGGCTTATGGATGTCATGTGTGGTGGCCAAAGGGCGAAGTGAGAACGGTCCAATTAAAATTAGGCCATCTCCAAAGGATGTGCTTAATGGCGATTTCTCTTCAACTCCCACGGCGGACTTTTGGTGAATTGGGACAAAATTGTCCTTGCTCCAAGTGATCTTACAATTGCTTGTAATCAGGGATGTTTTCGATAACCTGCCAATCGTTTTACTCATTTGTCCATAACTCAGTTCAGAAAACAAATATTGAAATGTGGTTTTCGGCAAAGTTGTAGATTAGTGTTTTTGCTACATTATCATCAAGGACGTCATATTCTACCTCTTATATAGGGGAAATTACCTATTCTCGGCCGTTTTGTTCTCTTCGTCTTTGAGGGTTTTTTGAAACCTATTGAACTCAGCGTTGATCTCAAATCCTTCCCAACTAAGCTGAATTATATAGCCAGAACAAACCTGCCGATAATACCCATTGTCACCCTATACAGCGCTAGTACCACCTACTATACTAAACGATCGAAAAATCCGATCGTTTAGTATGAGCATGGATAGAATAGATAGATATGGTATGAGAAGATGGTACTAACACTTTTACGAAGTAAATATTAGTTAGAATATGGCATCCCTGGTGATAATTGTAGGAAAAATACTAATCTACAACTTTGCCAATCACAACATTTTAATACATTCCCTTTAATACAAATTCCCTTTAATACAAATTCCCTTCCCAGGAAGAGTGGACATCTGGATATCTAGAAAGAAGTATTTCAGACGGCATCGTATGCTACATTGATGGCTCCCTTCTCGAAGGTCGATTAGGTGCTGGTGTTTATTCTCGTGAGCTAAGGCTGCATCAATCTTATTCACTTGGTAGATACTGCCCCGTTTTTCAGGCCGAAATATTTGCTCTTATTTTCGGAGTGCAATCAGCACTTCAGCAGCACGTAGGTAATGGGCAAAGTTATATATGTACCTACTTCTGTTCAGATAGCCAGGCTGCTATTAACCTTCCGAAGGTGCTCAAAAAAAGTTACGTTTAAGGTGTTCGGGTCATATTGACCCGGATTTGGTACAATGATTTCACAGTCATTTCTCAATAAAATAATAAAGTTTTTGTACTCAAAAATATCGTTAGAGCTTAAATTTTGTGGATCCGGCTCAAAACTAAGGTTTGGTTGGATGTGGCCACTTGGAACCGACGCCAGAGGGACCATGGTTTGGCCATTTTCGCAGGAGGGTATTTTTCGCAATAAGTTATGCGAAATACAGCTGATTTGAATGTTTGGAGTGCTAAATACACCGGAAAAAGCAGCATCAAACTGCCCCAACCACTAAGCTAACTGTCCAGATGAGTTTTGGCTATCAGGTGGCCACGGGACTAAATCTTGAGGCCTCGGAACGGCTTCCCGGAGACCACCGATAGGTGACCATTTTACAAATATGGTGAATCCATGCCGTGCGACATATAAAAAGTTGCAGAATTTTATGGAGAATACATCAGTGACCATGTCAGAAGCCAGAAGCAAGATTGGCCACTTGATGGTCCCGGAACTGATTCCCGGGACCCCGGAAATGTGGCCAATTCTCGCAGTTTATATGAGCTTGCCGTATGGCACATCGAAATTCGCAGAATTTCATTGATAATTCACCAGTCATCAAACCAGCAACTGAAGACAACATTGTCCGCTTGGTGATCTCGGAACCGGTTCCCAGGGCCGGTTCCGAGGCCCCCGGAAATGTGGTCAATTCTCGATTTTTTTTACTATGCCGTGCGACATATCTAAATTTGCAGAATTTTGTTGCGAATATATCAGTGGCCACATCAGATACGAAAAGCAGGATTGGCCACTTAGTGGTCCTGGAACAGGTTCCCGGTAACCGGTTCCCAAGACTCCGAAAATGTGGCCAATTCTCGCAGTTTGTATGACCTTGCCGTATGGCACATCAAAATTCTCAGAACATCATGTGTAGGTAATTCATCAGTCATCAAACAAGCAACAGGGAACAACATTGTCCACTTGGTGGTCCCGGAGCCGGTTCCCAGGACCGGTTCCAAGGACCCCAAAGTGTGGTTAATTCTCAAATTTCTTTACCATGCCGTACGAATTTTTCAGAATTTTGATGCGAATATATCAGTGGCCACATCAGGCACGAAAAGCAGGATTGGCCTCTTAGTGGTCCCGGAACAGGCTCCCGGGACCGGTTTTCAAAACCCCGGAAATGTGGTCAATTCTTGAATTTTCTATAATCATGTTGTCCGATGCATCGAAATTTGCAGAATTTTGATGCGAATCCATCAGTGCTCACATCAGATATCAGAGGCAGGATTAAGCCCCTTGGTGGTCCTGGAACCGGTTCCAGGACCCCAGAAATGTGGCCAATTCTCGCAGTATGTATGACCTTGCCATATGGCACATCGAAATTTGCGGAACTTCATAGATAATTCATTAGTCATCAAACCAGCAACTAAAAACAACATTGTTCGGTAGGCGGTCCCGGAACCGATTCCCAGGGCCGGTTCCGAGGACCCCGGAAATGAGGTGAATTTTCGTTTTTTTTACCATGCCGTGCGATGCATCTACATTTGCAGAATTTTGTTGCCAATATATCAGTGGCCACATTAGATACGAAAAGCAGGATAGGCCACTTGGAGGTCGCGGACCTGGTTCCAGAGGCTCCGGAAATGGTGCCAACACTCACATTTTGTACGACCATCCCATGTGGCACATCAAAATTCGCAGAATTTCATAGATAATTCATCAGTTATCAAACCAGCAACTGAAGATAACGTTGTCCACCTGGTGGTTCCAGAACAGGTTCCCGGGACCGGTTTTCAAAATCCCGGATATGTGATCAATTCATGCACTTTCTATGATCATGTTGTCTGATGTATCAAAATTTGCAGAATTTTGATGTTCACATCAGATATCAGAGGCAGGATTAGCCACTTGGTGGTCCCGGAACCGGTTCCCAGGACCCCGGAATTGTGGCCAATTTTCGCAGTTTGTATAACCTTACCGTATGGGACAACAAAATTCGCAGAATTTCAAAGATTATTCATCAGTTATCAAATCAGCAACTGGAACCAACATTGCCCACTTGATGGTCCCGGAACCGGTTCGCAGTACCGGTTTCCGAGGCCCCGAAAATGTGACCAATTCCCAGATTTTGTATGACCCTGCCATATGGCGCATCAAAATTCGTCGAGTTTCATGGATAATTTTCCAGTTATCAAACCAGCTACAGATAACATTGTCCCCCAAGTGGACCCTGAACCGGTTCCCTGGCCTCCTAGCATTATGCCAGTTCTCGCATTTTCAATAAACCATGCCGTCCGATATACCACAATTTCCAGACTCCTTGGAGAATGCATAAGTTTTCGAGTCAGCTACGGGAAGCAACATTGTTCACTTGGTAGTCCCAAAATATGAGGACCCCGGATATGTAATAAATTATTTTATTGACTATGGTAATACCACAGACAAACAGACGCAACACCTTGAACGATTTTCATGGAAATCCATCGCCCAGTTCACACTACCATCACCTGGTGAAAAAGTTGCACGAATCACTATGTTGTGCAATATTGTCAACAGAAGGCGCTAATGTGAAACGTCAAACGCATAGAAAAACGATGAGCGCGCCTCTGGTTGTGAAAGCCACAACTATGAAAATTTGCCTATGTTCCCCTACGTTGTTTTGCCTATGTTCCCCTCGTTCTCCACATTGACCTGCAACCTGAGGCGCCATTCTCGCCAAAAAATAGGACACTACCAACACTGAATATCCCGAGCAGCTATCTCATTGGTTCCTTGTGTGAGTGAAGCTGATTTGGCGATACTGGTGTAGCAACTGCTGGCGATTAATCAAGCTCAAGCTCATGGCACATCAAAATTTTCAGACTTTCATCAATATTCAGAATGTAAAAGAAAGTTAGCATGTTAGTACTACATGGAAATATTCGCCACCTAGCGGCGTAGGACCCAGTATCCGGAAAGTGGGAAATGCAGCAAATTTGCACATTGCACATAAATGTGGGTTTCAGGTGAACTATCCATTCATTGAAATTTCGCTGGGAACTGCGACAAGGTGACGGACATTCGCCTGAAACACGAAGCTGCAAAGGTCGCAGTGGTAGTGAATGCGGCACAAACAAAGTACATGCTGGTAGGCAGAACGGAACACGACCGGATCCGTCTAGACAGTAAGGGTCTGTCCATAAACTACGTAGACTTTTTTTTGGCCATCTCAGATCCCCCCTCCCCCCTCGTAGACTTTTGTTCATACAAAATTTTTGCAATTTGTATGGAGCGTAGACATTGGCCAGACCCCCCCGTCCCCCCCTAAGAGTCTACGTAGTTTATGGACAGGCCCTAATGTAACGAAATACAGGGATACCTTCGAGGAGGTGGATATATTCGTCTACATCGGATCTTTACTGACAGCTGGCAACAAAATTAGTCGTGCAATTCGAATGCGTACCATCAGTGTAAGTAGCTGCGGTCTAAAAGGTTCACTCACGCACCAAATGTACCATGAACGAAACACCAATAAGACCGGTGGTACTCTATGGACACGAGACACGGACCATGCTTGAGTGGAACCTGCAAGTATTTGGAGTTTCGACCGTTGCGTACTAATCTTCGGCGGTGTGAAGTAGAAGGGTGAGTGGCGGTAAAGGATGAATCACGAGCTCGTTGCACTGTACGGCGAACCCAGTATTCAGAAGGTGGACAAAGCCGGAAGTATACGATGAGCAGGGCATATTGCAAGAATGCTGGACAACAACCCTGCAAATTTGGTGATCGGGTTAGCACAAAAATTGACAACATTTCTCCGAGAACATTTCTCCGAGAACCGGTTCCGGGACCATCAGGTGGACAATGATGTTTCCAGTTGTTCGATAATTGATGAACTATCTATGAAATTCTATGAATGTTGATAAGTCTCACGGCACATTCCAGGTGTCCAGGGAACCGGGTTTCGAACCATCTAGTGGCCAATCCTGTTTGTGGCATTCAACTTGTCCACTGATGTATTCGCATCAAAATTCTGCAACTCTTGATAGATAGCGTGATCAAAGACATTGCGGGAATTGAGCACTTTTCCGGGGCCCTGGTAATTGCTTCCGCGACTACTAGGTGGACAATGTTGTTTCCCGTAGTTGGCTTGAAAACTGATGAATTCATTATAAAATTCTGAGAATTTTGATGTGCCGCACGAGATGGTCATACAAAATGCGAGAATTGGCCACATTCTCGGGGTCCTGTGAACAGGTTCCAGGACCACCAAGTGGCTAATTCTGCCTCTGATACCTGATGTGAGCATCAAAATTCTGCACATTTCGATGCATCGGAGAGCATGATCATAGAAAATGCGAGAATTGACCTCATTGCCGAGGTCTTGAGAACCGGTCCCGGGAACCTGTTCCGGAACCACCAGGTAGATAATGTTGTCTTCAGTTGCTGGTTTGATAACTGATGAATTATCTATAAAGTTCTGTGAATTTTGATGTGCAACATGAGGATGGTCATAGACAATGCGAGAACTGGCCATATTTCCGGGGCCTCCGGATCTGAAATCTGAAAAATTCGCACGGCATGGTAAAGAAATTCGAGAATTGATCACACTTTGGGGGTCCTTGGAACCGGCTCCGGGACACCAAGTGGGCAATGTTGTTTCCTGTTGCTTGTTTGATGACTGATGAATTACCTACACATGATGTTCTGAGAATTTTGATGTGCCATACGGCAAGGTCATTCAAACTGCGAGAATTGGCCACATTTTCGGAGTCCTGGGAACCGGTTACCGGTAACCTGTTCCAGGACCACTAAGTGGCCAATCCTGCTTTTCGTATCTGATGTGGCCACTGATATATTCGCAACAAAATTCTGCAAATTTAGATATGTCGCACGGCATAGTAAAAAAAATCGAGAATTGACCACATTTCCGGGGGCCTCGGAACCGGCCCTGGGAACCGGTTCCGAGATCACCAAGCGGACAATGTTGTCTGCAGTTGCTGGTTTGATGCCTGGTGAATTGTCAATGAAATTATGCGAATTTCGATGTGCCATACGGCAAGCTCATATAAACTGCGAGAATTGGCCACATTTCCGGGGTCCCGGGAAACGGTTCCGGGACCACCAAGGGGCCAATCTTGCTTCTGGCTTCTGACATGGTCACTGATGTATTCTCCATAAAATTCTGCAACTTTTAATATGTCGCACGGCATGGATTCACCATATTTGTAAAATGGCCACCTATCGGTGGTCTCCGGGAAGCCGTTCCGAGGCCTCAAGATTTAGTCCCGTGGCCACCTGATAGCCAAAACTCATCTGGTCAGTTAGCTTAGTGGTTGCATTTAGCACTCCAAACATTCAAATCAGCTGCATTTCGCATAACTTATTGCGAAAAATACCCTCCTGCGAAAATGGCCAAACCATGGTCCCTCTGGCGTCGGTTCCAAGTGGCCACATCCAACCGAACCTTAGTTTTGAGCCGGATCCACAAAATTTAAGCCCTAACGATAATTTTGAGTACAAAAACTTTATTATTTTATTGAGAAATGACTGTGAAATCGTTGTACCAAATCCGGGTCAATATGACCTGAACACCTTAAACGTAACTTTTTTTGTCCAGCCCTTCAGAAACGGCCAAAATTGTCGGCCAAATTTTAAAAATAAGTTTTTGGCAAAAGATTTAAAGTTACAAAGTTTCAAAGCTATAGCAAATCAGGATTAAAAGATATTGCGCCTGAAAAGTGCGATCCGGGTCATATTGACCCGAACACCGTAGGAAGGTTAAAGCACTTGCTTCGGCCAACTCCAGGTCGAAGGTAGTTATCGCTTGTCGAACTCAAATCGAGGAACTGAATTCTGCAAACGCTGTTCACCTTGTATGGGTACCTGGCCATTTTTCCATCGCTGGAAATGAATTGGCTGATGAGTTAGCTCGCACTGGAGCATCACATGACTTCATTGGCCCTGAGCCAGCTATTCCGGTATCCAAATGTTGGATAAAGCTTCTGATTGACACCTGGGCTGCCACTCAGCACAAACAATACTGGAATAATTTGGAGTCATGTCGTCAAACCAAATTGTATTGTACTGATCCATCTCTAGGGGTGTCGAAGTATCTATATCTAACAAATCTGTCAAAACAGTATTCCAGCATGCGGGTCAAAGCATTGACTGGCCACTGCCGACTCAGTTATCACATGGCGAATATTCAGCAAGCTGATTCATTTGCCTGTGATAGCTGTGAATCCGATTATGGAACTTCGTATCATTTAATATGTAACTGTCCAGTTTTTGCGCAATTGCGTTTCCGAGTACCTACTCGGAAAACACTTATTAAGTGAAACTGACTTCAGAAACCTAAATCTTCAGGACGTTCTGTTGTTCTTGACCCGCTGTGGTAAACAGCTATAGGCTTCTTTTACGCTGTATGCGTTATCACAGTGCCCTTCTCAGGGCGCTATTTGAACCCATTGTGGTACGCTTTTGCTTGTATGACGATCCTATTCCCTTACCTATCCTTTCCCCTGTCCTATCTTTTTTCCTTCCCTTCTCCGTCAGGTAAATGATGAATAGGCTCGTGTTCATGGCGATGGCACAAATTTCCCAAATGGAGGAGAACGTACCTCTGGAGCCGAGCTACTGATACCTGATACCTGATTGGAGGTGAAATTGTCGTTATGCTTCCTCATCCGCTGTGAGGTACTGAATCCATTGGTAATAGACAAGGTAATAGAAAAGCTGATCGAATGAATTCATCAAACAATGTTTATGACAGGGTACTATATCAGTAGGTCGGCTCCAGAGGCACTTCTCCATTTGGAAATTTTGTAACAGACTATTCGTACACTACCTACGCATTAGAGCAAATGGACGCTATTCCCTTAATAAGGCCGGCGAAGCACTCCACGTATTTCCAAAGCGAAATGCGAATATTTCGGAGTGCTCTATCGAATCAAGCATATAATATCACCTTGGTTTGGGTCGCTTCACATTGCTCGATATCGGGCAATGAGAAAGTGAACTCCTTGCGGCGGAATTAAAAGATACAAAACTGATTACAGAGGGCCCATATAGCCGAGGCGGTAAACGCACGGGTATTCAGCATGACCATGCTGAGGTTGACGGGTTCGATTCCCGGTCGGTCCAGGATCTTTTCGTAAAGGAAATTTCCTTGACTTCCTTGGGCATAGAGTATCTTCGTGCCTGCCACATATACACATGCAAAATGGTCATTGGCAGAGGAAGCTCTCAGTTAATAACTATGGAAGTGCTCATAGAACACTAAGCTGAGAAGCAGGCTTTGTCCCAGTGAGGACGTTACGCCAAGAAGAAGAAGAAGAAGAAGAAGAAAACTGATTACACTCATTCGAAGAGGGTATTCTGCTTAGAGGGTTCGAAAAGTCCGTACAAGATCGAACTTCTATCGAATAGGGCTCACAGATAGCAATCGCTACCTGTAGCTGGTGGTGCAGGCTATCAAGACATCAACCATGTTGTGTGGGAATGTCCCAAATACGGTGATGCCAGATCTGATTTATGTGCATCCCTCAGAGCCCGAGCGAAACCAGAAAAGGAAGACATTAGAGATGTCTTAGAAAACTTGACCTTAAGTACATTAAGCTTGTGTACGACTTCTTGTAACAAGCTGAAATCTTCGTTTTTGTTCCACTTTTCCACCTCGTGTCCCTTCAGAAATTGTATGTTTGTATCGTTACAGGTTGTTTGTCCACTCTACGTTTGGCCAGCAGCAACTCTGTCACGTCATGCTGCTGATAGTGAACGAAAAGCCCCATTATTCCATCATTTCATCAAACATTATTGTTCCCCCTAACCCCGACCAAACCGCTAGTTTTACGGTTCCTCTAAGCTAACCTAGTAAACAAGTCACAAATATGAAATTGTAGGTTTCAAAATTAATTCGGCTCCGTTATGCTTGATGGCGCATGAGCCTTAAATAAACGATTAAATAAAAACATCTATCGGGTTTCCCCATTAACAATGTATTTGGTTTCCTAAACATTGGCACCAGATGCGGGAATCGACAACATTGTGTGGTAGATCTATTCTAGTACTACAACTTTGCCAAAGAAAGTATGGTGCTATCTTGTAATAATCCTGAGATATTCGCTCACACCCCCCATTTAGCGAAATCCCATAAGTTCTGGGATTCCTACAACACGGATTCCTACTGCACCCCCGAACCAACCGTGTAGTAGGAGTCTAGACTGTATTGCGTTCGTAACTGGATAGCCCGTGGCCAAGCCAACAACTTTGTCCAAGACACCACCTACTTAAATTATCACGTTATTGAGATACACGCATATACGTTTATACTTTTGCATGCAGTTTGTATGCACACTAGCGCCGCCCTGCCATGGATTTGCCAATGATTTAGTTCATCACTGGACAGCTCTTGAGTCTTGACCATGCTAAAAATTTGCCGAAGATACCAAGTTTTTATAAGGTAATATCGCAATAATATTTACAATCCCAACTATCCCATTTTTATAAGGTACTGGCGTCTCCATCCAGCGGCGAGTGGTGACGCCGCAGATGGCTGTTACCTCCCTCTTCAACACGCAAAACGTGCAGTGATGCCAATTAAAGAAGTAAGAAATAATGCGAATAAAATGTTTATTGTTTCGATATTTGATAACGCCCTTTTCTGAAGTGCAACTAAAAAGTTGTCTGCTAACAAAATGTTCACTAATATATGCACTAAATCTTCAGGGGGGAGCGGATTTTTAGAGTTGCTTTAAAGTACATTTTTCTTCAAAAATTTGAAAAGTTGGATTTCCCCGTAGGGTAAGAAATCCAACTTTGAACTAGTCAAATTGTAATCTTAATTTGAACCATTTCAAAATTCATTAAAACGACGTACTTTTCAGGCAAATATTGTCCCGAAAAAGATGTTAAACAGCTTTCCGTAATATAACCTGATAACATGGACTTTAAAAGCATTGAAAAAAGCGTTTTTGTCATGGAAAACAGACAATTGAAAAATCACTGTGATTTCACTCATTTCCCCCAAGATAAAGCACATTTTCGGTGCACTCGTACAGCTCATGCATTGTATCACACGCAATATGTGAACACGTCAAATGAAAGCTTATTTATCGTAGAATCGACCAACCGAATAATATTCCGCATTATTTGTCATAAAATTATCAAATTTAAGTGATTCTTACTTGGAGAATGTTATCTTAAGTTGAACCATTTGTAATCTAAATTTGAACTAGTAAACGGGGGTGAGCTTCTAGTGTTGGCCTGTAGATTGCGCTAGTGGCTGTTTTGTTTACTCTTGGGGGATGAAAAATTCCAAATTTAGTTTCCAAATTCCTAAAGAATTTCGAACATTCTGAGTTGAGATTCCACTGCCTAATGAAAAATAGGTAAGGGAATTATCAGATTCATGTGATTTTTCATTGTTTAGCATGGAATTGGCTGTTTTGTGAGTTGCTCGAGCTGCTGCCGCCAGTAGTTCAAATTAAGATTAAAATTGGTTCAAATTATGATTACGATGGTTCAAATTAAGATTAAAATCATTGTTGATGAAAAATCAAATATTTCAATGAAATTCGGTGCAAATACAAACTTTTTACCATTTAACAGAAAGCTTATACCCGTGGCTTTCATGTACATACGATTTTGCCGTAGTAAATTATTTCCATGTGGGAGAAAAAATCTCTTAAAATTTGCACTGCTTCAGAAAGCCGCAATTTGGTTCAAATTTTGATTACCTACCCTACTGAAAAATAAAAATTCCCATATAAAACTTCAAGCCAATTGCGGACTAGCTTAACGATTTTTTAGATTTTTTTTTATTTTACAGGGCTTCATTTGGGTCCATTTGCAACCATTTGTGACTATTCGGGATTGCGTATTCGCAATTTTGCAAAAATCGACACGGCCTAATGGAGCATTATTTATTAGTGCAAAATTTTACTTTCAATGAGAAAATTCTATGTTACATTTTCTAAAAAGTATGAAACGTTTTCTATTATTTATGGGCATCATATCACATTTTTATGGTACCGTTGATCCGAAATTGATCAGGCAGTTTTCTGTTAGAAGAAGCCCACTTTAAATATTTTCCTCACGAATACCGTTTGGTATCATATCCCAACAGCACGATACTTGAAAAGAAGCTCTTCAAAGTATGGTCCATCTTACTGAAAAACGCCTGATCAATTACGACCCGAAGGTCAATTAGATCCCGGTTTACGGTACATTTATTCATTCTTTACGGAACACTTCTAAATTTCCTATGAAGCATTTGCTAATTGCAAATAACTTTTTGTCCAATTTTACTACTCATGAAATAGTGATTTTGTTTTATATAATAAACTTGCTGTGATTTTACGATTGATTTAGGTTTTTTATCCTTCAAACAAAAGAAAATAGGAATAGGCTTTAACTGTTAAAAAGCCGTTTATATTATTTAATTCTTTTGTACAAAAAAAATGCCATCATTCCCATAGGTGTACGATCAATTTTGCGTTTGACTGTAGCCAATAGCACGCTACGGCCTCAATAAAATCATAAAACGACTCCAGTAAAACTCGAATATGCAAACTGTTGCTTTATTTATGGGGATACTTCGGCATATCATTTCAAACATAGTATTACCTATACAGCGTATTTGTCTACAAGTCCATTAGAGCAGCACTAACTGGATACCTACGGGAAGTCGTATGTATGGAATGCGTGCGACACCGCAAATATCCATTCACATTCCAACAAAGTTATGAACAGCAATAGAACTGAAATCCCTATTGTTTTTTTTTCCAGAACTGAAAGACTATGAATCTAGATTCCATCAAATATATGTGTGCACTGGAGAGCTGTAAGCAATGCGGATGAAGATCCTCCCGTTGACCGCGTACTGTGACTACTATTTTAAGCGTTGTTTGCCCACCCGAAATGATGAAACGGATCTGGAACTCATATCTGCTGACAAAGCATATACGTAGATCGGTGAGGATTCTCCTGACCATGAAATTAACTGAACAAGTCACATCCTAGCGTCTAGTATGTCCTCTAAGTGTTTATGTTCGAACAAAATGTAGAATTACTATATAACTATATAGAAGAAAGACACAAATCTCCTCACTTCCTCACTTGTATTCGACTATGGAGACGACGAAAACGTTATACATACCGATAGAACTCATATTTTTAACTCGATAGACCGATGCATTTTACGCCGGAGGATATTTTTAGTACTCCCTGATTGTTCTGAGGCAATGCAAGAAGTAGAAGAACTGTGATTGGCTGATTGCTATATTTCCGAATGTGTTATTTCTGCGGAAGCACTAAGAAACACAAAACTCCTGTTAAAGCAGAGCATCTTCTTTCCGATATTTAATAATTTCCAAAAGACTCGAGATATTCATTATTTTACAAGCATCTTAAAAAAAGAGCATACAAATATAAATGTAGATTTCGGATAAAGAAGAATCATAATTTAACGGTATTCTACCACTTTGGTTTCCAACCTCCCGACTTATTATCTTTTAATCATAGAGCGCACTCGCACTCAAATTAAAATCAAAAGTATTATATCTAAAAACATTGCTCCGCGATCTCTGTTCTTAGTACTATTCACCAGTCTACATGGTTCCAAGCACAATCAAATCAAAATTTATCTCATTTTACGTTCAATCTAGATATTACGAGTGAGTTATATTAGTCTGCATTTGAAGTGTTCTTAGCTGGTCTTTTCAATTTTAAGTTCCTTACACCATAAATCTTCAGAATAACAAACTTGAACTATCGATAAACTTTTTGGATAAACTACAAAAATGACGAATGTGTTTCATCGTAGAATTTAGTAGTAAGCAAGTAAAATGTTTACTGTGAAGTATTTAGATAGCAAGAGCGACAAAGCCAATGCTGGTGACTCCTTGAAAAGGGAAATGGGAGGGGCTACAAACGTGGTAAGAATTCGAATTCATGAGGGAAGAAGAAACAATAGAATTATATTATTATTATATTGAAAGCTATGTCATTATTTGTAAAGCTCAAAGATAGCCTCTAGAATTTCCGATGACAAAGAACCGATAAATAAACAAATAAAATTTACTGCTGGTGTCATACAAAAGTGAGTTTTTTTGCAGTTACTTGGAACGAAAAGAAATCTTAAGGTTAGAGATGGTATCTTTTACTCCACTCTCTTTGTTTCCGGTTGTATCATCTCTACTCAACTATCAGGCCATTGTGAGAGAAACCCTTGGATGAATTTTGGAGGAATCATCGGCGTTCAAATCAGTTGAAAATTCCAGAAGGAATCCCTGAAAGAATGTATGAAAGAACTGCTGTAGAAAATCCCTGAAAAAATTCCGAGAGAATGCTGTGTAGGAAAACACTCGATATGCTTCGGAAAAATAAACCGCAGAAGGATTTTTTCGGAGGAACCTTAAATGGGGTTTTTCACGAAATTTCGAAATGAATTCTTGGAGGAATGCAGAGAGAAATCCCTGCAATTATTTAGGTAGGAATCCATGGATGTCTAGGGAAATTTCAAAAAGGAAGTCATAAAAGATTCCCATCCTGAAAACCTGAAAAACGCTCGAAAGAAAATGCCCGGAATGTAAAATATTGAAGAAATTGCTGGAGAAATCTCGAGATGCATCTCTAGGAGGTATTCCGGAAAAGCATTCCCTTCTTAGAAAATTTGTACCTACTAGCTGTTAAAACTAAACGCGACATGATACTAATATTCTAAAAGCATTACTTCACCTATCAGCAGTCACGCTGTTGCATTTTGTACAATACGTTGAAAAAAGCTTGCCTGTTCTACACAAATTAACGTGGTGCTGGTAGCGGTGGCCAATTTCTGGAAGATTAACCGTTATGTGTCCGACAAATTTTTTTTTTCTACGCCGTGCTGAGTACCCGGGTACCCTGTCGGCCACATAACGGTTAAGGATCTTTATTTATTTATTCCAAGATTTCTTCTGGAGCTCAGATGTTTCTGTTGATATCAACAAAACATTTGTAAGAAATTAAAGATAAACTCTTTTAAAAACTACGATATCTTTTGAGGGCGAACCCCGAATTTTCTTCATGATTTCGTTCAACATTTCTTTCCAGTACAATTGTCGGAATCTCCCTAAAGAGCATTATCCTATTATGTAAATGTCAATTTAAGTATTCCCGGGAGGATCCTTGTGAGAATTTTTGAAGGTATTCTCGTAAAAGCCTTGAAACTGTCACTGGAGGAAACC
Source organism: Aedes albopictus (assembly GCF_035046485.1). Lineage (NCBI taxonomy): Eukaryota > Metazoa > Arthropoda > Insecta > Diptera > Culicidae > Aedes > Aedes albopictus. The sequence goes on from NC_085138.1 coordinate 165,941,015, forward strand.
CTTGAGTAATTTTTGTGAGAATTCGTGAAGGAAATGTCTGGAAAAATTCTTGAAATTTTCCTGCAGGTATTTCCATAGAACTCTCAAATAATGGAACATAATTTGAAAAATTGGTATCCTGGAATTTATTCGAAAAGAAATGTCTGAAGGAATTTAAGCAGGAAGTCCTAGAAGAATTTCTGGTGCATTTCCTATAGAAGTTCCGGAAGGAATCTCTCGGAAAATTCCGAGAAACGTTTCCTTGGGTGAATTCCTGAAGGATTCCCTGGAAAAAATGTTCTAGACTAGCGAAGTTGCATCTAGAGGGGTGAAAATGCCGTCTCCAAAGGGTTAAAGTAAGTCACAGTTATTTCTACGCAACCAAAACTTGTGCTGCCGTAGTTCTTCTGTGGCATGTGTGTTGCTTGGAAGAATTCCTGGAAAACTTATTGTCTCGCTTATTGTAAGAATTCCTCATGGAATCTCTGAGTAAACTTCCGATAAAACTGCTGGGGGGAGGGATTCCTGAAAAAAAAAACCTAAGAAATTCATGGAACAATTATTGGATGAAACCCTGCAGGAATTCCTGGAGAAATTCCTAGATGAATTCTTAGAGCAATCCCTGGAAGCATTTCTAGGAATCTCCAGAGGAGTTTTGGGAACAATTGCTGGAGAAATTTTTGAAAAAATCCCTCGAGAAGTTCCGGGAGCATTTCCTGAAAGAATCCTTAGAGGAATTTCCGGAGGATTTCCTGGAGGAATGTCTTGAAAAATTCCTGAAGAAATCCCTGGAGGAATCTCTTAAGCAATTCCTAGAGGAATATCTGGAGGAATGCACGGAGAAATCCCTGAAAAATTGCTGACATAATTTCTGAAGGATGACCAGTAGTAATAGCTGGAGTAAAATCCTGGGGTAATTTCTGCAAGAGTTCCTAGAGAAATTCTTGGATAAAATCTTGGAGGAATGGCTGGAGATATCTCTGAAGGAATTCCTGGAGGGATCTCTAAAGAAATTCTTGAGAGAATTACTGGATTTCTGGCAAAATCTCTAGAGGAATTCTGGAAGATTTCTATTTCTATTAGTTTTCTACTTCTGAAAAAAAAAATCCTTGATCAATTCCTGGAGGAATTTCCGAAGGAATTCTTGAAGAAATATCTGAAGGAATTTCTGGAGAAATTCCTGAAGAAATCCTCGAAAGAATTCTTGAAGGAAGCCCTGGGTGAATCCTTGCAGAAATTAATGGAGAAATCCCTGGAGGAATTCCTGAAGCAATTCCTGGAGAAGAATCCCTAAAAAAATCTGAAGGTCTTTGAGAATTTTCTGGAAAAAAAATCTGAAGAAATTCCTAAAGGTTTTCCTGGAAGAATCCTTGCAGGAATTACTGGAGGAATCTTCTAAGGATTTCCTGGAGGAATTTCTGAGAAAATCCCTGGAGAAATTTGTGAAGATATCCCTGGAGGAATCCCTGAAGCAAATTTTGAAGGAATTTCTAGAGAAATTCCTGGAGAAATGCCTGAAATGGATCACTAAAATAACTAAAACGGCCGCTATGAAACGAACAGATAGCGCCACCGTAGCCTTGTGTTTGACGTAACTCGACTGTGTTACCGACCAATCGGAACAATACAATATGACCCACTTTGTGGAGACCAAGAAGGTTGCACTAGTTCAGAAAAGATAGGAGCGTTGTTGAATGAATTGTGTAAGGTAGGAAAATTATAGCTAGAAAACACTTGACAGTATAACACATACCCTTGCTACACCCATGATTAGTGAGCACGTCTCACATCTTTGCCAATATTAACGTCTTCGAGAGTGGCAACCCTGCCCAAAATAATAATCCCGGAAAATGACAAGAGAGGAGGATAAAAGGAAGAGGAGAGAAAAAAGGAAAGGGAGGATAGAGCCGGAGACGACGACGAGGAGTCAGTAGCTGAATCTCGAAGACAGCAGGTGACGAAAAAACTGAAGATTGGACAGAAAAAGTAAAGTTGAGCAAGTTCTAAATGAGGACGAGAAAAGAAGCGTGAAGTGTACGGTGGAAGAGAACATCGGCCGAGTTTCAACCGTGAAAGTCCGGTGGCCACTTCGAGATTACCGATAGCCTGGATTTTGGGAGGATTTCGTAGGACGCCGATCCAGGAAGCACAAGTAAGCGGGCGGAACCGATGAAGTCGGACGCCGATCGGACACCATTTTGTTCGTTCGTCTAGTAGCAACGCGTGGAAAGGTCGGCGAGTTCAGTGCCGGTGGACAGTGAGTTTTGCTATCACTGGATCACACGCAACGAGGGCTCGGTGACGGACGACTTTGCGGTGAGGGCGACGGTGAGGTCCGTGGGCTTGCCCCGCTTGCCGCCGCTCAACATCCTATGAGTCACCACCCCGTCTGCGGGCGCTGGGACGTCGACGAAGGTCACAGCACAGCTCCGAAACCCACAACTACCCCCGTGTGAAGAAGGCCCATCCACGACGAAGTAGCACCCACGAAACACCCAAGACAACCAGCATGGATTGTTACCCGCGTCACCAATGCCTGCAATGGAGGATTTCCCGGATTGCCTGCTGAGGTCCGAATGCAGAAGGTGGCAAGTAACCGAACCTAACCTCTCCTCTCTTTCCACACTGGACCTACGGGATCAACACGGCCGCAACGAATCACATACACCCACACACATACAGACCCACACCTTAATTTTTATTAATAAATATGTTTAAGCTTAACTTTGTATTGTTTCGTACCGTTTTTCTTTTCCTATGACCGCCTTGGTTTCCCTATCTGTGGGTCTGCTTTTGTATTGTCCGCTTTGTTCCGAAAAAAAAACACGGTAAGTGAGTTTCTCGAGGCAAGCAGTCGCCGACCCTGAGGGGTGTAGCCGCGGGGTTAGCCGGTATTAACAACTGCTGTCACTGTGTTACCGTCCATATACGGTGGCGCTTTTGTTTTGATGCCGTGAGTAGCGAAAAAGTCGGCATCAATTATTCATTCCTGGAGAATGTTCTGGAAGAATTTCTTATGTCGTTTTCGTTTTTGCGGTGGTGCTACACCGGTGTAGCACTTTTTCTGCACCGCTCAAGATAGTGCAGCACTCAAAAATTCGAGAGTGTAGCGAGTGTACACCGTGTCCACCAATCAACGTTTGCAAAGTTGTAAATATTTTGCTTTTTATTCACGCACACCAATGCAACTGCACCGAAAATGTTCTTTTTTGCAGTGAAAAGTGTAGCATGAAGCGGTGTAGCACCGTCGCAAAAACGAAAACGACATAAGAAATCCCTAGAGGAAGTTGTTTTGTTGGAGATAACATTTCGGCGTTTCCTCAAGTGCGGCTGTTCTTTTCAAGATGATTTGCCGCGTAGAATTTGGTGCACATGCGCGTTTGGAACATTACAAAGGCCGCGCGGTGAATCATATTCAGCACTCCCGAAAATATTAAAACTTTGAAAACCTTGATAAAAAATAACAAAGGGTTGGTTACACATTGTCGCTAACAAATTTTGATCACCCCTATCTCCACAGTGAAACATTTCAGATGCGACGCGAATCCCTCTGGTGGTCGTCGCCTGAACCAGATCGGCGTCATGTTTGACAGTTCTAGAACAAAGAACGAGATGTCGGCAGCTGTCTGTCCTGCTCTCGCCACACACTCGCCACAAAGTGAAAAGTAAGTTGTTGTTCGATAAATTGCAATATTTTGCTTGTTTTAGGCTAAGTTTCTCAACTAAAGTGCACTTATTTTATGGTTGAACTTCGTGTGAACAAAAGCTGCATATTGGACGCTGGTTTGGTGCGAGTTTTGTCCGTGAAAAAGTGCTGTGAAAAATGTGGAAAAAGTTCGTGCTGGGAAGATGAACGATGCGTTTTCCCCTCTCCCGGCCCCGCGTCCAACAGTGTGTCAGTCAAAACCCTTCGTCGTCGACGTCGTGCGTGTTGTCCCTTTCCCTCCCCCTTGGCTGGTCGCCGTCGTTTTGCATCATCGTTTACTTCTATATATCCTGATCATCGTGTTCTCGAGCCGACCGCTTGTTGTGGTGGTGCTCCTGCTGCTCGGGTGGCATAGTCTTGGCATAGTCTGACTGCGCTTTGCCACCCCCTTTGGCTTTCTGCACTCTGTGTGAACTTTCCCGTATGTATGGTTTATTTTGTAAATATAAAAATTTCACTGCTGAATCGGAGATTTTTGTTTTGGTTTGGATTTTCTTGTGTCGTTTGGGCGGGGTGGTTTCGAGTCGGTCAGTGGGAGTGGAGTCAAGTGGATTGGTAAACAGGGTAAACAGACCTTCATTGAAGTCTTGATAAGAAGTTATGCTTTACTAGGCTGTTTTTTGTGATATTCGTTCTCCTAGTCACGCTAATTGTGGATACCATTTGAATAAGTTAATATGTAAAACGCTTAACTAATTTCATGTTTTTATACCATATGGATGCATTATATTTTATATAACTAATTTAAAACGAGTGGCGTACCAATTCATAAAATACAAATTTTATTAATACATCATTTTTTACACGGCTTTAACCCTCGAGCAGTCGCGTCTTCGACCACCCTCAACGACACCACGATCACGCTGTGTATGTACCACAAGCGTGCATTTTTCATGCTGCGTGTACTCAGTACACTATGCGATCGCTCCCGGGAAATAACCTTTCCGAAGAAGTGCTTGAACATAATTTTATGCAATTCAGTATCATAATTTTTATTTTATCTCACTCATTTTGGTATCATAATGGCCAATATTTCCGAACTGGTCCATTATGCAACTGAAATGAGTTGCATAATGAAAAATAGTTGTATAATGTTCATAATGCAACTCATTTGAGTTGCATTATGAACATTATGCAACTTAAATTAGTTGCATTATGAAAAAAGACATTGCATAAAATTTTGTATGGAACTTGTTGCAAAACTCGTTTTTTCAGCACTCTTCGTATTTATCCAACTCGGCAAGCCTCGTTGGATAAATGTACGACTCGTGCTGAAAAATACAACTTTTTGCAACTCGTTACATAAATAACTATATTACAAATTGGCTTAATTTAGTTGTTCTTCAATGGATTAGCTAAATGCGCAAGTTTTAAGATCTCAGTTAATTGATTAGGTTCTAGTTTTTAACTAGTTTTTCAACTGTTCATTCATCCTTTAGTTAAAAACTCTTTGGTTGTTTCCTTGTCCTTAATGATACTATGTGGCAATTGGATCCCGTAGCTTTGGAAATCAACTATTAAACTATTACTCCAGGAATTTATACTGACATGCTTACTCTCACACGAAGTTTGCAGTGAAAGTAAGAAGGTCAGCAAAAATTCTTGCAGAAGTTCATAGGTTTTTTTTATTATTAACCAATAATTTCACTTTAAAACAAGTAGGAATATCATCATGAGATTACAATCATATTCTAAAAAGGATTGCATCATATTTATCTGATTCCCCTCATTTCTTGATAGGGGGATTAGGGGCATAATGGACACCCTAAGCAAATGCGTATGTTAGGCCTCTATAACAGACAAAAACTTAACATATTATCAGTTGGCTTACAACTTTAACTTGTTTTCTACGTATTTCAATCATTTACAGCTTGTAGAATGTCATTATTGTGAAGAAATAATGAATTGAAAACCGTGTGTTTTTTGGGGCTGGCAGGAAAGGTACGGGGTGAAATGGACACACATCGGGGCATAATGGACACCCCTGCATATTTTATGCTGTATCTTTGAGAATATCGATCACTTAAGTAACTTGCCAACGGAGATCAATACCACAGATATAATACTCCATCTTGGACGAGTTTACATAACTTCAAAGTTAATTAAATAAATTTTAGGCTAAAATAATCAGATAGATTTTTTCAAACTCTCTAAAACGCCTAACAGTATGCAACGCGCGTGCATCCATTCATAATTGCCAGTGTTCATTTTGCCCCGAATAGACTACAACACTAGCATTGCTATTTTCAGTAAGTTCTGATTAAAAATATAATACTTTATCCATTGCTAAATCTACGTATACATGTAGATAAGCTAACAATTCACTTGTTTTTGTAGTGGACACACTCAATCACTCGTAATACCTTATTTGCTGCTGCTTCGAAATTATAAGAAATCCACCATGTGAAAAACATACTTCAATTTCAATGATATTTTGATTATTTTGAAGGAATATAAATGATACTTTTGAAAAATAGAACAATGACTTGTTCCTTGACACTTATGCATTGAAAGTTTTACATGAAAGTCAATGGTTTCGGCAAAAACAGCGGTGTCCACCCAGCAAACCTGTTTGCTGTATAAGAGTGGAATAAACAGCTGTTAAGCAAACTTTAGCTTAAGAAACTGTTGTTCAGCTACTTCTGTTTCTTGGGCATTTCGCCCCGGGTGTCCATTATGCCCCTAATCCCCCTATACGTCCTCACTGGGACAAAGTCTGTTTTTCAGCTTACACTCTGAAGAATTTTCACGTCCGATTTACGTGGAAAGATAGGTAGTTTTCGTCCACCATATTTTTCACGTCACCTTCATCGGAATGTCAGGTAGCTGGACAAATTTGAGCTTCGCGAATCGACGTGATGAGTCAGGTAAATTTGACTCGCGTTTAACGTATCGTTTACGTGAAATATGGGTGAGTGCCACTGGAGTTTCAGGTAACTTTTACGTGAAAAAATTATTAGCGCTACATGAATTTCACGTAATTTATGCATGATTTTTGAATGAAAATAAAGCAGTCTCACCAGCTTGCAACGTATTTGAAGAGGCAAGAGAATTTGAAGCCTTACAAAATGTAATGAAAATACATAGATTGTACCCTACCGTAGAATAAATATATCATTACATTTTATAGAGATTTGAAATCTTGCTTCTCCAAATACGCTACAAGCAGGTACTAATATTTATATAACAATTACAGAAAAATCTATCAGTCATTTATTTTAGAGTACCTAATAAATTTACACTTACATATCTACATACGTTTCGGATCCTCTGATCCTCTAAAAGCGCATAGTTCCAAATAAATCCAAGGATGCTGAAGCAAAATCTTTGAAGTCGAACCGTTTCCAACACCCGTTGAACTCCTCTGTTGGACCTCCGCTACCGTCACGAGACTTATAACGCCTATTCCAGCTCTGAAATTATTGAACATAGAAAAAGTCACAACTGCGGAAAATTAATCACTATTATTTGTTTTAAACAATAAAATTAACGTTCAATACTTACAACAAAACTTGAACGGAAACTCTAGGAAGCAGTTCTCGACGCCATATTGAATTGTTTTTTTCACACCTGAAAGTCACATAACTTTCGTTTCGCGAAAACTTCCAAGTCGAAATACACAAACACAAACGCATCAAAGTGGTTTACGTGAAAACTTGGTGGATGTGACCAAACAAGGCGGTGCCTATACGACGTGGATATCGAGTGAAAATGACTAACGCCACGTAACTTTGGAAGTTTTAAGGATAAGGATGAGCTACGTGATATTTCACGTAAATCGGACGTGAAAACTTTTTAGAGTGTAGTGCTCTATGAGCACTACAGTTATTAACTGTGAACTTCCTCTGACATGACCATTTTGCAAGTGTACCTACATTTAAGGGGAACGACATTTCTTTTTCTAACCGGAAAAACCCGCATTTATCCGGTGCTAACCGTCATTGACCGCATCTAACTGCAGCTCGGTTAGCAGCGTTTGGGCGACGGTTAGCAATGGATAAATGCGGATTTCCGGGTTAGAAAAGGAGGTGTCAATCCCCTCTGTCTATATCGCGTGGTAGACATAAAGATACTCTATTCCCAAGGAAGTCAAGAAAGTTTCCTTTAGGAAATGTTCCTGAACCGACCGGGAATCGAACCCGTCACCCTCATCATGGCCATACTGAATACCCTTGCTCTTACCGCATCGGTTATATGGGTCCTTATTTAATTCCGCTTGTCCAGAATTCGTCGAAAACTGGTGCCCTTTAGGGGTCTCCACTTAGCCTAGTGGTTAAGGTTATGGATTATGGAGACGAATTCGATACCCGTTCCGGTCGGGAAAATTTTCTCGATTCCCTGGTCATTGTACTTGCCTCACAATATACAAATTCATGAATTCATGCAATGGCAGGCAAAGAAAGCCCTTCAATTAATAACTGTGGAAGTGCTCAAAGAACACTAAGTTGAAGCGTGGCAGGCCAAGTCCCAGTGGGGACATCGAACCATAAAAATGAAAAAGAAAAATTATGCTCTTTGGCGACCATGGGAAGTAGAGGGTTAAGAAACATAGAAGTAGGTAGGGTTAAATAACGTTCCTTGCTGCAGGCCAGGCCTGGAAGCGAATCACTTTTTAGTGATATGGTAACATATTTTGAGTAAGCCGACTACCTTGAAAAACCTGAATCAGTGAATGTTAGGCAATTTATTTTTGGATCGAAAAAAAAACAGGAAAAACTCAGTGAATTTAAATAGAAGATATAAAAGAAATAAAAATGCATGCTGTATGATTAAGCCAAGGTTAATGCAAAACAATTATATAGTTACCAACTGTTCTTTCAGCTAAATATAAACAAACTTGATATCTTATTTTTATATTAGTTTTACTTTTTCTCTAGTTTATCGACCTATGAATTTATAAATGAAACATATGGGTCGTGAGTTCGAGTCTCACCGAGAAGAATTTCACTTGGTCCATTCCTCACTCACGCCAGTATTTGTAAGGTCTAGCTGTTGGAATGAAGTACAACTTCAACTCCGCTGGCTAAGCCGCAAACATTGATAATTATTCTTAACATCTTCTTTGCAGGGCTGTTATACGTGGCGCGGATTTTGCGTTTTTCGTGGTTTTTGCGATTCGCGCGTTTTTGCTCAGCACAATCAGTAAAAAATAATTAAAATTTTCAAATTAGAATTATCAGTTTCGAGCTGTCAAAGCAACTGATGCACAAGCAGCAAAATTTGATGCGCTATTTTTTCGCTGTTTTCGGTTGTTTTTTCGCTAAAATTATTACTTTGAGCCACGAAAGTGGATAGTCACGCTTCCAATCGTTCTACTCCGCGGGATAATGTGTCTAGTGCGCTATCCAACATAATTATTCGCCGCGATTACGATAAAGCAACGTCGGTAACCTCAATCGCTGGATCTGATGATCGTAATGATGCCAAGCGGCTAAAACGTTCTCACCGTCAACCAACCTCTGCGGAGACTACTTCAATGGATGCTCAATCAAGCCAACCGGCGTTTCCGACGATCGTCACCCAAAATCTGTTCGAGACACTGTCCACTGTTGATCCGGACGGTAATGTAAACAACACGTCGCAACCACCGCAATCGCTTCCCAGCACAACGAAGAAGAGCCGCCGTCCTCCTCCTATCACAATCGTCAACAAGGGCACCAAACACACTCGCGAGTTGTTGAACTTGGCGAATATTCCGCAGACCGGCTATCATCTGAAAGCTGTTAAGTCCGGCACTCAGCTCAACACGGCGGATGAATGTGTTTTCGACGCTGCTGTCAAGCTGCTACAGGAGTCCAACACGGAATTCTTTTCGTACACGCCATCACACCAACAGCCGGTGCGAATTATTCTTTCTGGTCTCTCGCTGTACGACGTGGCTGAGCTGAAGGAGGAGCTGTTGCTCAACGAAGTGCGTCCGGTGGAAGTGAAAATTTTCTCGCGGAAGAAATCTGGCCCGGAAGAGAGTGTGTTGTATTTGCTCTGTTTCGACAAAGGCTCAGTGAAGCTCGCGGGCCTGCAAAAGGTGAAAACTTTGTTTAGTACGATGGTGACGTGGAGATATTTCACCAAAAAACCGGATGACTCAGTGCAGTGCCATCGCTGTCAACGTTTTGGCCATGGCATGCGTTTTTGTAACATCACTCCTCTCTGTGTCAAATGCGGGGAGAAACATCTCACAGCCAACTGCAAGCTTCCAGTTAAGGCCAACCTTAAAGATGCTTCTAGTACACGCAGCCACATCCGTTGCGCTAACTGCAGCGGTAATCACACAGCCAACTACCGAGGTTGTCCCAGCCGCCTGAGCTACATCAAGCAACTCGAAGAACATCGTCAGCGTGCTTCCAAAAAATCATCGCCGTCCTCTCCTCGCCCTCCCACCATTTATCCTAGGTATCAATCCAGCGAGCGCAGTCGCGCAAATCATCCTAGCGTTGCCGTAGGTCTCTCGTACTCTCAAGTTCTTCAAGGCCCAGCCCAGGCCGGAGCTGAGTCAAGCTCAAATCTGTTCTCCGTCTCTGAGTTTCTCTGTCTGGCAAGAGATCTCTTCCATCGCTTGCAGGGATGCCGCACGAAGGAACAACAATTTTTAGCTCTGTCTGAGCTTATTATCAAATACGTTTACAATGACTAACCATCATTGTCTACGAGTCGTAAATTGGAACGGGAGATCTGTTCACAGCAAGCAATTGGAATTTTTCGATTTCGTTCAACAACGTAACATAGACGTAGCGGTCGTCACCGAAACATGGTTGCGCCCTAATATTTCGTTCCTGCATCCAGATTTCGCCTGTGTTCGACTTGATCGGCCACCAAGTGATGAAGTCGGCAGAGGGGGAGGAGTGTTAATTGCTGTGAGGAAAGGGCTGTCATTCAAGCAGATCAATATTTCGACGAAAACAATCGAAACTACTGGCATCGTCATTTCCACGGGTGTCAACCAAATTTGCATCGTTGCTGCTTACTTCCCCGGTGGACGCCGGTGCTCCGACTGGACCCAATTTCGACGTGACATCCGTACCATGACTAATCATGACGTTCCCTTCTTTATTACCGGAGATCTCAATGCTAGACATCGTTACTGGAACTGTGCCAAAAGCAACAAAGCTGGGAATATTCTGTTCCAGGAAGCCGCGCAAACCGGTTTGAACATCCACTTTCCGGACTCACCTACATTTGTTCCATCTGGACGGGGAAACCCGTCAACATTAGATATCGTGCTTTCCAACAACCTGGTGAATATGTCAAAGCCAATCACGCTGAACGAGCTGTCGTCCGATCATCTTCCAGTTTGCTTCGAAATCAGTCTCTCGGCAATCCCGGAGACAATCACACCCACCGTTCGTTGCTATGCACGTGCAAACTGGCCTGCGTTCCAAAGGGTGGTTAACTCAAGACTTGATCCAATCGATCCTCTGTTCGCCAACATCCAGGATGAAGACGGAGTTAATGCTGCTGTTCGGTGCTTCAAAGAGGTTCTTCTCGATGCAGAGTCCATCGCTGTGCCGGCGATCGCCCCCCGACCGTACGAAGTAGCGCGGTTGCCTGATGAAACTAAACTACTCATCCAACTTCGCAACAGGCGTCGGCGGCAGTGGATGAGGACAAGAGACCCTATGCTGAAAAACATTGTTCTGGCACTCAACGATCGAATCCGCACGGACTGCGCAAATGCTCGGTTCAGCAAGTTCGCCGATACCCTTGTGTCAATGGAACGCGGAGACAACAAAATTTGGCGCATCACCAAAGCGCTGAAGAACACCAACAAATACAGTCCACCACTGCAAAGCGGAGACACGTTAGTAGCTTGTCCCAAAGATAAAGCCCAACTGCTTGCGGAGAGTTTTTCGCTTGCTCATAACAACCAGTGTGTTGACGACAGGAACACCGCTGAAGCCGTGGAGCGATCTGTTGAACAAATCGATCAATCACCTTCAACAGCTGACAATTCCTGGTTAGTCCGTCCCAAAGAGATTGCCAATATCATTCGCAACCTGAAAAACAAAAAAGCTCCTGGTCATGATGGAGTTAAAAACTGGCTTCTAAAACATCTTCCACGGAAAGGGTATGTGGTCCTCTCAAAAATTTTCTCTGCTTGCTTTAAACTGAGCTACTTTCCAAACGACTGGAAACACGCTATAGTTGTCGCTATACCAAAAGCAAACAAAGATACGTCTGTTCCGACAAACTATCGACCCATAAGCCTTCTACCGACATTAAGTAAGGTTTTCGAACGAGTAATATTAACCCGTATCGAGAAACACTTGGAAGAAACCCGCATAATTCCGAATGAACAGTTCGGCTTCCAAAAGGGGCACTCTACCAGCCACCAAATTGTTCGGCTAGTGAAGGAAGTGAGACGGAGTTTTCAACAAGGGAAGTCATCAGGGCTGATACTTCTCGACGTCGAAAAAGCGTACGATTCGGTCTGGCACGGAGCAATCTTGCACAAAATGCTTCTTGGCAATTTCTCTATGCTGATCCTCAAAATGATCCGCAGTTTTCTGAAGGACCGTACGTTCCAAGTCTCCGTTAACGGCAGTACTTCCGGTCGAAAACCTGTTCCATTTGGAGTCCCTCAAGGGTCTGTGCTGAGCCCTACACTATACAACATTTTCTCTGCCGACATAGTTAAAATCAACGGAGTCGAGTACTATTTTTTCGCCGACGACACCGGATTTTTGGTCTCTCATCACGATCCTGCAGTTGTTGTCGACACTCTCCAGGAAGCGCAGAACTCTATCCAAGAGTACCAGAGAAAGTGGAAGGTTAAAGTCAATCCTGCCAAATCACAAGCTATTTTCTTTACCCGACGTCGGAGCCCTCGACATTTACCTCAAAGCCAAGTCTCCTGCGGTGGTGTGGATATTCCGTGGTCTCAAAATGTTGGCTATCTCGGCATGACGCTGGACCCCAAGCTAAAATTTGGCTGCCACGTGGCCAATTGTCTCCAGAAATGTGACAAACTCACTAAAATGCTGTATCCGCTCGTCAAAAGGCGATCTCGACTGGATCGCAACCTGAAGGTCCTTCTGTACAAAACCGTTTTTCGGCCTACGGTTGCGTATGGATTTCCTGTCTGGTACGATTGTGCACAATCGCACCGGAATAAAATCCAAGTCAAACAAAATCGTTTGCTGAAAATGATGCTGGACCTGAGTCCTTTCCACCCGACTGAAGAAGTACATCGGCTTGCTGGAGTGGAGAAAATCGACAACTGGTTCCGGAGACTTATTCCTAAATTCCTGCAGAGCTGCGCCTCATCTGTTAATCCTCTTCTACAAGAGCTGGCCGTTTAGACATGTGATATTAGATTTAAGCTTTTCTTTCTATCAATTTTTCCTTAGCTAATTTAAAGGTTTTTTTTTTTCCAAATTTTTCCTTTTTCGTCGAATTTTTGTTAGTTGATTAGTTGTCTTTGAATAAGTTTTTGTTCTATGTCATTGCTGTAAGGAGTTCCATATCTCAATTGTTGAATGTAAATCACTAATTGTATTTGTTAAGATAGAAATAAATGTTGAATTGAATTGAAAAATTAGAATTATGGGGCTGGGTTTTTTGGTGATACTGAAAGCTGTTTTTTTATGAAAATTGTAATTAGTTATTTGTGGAATCAATTTTTTTTGCTTAAATTCTGATATAATTATCCTAAAAATACGTAAGCTTCTGTTGTAAAATTTCTTGCGGGAACAGTTATTAAAGGGTTTCTTGGCAGAATTTTTTGAGGATTTTTTTGCAGAATACTTGAAGAAATCGTTGAAGCTTTCGAAATCCTAACTTGCTAAAATCTTCATTGAATTTTCAGACAGTTTTTTTTTTGAAGTCCTTCTTTTTTATAAATATTTCTCTTAGAAGTAAAGTTTTTTGGTGATTTAATCAAAGAATTCGACTAGTATTACTCTATTTGTATCTTCATAAAATAAGTTTTTGTAGAATGTAATCCATGAATTTCTCAAGCAATTCTGAAAATTTACTACAGATTTTATTTCGGCAAGAATGCACCTTTTTCGAAATCCTTGAGATTAGGAAAACCTATTCTCTTAAAATAGCAGACACACTGATTGATAAACAATCAAAGAACTATCGATTCAACACTTTTCATTCCAATAAAAAAACTAGTCTGTTTGCAACATTTTTCAATTCATGTTTGATGTATAAGTTGTCATCTTAAGTCATAGATTAATAATAGTTAAAAATTAATTTTTCATTACAAATGCTCTTCATCTGGAGTACAACAAAAGTCTGGCTTTTTATGAGCTTCAAACATCAAAACCATATGTTTTTGTACTGGCGCGGATTTGATGGCCTAGGCGCGGATTTCAAATGGCTTGGCGCGGATTTTGCAGTTTCCAAATCGACAATTTGCAACAGCCCTGCCACTGGGACAAAGCCTCACGGAGACAAATTTCGTTCGTTTGAAACAAAAATATTCATGTTTATTCGGTAAACTGATAAAATATTTAAAACTAAAATATTAATTTTTAAAACTAACATATTGATTTCTACAATACCCATTGAAGAGCCCCCCGTTCCGCCTTCGAGAACATAAACAAAACTCTCAAGTTCCAGCTGCTGCACCAAACAAGATTTCCTCTTGCAAAAAGGCAAGTTTCACCAAAAGTTTCCACGAAATCCCATTGATTTCGGGAGCGTATGCTATCTACATGATGTTGGCATTGGAAGTACCACGCGGGAAGTGGGTTTTCCTAGAGAAAGAAATGATTTTGTAAATTTAATTGGAAAACAAATATTTCCGTAGGGCCGACCTGCCACAAAAAAAAACAGAAAAAAATTTACATTTGTTTCTAACTTACCTGTCAGAAGATACATGTTTGTTTCAAAAATGGATTGAATTTGTTTCAAATGTGACGTTCGATTTGCTCCAAACAGTTTTATTTTTGTTGCCAGAACAAATTGACAATTTATTTCCCTGGCCAAGTTCGCAGGGGTTGACGGTATTAAAGTGAAGGAGTTTCATTTTGATTATTGTAATGTAGTGTTCTTTAGTGAAACATATCACCTTTTTGACACTTTAATGCGCCTCCAACGGTTCATCACGAACCGGCTGCTGCAGATGGAGTATGGCTGATCATATGCATCAGACATGCTCGATAAACATGGAGGATCCGCCGGGGCTCATTAGAGTCTATTCCCAAGCAATAGTTCCAAGTCGGTTGGATTTGAGAAGGTTTTGATGATCATTACAAATCCTAATAAAAGTATTATAGGATTTGTGACAGGTTTTGGAACCTTTTACAGCCAGCTGACTTCAAAATGTTGTTTGGGCTCTATTTCCCACGTTTCTCGGTTGATTTTGATTAGTAATTTATTGATGTCATAGTCGCTTTTTTGAATGTTTACAATATTAGTTGGTCATATTTTCTTTAAATAAAGCAATTAAAATCGACCGAAGAACTAATAGTGGGAAGGAGATTTACAGCACTTAATTGTGCTGATAGATTCGAAGCTAACGTGCGAACACTTAAACGCATTGTTGACGTCAATGCGTTCGACGTGACATTTTGGACAAAAACTGACTGCTTTTATTAACTGAACAACGTTACATGTGTATGATTATGTTGACATTTCTAGGCTACAATTGAGAAAATGACATGGTTTATCTAGGTAGGACCGATAGGACAATTGAACGAATTCGAATATTTTTCATAGTATTTGTAGTGGGATGAATACATAACAGACAAGCAATCTTTATTATTTTAAAATTTTATTGCAATCAACTGACCAATTTGGCGTATGTTTATCTCTTAGATGGTATTATGACACAACAGAAAAATAAGAGAAGTTCAGTTACATGCTTCTGTGGGTTTTGGACCGATGACAATGTAAGGACACAAAAGATGAACACAGAGAAATAGGAAACGATTAGCGAAATCAAGAAAACAATTTGACACAGGATCGACTATATTTTAACATACGGGGTTCGACTGATTCGATGAAATAAAAAACAAGCATACGACAACTGACTTAACGAGGAGGAAAACATATTGAACCTTACTACAAAACCAAACAAGAAGACAAATACAAACCGTGTGACCATTACACTACATAGGCAATTCCTGACTGACTGACCAATTGAAAACTTTTCAATCTTCTACCGTAACTTTCTGAGACAGTTTGCAACAGTGTCTTAATGAATGTCATTTTCTGCGTACGTCTGACAAACTGCTTCTGAAAGATTACGTACTCTTTTCGTATCTTCAGGTCTAATGTAGAGGTTTCAACTCTATTCAGAGTGCAGCTAGAAACATAGCAAAAAATTATATATTTTTTTCCGCGCGAGATAATGGCGGACGCGATCGATTATGCTGCGATGCTCATCACTTACAGACACAGGAACAACACAATACTAAATACTAAACACCCGCGTATCTATTGGTTTTGCTCCCGCGCGAGACAGTGGCGAACGCGATCGATAATGCTGCGATACTCATCAAATACAGGAGCAATGCATGCACAGCATCGAATAACACAATACTCTTGACTAGACTCTTGATTAGCTTTTCAACGCGGTCCGGCATACAAAAACACATGGTGAAAACGGCAATAAATGGGAAACTTTTATTAAAACTATTTTTGTTCAACGCAGGCCAAAACAGTGTCGACTTGGGCCACGATATGCCTACGTACTTCTGTGTGTTGAAACAAAAATAGAGGCTCATAGAAGCAAACGTTGGGAAAGGGTGCGGTGTAGAACATCAGCACAGTGTACTACCGCCGTAATCACTATGAAAAAAAAAAAAAAAAAGAACAAATTGACAATTTATTTGAGTTTACCTGACATATTTTTGATTTTACCATGCTTTTTTCTGCGTGGCTGCTTTACACCTTTACAGCCGTGGCTATATGAGCCCTTACTTGATACTTGATGGGCTACAACTCGTAGCGGTGAGTGTACGCCGAATGAAGCATACGTCTCCACTCAGGGTGTCTACTACCTGAAAAACCTGGAAAACCGGGAATCCTCAGGGAATTATATTTAACAGGGAAAATCCTGGAGTACTCAGGGAAATTTTGCACCGATAAAAAAAATAAAACATTGAGCCATAAGAATAAAAAGTAGCGAATCTTTTTTTTGTGGATCTACTTAGAAAGAGAGCCAACAGAGTTTACCATATCATCGTGAGTATATGAATAAAAACGTTTTTAATTATGTAGTGTTAGTGTATCAATCTAGAAATTCTTCTACATTGATTTTTCCAGAACTTCCGTCAGTTCTTTCTGGAATTTCTTTGGAAATACTTTTCCTCCCAGGATTGTACAAGATTCCTTCCTTTTGTTTTACCTGATTTTTCACGTCATTTGTCTTGGTATATTTCTTTGTGAATTCCCACCGGAGATTCGTTCGGATTGCTATCAGCTTTTTTCCAATATTTGAACATTTCTTTTCGGGATTCTTCCATGAGAATCTTCTAGGATTCAGGGATAACGATCAATCTCTTCTGTTTTTTTTTTGGATTATTCAGAATTTCTTGTAGAGGTTTTCTCAGTATTGCTACCAGAGTTTCCGTGGGTTTCAACCAGGATTTATCCCGATATCTCCACAAGAGTTTTTTTCAGGATATACCGCAGATGTTGTCTGCTGTGAATATCTGCTAGTTCCTGTAGGGATTCCTCTTGAAGATTTTCAACGATTTCTTCCAGCGTTCCTCTTTGGACCACACCAGGAGATCTTCCCGGGATTTCTACCAGCGTTGCTTCCAGGAGTTATTCCTGGGAATTGTGCTAAAGCTCATTCAAGGGTTTAAGGAGTTTTTCGCTAATGTGCTGCAAAAAATTCTTCCTAGATTTCTTCCGAAGTTTCTCCTGTGATTTTTTTCAAGAAATTTCCGATAGCTTTCTTTTAGAAGTTCTCCTTGGATTTCTACCGAACTGCCGTGTGCAGCATACTTGTCCCATGCTCTATGGGAATCCCTATTAGAAGTTTCACCTAAGATTTCTCTCGGAGTTTTTCCCAGGACTCCTGTGTCCTTCCTGTGTTGATTCTGGGATGACTCTCAGAGTTTTTCAGAATTTATACTGGACTTTCTCCCAAGATTTTTTTGGAGTTTTCTGGGATTTCTGCAGGGCTACTGCTGATGTTTATCATATAGTTCTTCCGTCGTTTTTCGGATATTTTCCAAGGTTTCTCTTTGTAGTTGTTTGATAGCACTTCCCGGAATCTCTGAATCGCCCTGAACGTCCTTAGGTTCTCCTCAACTGCTAAAAACAAACGTGTGCGCAGCCTACCACGAAGTCAACGGCCCCTTCCTGGTTCTCTGCTGAATACGGTTTTAGCTTGTTGTTCCTCCGGTATATGAACTCGTGCTCAGCCCACCGCATCGTATGGTAGTGGAGGCATTTTGGCCCGGGGCATGTATTTTGGCCCACCCTGGGTTTTTATTACATTTATCATAATTATCTCTACCAAAGCTTGGCATTTTATTGGTATTTTATTGGTATTTTATTGGCTTCACTATATCCATCTCTTTATACATTTGGGACAATTCGTAGATCATGTGACGCCGCAAGATGCCGTCCTCCAGTTTACCGCCGAGTATTTTTCACAGTACAATACTCCAAAAGCTTTTCGATCAGTTTCTCTCAACGTCCACGTGGCCGTTTAAAGCGACCGGGCGAATCAGAGTCTTGTACAACGCGAGTTTTGTCTTCGTTTTCAGCTGGTTTCCCAGACCGAAGAAGGCCGGATTTGCAGCCGGCCTTGTGTACTGGAAACAGACATGAATACTTCTAGCTCTGCGGCAATAGCTTATTTTCCAACGATAAGCTGAAGATTCGAGTCAAAGTGAAACTGTGAAACCACCTTTAGTGATTACCAGTACTGATACTAGATTAATCTATAATCCTGGAAAAAATCACGTTCTGTAACAATACTGCTACTTGACATACCATTCCGCTGGAGCGGACTTGGTGTGATGGTTAGAACACTTGACTATCACGCAGAGGGCCTGGGATCGAATCCCACTCCCGACAAACTCGCAAAAATGTGAGTTCTTCCTTCGGAAGGGAAGTAAAGCGTGGGACCCGAGATGAACTAGCCAAGGGCTAAAAATCTCGTTAATACAGATAAAAAAAACATTCCGCTATCTGCAGAGAGTAATCTCCCCTTAGTATCGCAGAGTATCTTCTCAACATTTGCAAGGATAACGTTTTGTTTCTCCATCTTCATAGTATTATAGTTAGTATCATTCAGCAAATCTGCCCGATCCGTCATGTCAACCTGCCACCATTTGTCTGCTCCGTAAACGCTGAAAATCATACATTTCCGTGGAATCTCTTCTATTGCTACTTCGAAACGCATTCTCGGCTTCACTTTTAATTCGTCGCCTTTATTTCAGGTCCCGATGTTGACCGTACTTACACATTGAATCGGGCAGGGAATCAACATAGCTGAAATTTGTTGGCGGAGCAAGTGACAGAGGAGACAGACTGCTGGGAACAACCGCAAATCGGTGCGCAGCAATGAATTCCCATCAGATAACGGAAGCTGCCCTCAATCGGTATGAATCCGACAAGCGCGCATGGGAGGATGCTATCCGGGCGTACAGTGGGGCAGATTCGTTGGACATTTGGTTCAACTACATCTGCTGGTTGGAGCAGCACAAAGTGTTCGACAAGGACGGTGGATTCAGGAAGATTTTGGAACAATGCTTGTCTAACTTTGAAAATTTCGAGAACTACAAACAGGATGTGCGGATGGTAAAACTTTGGATGAAATTTGTAAGTATTCTGAACTATGGTGATCTACATTGGTGTATTCTAACTTACTTTGTTTTCGGTTTTAGATTGATATGCAAGCAAATCCATTGAATTTATATCAGTTTTTGTATAAGAAAAATGTCGGAACACAGTGTGCTTGCTTCTACATTGGCTGGGCGCACTACTACGATGCTGCGAATGCGTTCAAACAAGCTGAGTCCATTTACAATCTGGGTATACAGGTGAAGGCTCAACCGATGGATGAGCTTCAAGAAGCTCAGAACAAATTTCGACTGTCGATAGCACAGAGAATGTTGTACAACGATGCCTCGTCGAAGAAACGGTCAGCAAATACATTGGTCGAACAGCGACAGCAGATAACTTCGCTGAGTCCACCCCAAAAGAAAATGAAAACCGAAGGTGGAGACTACTATTCACCGCAACAACAGGCTGTTGTGCAGCAACACCCACAACATCAACAAAATCAGGTGCAAAATCACGTTCAGCCTACGGTTCAGCAACATCAGCATCACCCACAAACACAACAACCGGTACATCAACCACAGCAAAATTACGCCCAACAAGGCTACTATCAACAACAGCAATACCAACAACAACAGCATACATCTGCTCCAGCTCCCGCTCCAGCCACAATGACAGCTGCCGAGCAGTACTATCAGCAAGACAAACAAAATTCTACATACTACCAGAACAATCAACATCACTATGTTCAGCAACACCAGCAGCATCCACAGCATCAAGTTCATCAAAGTCAAACGCCAACACCTGCATCAGTACAATCCACTGTCTTGCAACAGCCTCACGCTCCAGCACAGCACCATGCTCCTGTCCAACGTCAAATGCCGCCGCCGCAGCAACAACTACATCCTCAGGTGCATTCACAAAACGTAGCGCCTATTGCAACGCAATCTCGGCCACCAGCGGTACAGCCTGTACAGAACCCGCCCCACGCTACAATGGTTCAACAACCGCAGATTCAACCGCAACCACAATCGCGAGTTCCTCCGCCCCAGCCGGTACCTGTTCAACCAACGCCACCACCACCACAACCCCAGCCCACTCCACAGCCGCAACCCACCCCACAACCTGTGCAATCTCAACCGCCGGAGCAGCCCCCGGTTCACCGGTCGGTCATCATCGAAAACTACGCCCTCGGAAACGAGAGCCTCACCGAGTGCAACCTGAACAACTCCGCGTACGTTATATCGTCTTCGCTGAACTACGTCTACGATGATGCCAACCTGACCGGGTACACGCTGGAAGAGCCGCAACCGGAAGAAAAAGTTGACACCGGCCCGACCGGAATCCGGCTGCCGGACAATTTCGTACGGGAGGCTCGTTCCAATCACGAACGGTGGGACGTTCCACTGTGCCTGGAGGAACCGTACGAAGCCAATCGGAAGTGTTGCTATCCGAAAGGTTTCGTTTATCCGGATCTGCACACCGGCAAGCCGACGATGGAGTTTTCGCTGGAGGAAATCCGTGCCCGGAAGTGGTACCGACGGAAAGAAGAACTAGAGGAACAGAAGAGACTGAAACAGCAACAGCTGGAAGCGGAGAAACAGCGCCAAGAGCGCCAACGGCAGCTGCAGCTGCAATATCAGCAACAACAACAACAGCAGCAGCAGCAGCAACATTATGGTCATGTTCAGCAGCATGCGGTGGCAGCCCAAAAAAGTTATCCACAATCTAATCAGGTTAGTCCTTCATTTTTGTTTTGTTTTGTATATTGGTTTAGAAAATTGACTATAGCGAATTGAATTTGATGAACTCAAAAACGTAATTTTTCAATTACATTCACATACAGCTTCCGCTCGATAACTGGGCTTTGACGACAGTTCAGTTAACGAGCGTCGCTCGATAACTGGACTGAGCACTCGGAGCCGGAGGCTATTGTTACATTTTGTTTTGTTTACTGATTTGCAAAATGTGAGGTTAAATTTCGTTTATTTTTGACAGACAACTGATTTTTAACTGGACTTTGGCCCAGTTATCGAGCGCCCAGTTAAAAAGCAGTCCAGTGAAACAGCAGTCAGTTATCGAGAGGATGCTGTACAAGTTTACATGTTAAGGGGAGCGTGACATTTGGCATAAAGTCATTTGGCATAAGGTCGTTTGGCATAAAGCCATTTGGCATAGCGTTCATTTGGCATAATGGACATTTGGCATAACCGAAATGCACCCTTCTTTATTATGCCAAGTGTCCATTATGCCAAATGGCCGTTATGCCAAATGGCTTTATGCCAAGTGACCTTATGCCATACGGCCTTATACCAAATGACTTTATGCCAAATGACACAGACCCCATGTTAAGCAGATTGAATGATTTTTCGTCTCTATCTTTCTGGCAATCTTTGCCAATTTCGCCCCGGGTGTGCATTATGCCCCGATCTCCCCTAATTAATTATTCTGATACATGGAATGATATAATCTGGAATTATACGATTCCAGGGAAATTAAATCTCAAATCCGAATATAATCATCAAATCTAGTTCATCTAATCTAATGACCGATCGATCTAAATACGTTTAACACTTTTTTCCTCTTCCAGTATCAACCAATCACCTTCCAGCAAGCAGTTCAACAACAGCAAGCATTACATCAATACCAACCTCCTGTTCGCCAAACTACGGCCGTTACTGCTCCGGCCCAGCCTGTTTCAACCATCCAGCATGCGAGCCACTATTATCAGCCACAACAACAGCATCATCTTCATCCTGCCAATCCTGCTGCTCCAGCTCAACCCGTACAGCATTCACCACAACAAGCCCCCGCACAAAACAGCTATCCTCCTTATCGACATCCCTATCCTTCACAACCACCACATCAACAAAGTCAATACCAACCTCCGGCTCCAACTCCGGTTATTCATCACGCTGGCCAGCATCAACCTCCAGCGACGAGTCAACCAGTTGCCACTTACCAGCCACAATCACCTTATCAGACCAATCACTATGGAAGCTACAATCAGCCAAACTATCAATCTCACAGTCAACCGGTCCACCAGGCTGCTGCTTCTCCACATCATTACGCACAACAACCAACACCACAAGCTCATCATCATCAGCATCACCAGCACCCCCAGCAATTCCATCACCAGCAACAACAAGTGCATCCTCCGGTTCAACAACAGCCGCCAGCCGCTGCTTTTCAACCTCCCGCCCAGACCCGGCCTCCAGCTCCTGTCCAGTATCAAAAACCTACGCCGCAACCGACTCCACCACCTCCAAGACCCACTACACCACATCTGCAACCCCCGGTCAAACCGGTTCCACCGGTACAACCCCTCCAGCGACCACCACCTCCCCAGAAGCTATTACCGCCGAAACAACCCCCACTACGGCCGCCTGCGCCACCCGCCGCAGTTAAACCATCCCCGGTCAATGTCCGAAACAACCAGTTCAACGATTGCGACGACATTGAAGAGCAAATCGAGGCCTCTACGATTCGCTTTTCGACATCGGCCGAGAATGGCACCTGCAAAAGCAAAACCATCACCATCAAGTTCAAAAAGGAGAAATCATCCGCACCCAGTCCGGTTAACGTTCCTCCTGGTGGCCCCAGCCACCCCCAGCCCAAACCGATGGCCACCAGTTCTGCGAATCATCTTGACGCCAACCATCACAAACCCAAGAATGTGCCTTCCGTTGGAATCTCTGGCAGCAATTCGAACTCCATGGCGCAACCGTCGCGGAAGAATGCTGCCCCCGGCGCAACACCACCGGAACCATCCAAATCCAACAACGTCAAGAAAAGTAAACCATCGTCGAGCAAGGCCAAATCGTCGTCCAAATACGAGCCCAATGCAACGGTTGTTCCGGCGGCGAATCGCGTCAACGACGCCAATCTATTGCTTTCGCTGGCTGCCGGAGAAAATGACGATTCATCCCAGTCTTACGGAGGATCCTGGCCGGAGGTGGTCAGGCAGAAGAAGAAGGACAAGAGCAAATCCAAAGTTGTCCGTCGCTACATTGACGACGATGACGACGAAGAAGATGTATACGAGCGCGAAGAAGGCGAGTACCTGGGTGATTCGGAAGAGGACGACTTCGAGGACGAAGAGGAGGACGAGGAAGATTCGGACGAGAACGATTCCTCCTACCAATCGAACTCGGAGTTCAACACCTCGTTCAGCAATATTTCCTTCGCTGGGGACAACAGCAACGGAGCGTTTAATTTCGGCGGAAGTTCCTGTTCGACTCCCATGCGGAAAATCTCCGGTGGTGGGGCTTCGAAAACGTCCACCCCTATTGGATCGTTCCGCTATCTGAAGAAGCACGAATCGAATCTCTCGCTGTTGGGTCAGAACGAGGAAGACTCGATGAACTCGACCGTCGTGGAAAATAGCTACTTCCAGACGGAACAGGACGAGGAGGCCAAGCGCCGCCGGAAGGAGAAAGCCCTGGGCATCATCGATACCCATCTGGCGAAACCATTCCTGGATCCGTTCAGCAGCGAACTGTGCAAGGCGTTCCTTACGAAAATCGATTTCCCTACGAGGGAAAACGAAGATAATTATAAAGTTGTAAATAATAATCTTCCCAAGTTGGTCAAATCGCAGACGGCCGCACTCGGCGGAATTGTGTACAGTATTGAGAAGGAGGTTGGCCGGGGTTCGTACGGGTCGGTGTTCCGGGCGGTCAACACCCAGTCCGGCGCGGTGGTGGCCATCAAGTACCAGAAGCCGGCCAACTCGTGGGAATTGTACATTTGTACGGAGGTTAGGAAACGGATAAAAAATCCAGATATCGTAAGTTGATGGGAAATGGAGTTGTTTTGTATACTGAAATTCTAACTATTCTACCGACATTCTGTTCCAGCTACCGGGATTCATGGATATCTGCTCGGCTGTGATTGCACCGAATGCTAGCGTTCTGGTGTCGGAATTCTCGCAGTATGGTTCTCTGCTAGATATTAATAATACGATACGTACGGCTACCACCAAGGTAACTTAACTTTTGGTCTTTAGTTCATAGCATGAAACTACAATTCGATTGTTTTAGGTAATGCATGAGTCTTTGGTTATGCACTTCAGCAGCCAAATCCTGTCAATTGTGGATTATTTGCATAAATGCAATATCGTACACGCCGACATTAAGCCAGATAATTTCCTGCTGATGCAAATGTAAGTACAATCAATTAGATCTCTTCATAGCTTGATTTGGTACAATAATAATCTAATTGTTGTGGACAACCCGATTGCTGTGTACCGCGCCGCTGAGCTCGCACAAGACAGAGCACTACTGTCGTGCGCGATGCAATGGAAGCGCATCAATGTATTTTAATTTGGTTGTTATTTGTGCTCTGTGTATTGTTGTCCATTAAGATTAGTTTTGTTTACGTCTCGCGAATTAATAAGTTGTACCCGTTTTAACGTGTCGTAATAAATAGGGCGCAATCAGTGAAGTACTAGATTGAAAGTAGTGAGCTGGATTTTTGTATGGTGAGATGATCAGTTCTCCATTTCTGCAATAAAATGGTGCAAACAGCGTGAGTTATATGATTTCTTGCCTAATTTGAAGCTGTTTGAGCAAAAGTTTGGGTAGCTTTGTTGTTGTCTTATTCAATAGGAAGCAATCAGTGAAGTACTAGATTGAAAGTAGTGAGCTGGATTTTTGTATGGTGAGATGATCAGTTCTCCATTTCTGTAATGAAATGGTACAAACAGCGTGGGTTATATGATTTCTTGACTAATTTGACGCTATTTGAGCAAAAGTTTGGGTAACTGTGTTGTTGTATTATTTATTTCTTGCAACTTCAACAACACAGTTACCCAAACTTTTGCTCAAACAGCATCAATTTAGGCAAGGAATCATAATACCCACGCTGTTTGCACCATTTCATCGCAGAAATGGAGAACTGATCATCGCACCATACAAAAATCCAGCTCACTACTTTTAATCTAGTACTTCACTGATTGCGCCCTATTAGTTTTTAATCCGTACAATGGGGCAGGTTCGGTGTAGTACTAGATTTGTAGTAATGAGCTGATTTTTTGTATGGTGAGAAGGTCAATTCTCCGTTTCTGCAAAGAAATGGTGCAAAAAGCGTGGGTATTATGATTCCTTGCCTAAATTGATGCTGTTTGAGCAAAACTTTGAATAACTATGTTGTTTATGTTGCAAGAAATTAAGAAAACAACAACACCGAAGGAATTCACCTTCGAGCAAACGGTGAGTAAGCTCAAGTGCCTTTTCGGTGCGAAAGAATCGGTAATCAGCCGTCGATACCGATGCCTGCAAATTGCAAGAAATCCCTCTGAGGATCACGTGGCTTTCGCATGCAGGGTAAACAAAGCTTGCGTCGAGTTCGAGCTTGGCAAGCTCAACGAGGAGCAATTCAAGTGCTTGGTCTACGTGTGCGGCCTGAAGTCGGAGAATGACGTCGAGATTCGAACGTGCCTCCTCACCAAGATTGAGGAAACAACGACGTCACACTAGAGCAACTCTCCGAGGAGTGTCAGCGGCTTTTCAACCTAAAGCATGACAGCGCGATGATCGAATCGGCGACTCCTTACGGCCAAGTCCAAGCAGTGCGCAAGTTTGGTGGGAAGTGGTTCAACAAGCGTAACCGAGAAGTGAAGCGTCCTTCCAGCGACACCGGGAAGAAGCCAAATACTCCGTGCTGGCTTTGTGGTGCGCTCCATTACGTCCGGGACTGCAGTTATAGGAATCACAAGTGCTCCGATTGTGGCCAATTCGGACATCGTGAGGGATACTGCGAGAGTGCCAAGCCCCGGAAACCAGGACACCGACGCTTCAGGAAACCCGACGTGTCGAGCAAGGTGGTAGTCGTCGACGTGTGCAGCGTGCAGCAGCGCCGCCGTTTCGTCTCCGTTGGTCTTTCAGGAACGGACATTCGGCTGCAACTAGACACCGCCTCCGACATCACCGTCATCAACCGAGAAACATGACGGAAACTCGGCAGCCCGGCTCTATCGCCGGCCACAGTGAACGCGAGGACAGCCTCCGGCAACATCCTATCGCTCGATGGAGAATTCGAGTGCGACGTCACCATCGGAGAAAGCACGCGGCGTGAAGTGATCCGCGTCACCGAGAAACAAATTCTTCTGCTCGGTTCCGATCTGGTGGACAGTTTCAACCTTTGGTCCGTTCCCATGGACACCTTCTGTTGTCACGTGTCAGGCTCTCCCACGTCAACCGCTGCACTTAGGTCGACCTTTCCCAAGGTTTTCAGCAACCAGCTCGGCTTGTGCAGTTAAACCAAAGTGAAGTTGGAGCTGAAAGAAAGCGTCCGACCCGTCTTCTGCCCGAAGCGTCCGGTGGCGTACGCAATGTACGATGCCGTCGACCAGGAGCTCGACCGACTGGAGAAACTCGACATAATCACTCCGGTCGACTATTCCGAATGGGCAGCTCCCATCGCCGTAGTCCGCAAAGCCAACGGGTCGATCCGAATTTGCGGAGACTACTCCACGGGTTTGAACGCCGCTCTCCAACCAAACCAATACCCGCTTCCACTTCCGGACGATATCTTCGCCAAGCTTTCCGGCTGCATGGTCTTCAGCCAAATCGATTTGTCCGACGCTTTCTTGCAAGTGGAAGTCGATGAACAGCACCGCAAGTTGCTCACAATCAACACAATCAACGCCGTAGATGGTATGCAACACCTTCCGTTCGAAAACTCCAAGGGCGCGTTGGTCCTCTGCACGTAGGGTCCATGTTTCGTGCCCATAGAGGACGATCTTTCTAATCATCGTTTTGTAGATAGTTAACTTCGTGTTACGGCGAACTTTATTCGATCGTGGTTTTTTGCGGAGTTTAAAGTAAGCTCGATTTCCTGCCATAATGCGCCTCTGAATTTCTCTGCTGGTGTCGTTGTCGGCGGTCACCAGTGAGCCCAAGTATACAAATTCTTCAACCGTCTCGATTGCATCACCGTCGATATAAATTCGGGGTGGTGGGCGCGGTGATTCCTCCCTGGAGCCCTTTCCCATCATGTACTTTGTCTACGACACATTAATGACTAATCCGATTCGCCTGGCTTCACTTTTTAGTCGGATGCACGTTTTCGCCATCGTCTTAAATTTACGAGCAATAATATCAATATGATCAGCGAAACCAAGCAGCTGAACGGACTTCGTGAAAATCGTTCCACTCGTGTTTATCCCCGCTCTTTTTATTACACCCTCCAAAGCAATGTTGAACAGCAAGCACGAAAGACCATCACCTTGCCGTAACCCTCTGCGAGATTCGAAGGGACTCGAGAGTGTCCCTGATACTCGAACTACGCACATCACTCGATCCATCGTCGCCTTGATCAACCGTATCAGTTTATCCGGGAATCCGTATTCGTGCATAATCTGCCATAGCTGTTCTCGATCGATTGT
The DNA here is from genome assembly GCF_035046485.1 of Aedes albopictus. NCBI lineage: Eukaryota > Metazoa > Arthropoda > Insecta > Diptera > Culicidae > Aedes > Aedes albopictus. Next base: position 165,968,788 of record NC_085138.1, read on the forward strand.
ATCATACGCCGATTTGAAATCGATGAACAAGTGATGTGTGAGCACGTTGTATTCGCGGCATTTCTGCAACACCTGGCGGATGGCGAACATCTGATCCGTTGTAGCGCGTTCACCCATAAATCCAGTCTGGTATTGCCCCACGAACTCTCTTGCAATCGGTGATAGACGGCGGCATAAAATTTGGGAGAGTACCTTGTAGGCAGCGCTCAGTAGTGTGATCGCGCGATAGTTCCCGGAATCCAACTTGTCGCCCTTTTTGTAGATGGGACACACGATACCTTCCATCCATTCCTCCGGTAATACTTCCTCCTCCCAAATCTTGGTAATGACCCAGTGTAGTGCTCTCACCAGTGCTTCTCCACCGTATTTTAGAAGCTCGCTTGATAGTTGATCTGCCCCAGCGGCTTTGTTGTTTAGTTGAAAAACCTCCTCCTCAATCTCTTGGAGGTCAGGGGCCGGAAGTTTTTCGTCCTGTGTACATATTCCTAGATCTGTTACCACGCCACCTTCGGTACTTGCAACGTCGCCATTGAGGTGCTCATTGTAATGCTGCCGCCACCTCTCGACCACCTCACGCTCGCTCGTGAGAATATTCCCGTGATTATCTCGGCACATGTCGGCTTGTGGCACAAAGCCTCTGCGCGAGCAGTTCAGCTTCTCGTAGAACTTTCGTGTGTCCTTAGCGCGGTACAGTTCTTCCATCGCTTCGCGATCTCGTTTTTCCTGCTGGCGCTTCTTTATCCGGAAGACTGAGTTCTGCCTGTTCCGCGCCTGTTTGTAACGTGCCTCATTCGCTCTCGTACGGTGTTGCAGCATTCTCGCCCATGCTGCATTCTTATCGTTTTTCACTGTTCACATTCGCCGTCGTACCAGTAGTCGTTTCTGTGATTCGGAGTCGCGAAGCCTATTGCTGTAGCCTATGGCGGATCGGATGTCCTTTCAGCTATCTTCAAGTGTAGCTGCGCCAAGCTGCTCTTCCGTTGGTAGGGCCACTGCTAACTGCTACGCGTAGTCTTGAGCCACTTCTACGTTACGAAGTTGCTCGATGTTGAGCCGCGGCGCTCGACTTCGACGCGTGGTGATAACTGTCGAAAGTTTTGAGCGCATGCATACAGCTACTTAGTAGTGATCCGAATCTATATTCGCACTGCGGTATGTGCGGACGTTGGTTATATCTGAGAAGAATTTACCGTCGATTAGAACGTGGTCGATTTGGTTTTCTGTTTGATGGTCGGATGATCTCCAGGTGGCTTTGTGGATATCTTTACGGGGGAAGAAGGTGCTTTGGACTACCATATCACGGGAGGCTGCAAAGTTTACGCATCGATGGCCGTTATCATTCGATACGGTGTACAGGCTGTTTCGCCCGATTACCGGTCTGTACATTTCCTCTTTTCCTACCTGCGCGTTCATGTCGCCGACAACGATTTTCACGTCACGCGGCGAGCAACCATCGTATGTTTGCTCTAACTGCGCGTAGAACGCTTCTTTCTCGTCATCGGGTCTCCCTTCGTGTGGGCAGTGGACGTTGATGATGCTGTAGTTGAAGAAACGGCCCTTAACTCTCAACATGCACATCCTTGCGTTGATCGGCTGCCACTCGATCACACGTTGTCGCATCTTGCCCAACACTATAAATCCTGTTCCCAGTTCATTGGTGGTGCCACAGCTTTGGTAGAAGGTAGCCGCTCGATGCCCGCTTTTCCACACTTTCTGTCCAGTCCAACAAAGTTCCTGCAACGCCACGATGTCGAAGTTGCGGGGATGTAGTAGTAGGTACTCGAATTGTTGATCGATCACCGATTATTGCTGGCAGATGCAGTGGAAAGTTTGTCTTAATACGTATCAATCGTCTCTGACAAACGAGAAAAACTGACTTCGCTGATTACCTGTCTCTGAGCCAAATTTGGTATAGAGTCTTCAGTCTCCGATTAATCGCTTCATGTTTGATGGAGGTTTTTAATCCAATGGGTTACATAGCCGCTATCCGAATGAAGAGAGTAATGTTCCGCGTAATATATCACAAATCGAAAGAGGTACGGTACATTACGTGGAGTGGATATACTGAATTGGGTACCAGACCAAGTCCCTGCTGGGTGGCACTAAATAGGTGAGCCATAGACAATAGAATCGTCAATGTCGTAGGGCATAGTATGTGACTATTGTCGAAACAACACTATTTTTGGTCATTGTGCACTAAGCGCATAACTATGTTAGGGTCAAGATTAGGATGAAATCATTGGTAAAATATAATAACACTTTTTAGTTTGTGTAGTTAGTTGAACTAGTGTTAACTTTTTATTGGGACATTTTCTGTAGGTTTATTCTGGATTACAATGCATTAGCTGCCATTTAACTGAATTATTTTATAACAGTAAACAACATTATTCCTTCTTGATAAAAGATGTATGGACATAGAATTGCCAAACTATACATCTGAACAGATATTTTTTCCGGTATTAAATTTGGGGTGGAGAGTTAAACCACAGTTAAACACTTACGGAAAATATTTAGTTTTTCAATGTCAGACAAACATCACATGAACACAGCTACCAATGAACCAAACCTTCTCTACTGTCTTCTCAATTTGCTGCTTCCTATCCTTAATTGAACTTATCTGACACTAGTTAGGACTGTCTGTGGAAGATCCGGGTTTCTAAATATGTGTAGGGCTTGTTAAAACGGGATGCCTGATATGTACTGCGGACAAATGGTCTGTAAGTACTGAGCAATCACAATTACTGTCGTACTAATCATATTAAATGCATGCTTTTCTACTTACATCCCGAACGTCGCTAACCGGCAAAGAGGACACGACGAAAAAACGCGAGATGGCCCTAACAAAAACTAGAAAGGCGATGATTTTCACCGATGCAACGATATGGAAACAAAATAGATGAGAAATTATCGACCAAATCATAATGTATGAACATATCGCTAATGTTCTTTATCATTCATTCTTTTTCTCGTTTCAGCAACAAAATCGAAACCTCTCTACTATCTCTTCAATTTCTACCTCTTCCCATCCTATTCCAACATCTTCCTATATCCTCTACCCCATCTATTTAATGTATCTGACACTTGTTGGGACTGGTAACGCCAGCGCCTGCCTGTGGATGATCCCGGTGTGCTAATTCGGTGTAGGACATGTTAACGGGGGAGGCTTAGTAGGTCCACATCTGCCTACAAGCAGATGGGCTGACAGTTGTCGGCCTGGGTGTGGACTGAGCAATTACAATTACAATTACAATTACAATTTTTCTGGTAAAAGTGCTGACTATATTTTTTTTGCCGATAAAAAAAAACAAAATGGGAATTATTCGAATTTTATTTTCGAGAAATTGGACTAATTACTAATGACGAGTTCTGCCACAAGTCGAAAATCCATGACAGAGAACTTGTTACATTTATCCTGAGCCAATTACATATTTGAGCACCACGCTAATACGGAGTACAAAAAGCGAGAATTTTTAATGTGTTGTACAAAATACAACAGCGTGACCGCTCGAAGGTTAACAACAGTTTTGAAAATTTTCGGAACAAAATTCGAAAATGTAGTCTTTTACAATAGAGTTAGTTTCTTAACTCTATTTCTTTTACACTTTATACAACTTAATCATATTTCTTTAAAAACTTTCCATGACATTGGCAAAATTCAGTAATTAATATTCAATCTCATGAAAGTCTTAAAATATGGTGAAATTTCTGATTTTCATTCTGGAATCTATGAGTGGGCCACTTCCTAATGCATTTAAGAATCAGTTCGCGGGCCGCACAAAACCTGGTCGAGGGCCGCATGCGGCCCGCGGGCCGCAGTTTGATGACCACTGGCCTACGCCAACACTCCTGTCTCGCCGGAGGGCCATCGTGCCAGTTCTGTTTAACGTCCCAACCAACACTGGGACGACTACGCTGATGGGGCTACCACCTTGGATCTAGTTGGGCGTGGTGCAGCGTTTCTTACTCAGCCGCTGGATGCCAGAACAGACGCTGTTTGAGCCGCACCTCCTTGGTGAACAAACGCTCGAATCGTACCTCCTCAATCTAGCTGAAGTCAGAAGGACAACAGTGCCCAGGCTGCACTACCAGCTAAGCACACAACTCTTAGTTGGCGGTCTTTGTCATCGCTTGACCCGTGGAAGCATGAGGTAGGAACTTGTGAGGAACAGAGCTATGTTGGACGCTCTCCTTATCGACTCACAGTTTTGCAACTCAATTGACAAACCGAACAATAGACATATTTTCTGTTGAGGTTTCCAACAGATACATCAAATAAAATAACACATACACTGCCCATATTCGCATAGTCGATGTAACCACCAACGTCTGCTCTGATGGGAAAACACGATTTTATAGATTTTTTCCGGATTTACATATGCACCGATTAATTGAATGAAATAATCTGTCAGTTTCGTGGATTACAGCTACAAAAAGTGAGCCGCAATGATTTTAAGATGTTTCATGTAATTTTTCCATATTTAAAACGTGTACGTCAGTTTATGCGACCATTCAGTCGTTTTGATGAATGATTACACGGATAAGTTGACGTAACAACCAGATTGCTATGATCGTTATGTTAGCTATTACGGTATCCGTTTTCTGAACGCGTGTTAGATTTTTTTCCGGAATGTCCGTCTTTTTCTTCTTCTATATGGCTCTACGTTCCCACTGAGACTTGGCCTGCCTCGCTTCAACTTAGTGTTCTTCGAGCATTTCCACAGTTATTAATTGAAGGGCTTCCTTTGCCTGCCATTGCATGCATTTGTATTTTGTGAGGCAAGTGCAATGATACACCAAATTTCCCGACCGGAACGGGAATCGAACCCGGGTCTCCGGCTGAATATCCGTATTCGTGCGTTAAATACATTCTTTGTTGATAAGCAGCAGTCCCGACTCGAAAGAAGATGTGCTAAAAGTGGTTTTAGAAAAAAAGCTAACACGTCACATTCTGAAAATGAGAACTATCTGATAGTGCGGTCGAGCATACCATAAAGCGTGGGTATCGTAGTAAGATTCACAGTTGGTTGGTTTTAAATCAGACCGGACCAACTGTTTTTCAATGATTATGGGGAAATGTCCTGCAAGAAATTGGGATATCAAAGCATGTGTATTATTTCTTGAAATACTATGATTTCTTGGCTTATCTTTAAATGTCCAAAAAATCGCCTAATCCAATTTGACTTTTCGCCGACCAGATCTCTTATTTCGTTCAATATGTGCAACGTGTGCAAAATACCGGAATTAACATTAACCCCAGGCTCTGCGATGGATCCTAACGGCTTCTTCACGCTCAGAAAACCGTTCTGATAAACGTGAACAAACAAACGCAAATATGAGAACAAGCAAATATACACCGTGAACTGGAACTAGTTCCAGCTGTCAATATGGGCGTTCTAGAAACCGTGACATCTAGTTCACGGTGTACATTTCTTATTGTTGTTATCGTTGCTATGCATAGTTCCCGTTTGTTCCCGTTGCCGTGACTGGGAGTTCACGTATATAGGAACGGATTTTTTTGCGTGTTCCAATGCACCTTGCAATTAAGGCAGTCTATGTTGAAAAGGTTATTTTATGCCTTATCCAAAATATGGTGTTGTACGTAACTATTTATTAAGAAATACCTTAGTAATATTTACAATTTTTTGAGATTTACTTGATAAACTGAAACATTTAGTGTCACCCGCGGGCCTCATTTATTTTTTCTAATTTCATTTTAAAAACCTTGTACTATTCCTCTACACTAAGTTTTTACAATTAAATTACTAAATCAAAAGCTCATACACCCAACACCTAATCAGATAGATATGGATTTAATTTATCTAAGTTTTGGAGAATGTTTACGACTGGGAAGAAACGTTGGACTGTTGTGGCTTTCTCAGTCTAACAGGATTAAAACGGCTATGCCAAACTCCTGACCGTTTCACTTTTGTTAGACTGAAAAGCCACAGCAGTTCAGTAGTATTGTTTCAATAATGGTTTTGAAATAAAACATAAAACTTATAATAGTTTTGCTGTGGAATGATTTTACTCGTGGCTAACCATGAGTTTACTATTTCATTAATCAATCAGGTGCCACGGGTTTCAATGAGTTTGCCTCAAGCACCTAGTAAGTAGCTGAAAGGGGGTTTGAGGAGTTTTCGTCGTAATTCAGAGGAAGCGATAGAGATCTACCACAACCATCCATGCAAAAAAAAAATATAACTGTTCATACATGAAGTGTTTGGATTCTATACTTAGGAGATTTGACAAACACCCATTTTAGAGTAATTTAAAGTAAGCACGTTAACTGCGAACAATACTCGCCGCTATTCAGGATCACGGCATTTGGCGGCGTTGCATGAACTACGAATTGTACCAAGTATGTAAATAAATCGATACAGTATGAACCCAATTTTGTCAGCCCCACAAACTTTTTGCTCTCATTAAGGCTTCTTACGGCATCATCAGCATCGGCAGCCATATTAGATATGTGGCCCGAAATTTCAAAGCGATAATTCTCTGCTACCAAAGCGAATATTTGTATGAAAAAGTATCACTCTATTTGCTCACTCGCAGTGAGCATGATACTTTTTCTGCTGCATTGCTGCAAAATTGACAGTTTTTTATCACTTCAAAAATGCGAGGCAAACAATCATTCATTCATTTCAAAACAATCATCAAAAGCAAAAAGTCAATAATTTGTTTGCAAGCTGCGTGATGCATCATGACACCTTAACTTACGGTCAAACTTTAACTAATTCAATCATGTTCATCACTAAACTACTGCTTGAAAATCTATTTAGATATTTAAGGAGAACAAAAAATGTATCCCTGAAACAGGCTGACGAAATCTGTTAACTGATGTATAATGAAGCGGATAAAACACGGCAGGCTGCGGTGGGCTGGGTACGTGGCTCGTATGCCAGAGAAATGAAACTTATACCATATTAGCAGAGAACCAGGAAGGAATATATATAAATATAAATTATGTTTATGTCAATAAATTATCTCAATAAATTATGTTCAATCACGTTTTTTGGGGAGATTTTAGTTTTCTTGTACACGACGTCAGTATTGCGACCACATGGTGGTTACGTCAAAATATTCTTTTCAATATACTCACATGTTTTAGAACAAACACATTTTTTTAATAATTGGAGCATATGCTATACATGGTGTAGGATATGTTGAGCTAAAAAAGTGGATTTTGACCTATGTGGCGTTTACGTCACCTATGCGAATATGGGCAGTACAGGCGAGTGTAGCAACGAGTGCAGGCTCGAGGCGTGACACGCGAATTTGCTATTTCATTTTTACTGAAAGAAGCAAACACCGGGTTCACGAGGTGTCCTAGATAGAAATTCCCCATACGAAAGTAAGGTTCCTGGACGAGTGACCTGTAGCCTTATCAAAGATTGATCGTTGATGTTCTTTTATGCTAGAAGACTGATCTGAGCTATCTTAACCGTAGCCACTACCCAGGGCCGGATCTAAGGGGGGCCGGGGGGCACTACCCAAACTAGGTAAGATTAAACTCTTTACAATCACAGCATAACAAAGAACAGCAGTAATAAAACCAGATTGGTATCGATTGGAAAACGCCAAAGGCAAGGATACACAGAATACACTGTAGATCGAATAATGCGAAACCATATAGGTAAAACTTTAAACTGACAACATCCTCATAATCCCGCCCTTATTGAGCCTCAAGATTGAGATTAAAGAAGGGCAGCTGAGAAACACAAGGTCCATTGCACCATTGCTCCGGCTAGCGCAGTAAGGGCAAAATACTTTGTAATGCGCCCTGATACTCCACAGGCTCCGTTAGCGGTTAGATTTTTATTAGACCCCCCTAACCATTCATTCCTAGTTACCGTGCCTAGTATGTAAAGTTGCATAACACCATGAATCAGGGGTCACCTGATTAGTGAACTCCTACCACTGGAACAGGCGGTCCGTAGGCGTTCTTAGCTTGTCGAAGTAACCGCTACCGATACTAAACTGCAATCTAGGCTGATCGGGAAAAGAAGTTAATATTGATGATCAAAAAGTCGTCCTTCCGAAAAGTCGTTCGATTCAAAATAAAAATAAAAAATAAATTGAAACTACAACAAGAATGCCGCAAAGGATTGCAAAGCCAATGGAATATTGCTTTGAAGCTAACATCAAATGTGTTAGATTCAATGCAAAATGTCATTATACCGTGATCCAATGACCTATTTTCTTTGATTCAAATCGCTTAGCTTAACACAATTTTCTCTGCGTGTTCCCTTTTTAAATTTTCAGACCAACGGTGGAATCTGACATACCCACGCTCCGGCTGATAGATTTTGGTTGTGCCATCGATATGAATTTCTTCGAAAAGAAGCGTCAATTCAAAAAGGTTTGTCATTCAGTTGTCCATTCTTCGATCTAGCCCACATTCTAAACGTTCCGATCGTTGTCATTACCCCGTTTCCTCAGGTTATTCAAACCGATGGATTCACGTGCATCGAAATGCAGGAGGGCCGACCGTGGTCATTCCAGACGGATCTGTTCTGTGTGGCGGGAACGATCCACGTGATGCTATTCGGCGAGTACATGCAGTTGACCAAGAAGTACTCCGACTGGGACATCAAACAGAAACTGCCAAGGTAAGTTCGGGAGCCTAATCTTCAATGATGATTTTTTGTTGAACGCAAATTTTTGTCCTGTGCAGATATCTCAAGAAGCACGTCTGGACTGAAGTATTCCAAAAGTTACTGAACATCAAGGACATCGACCACATGCCAAAGCTGGGCACCCTGAAGGAACTGATAGACGCCGAAGCGTTCAACATGGAATCCGAGCTGGTGAAGCACATACGAACGCTGTCCAATTTGCTGAAAAGGCGCTAGGCAGTCTGCTACAACGGTAAGTGATCGTTTTTCCAATGGTGGACTTTGAATATTGCACCTACCACCCTCTTGGATGTATTGTAAGTGCAAAAAGTGTGTAAATATAGTGAGCTAAATCCGAAGATGATAAATCAAAATATTTATACCGATGTAGTGTTTAAATTTAAAAAACAGGAGAAAACAAACATGAAGTAATCGACAAATACTAAAATACAGATTGATGAGAGAGTGCTAGGATTTATCCCCCTTGTAGGATAACGAACCAGCTCGGTTATCAATGAACATAGAGTTACAAATTACGTTTGATTGCGCATAAAAGCTCTGCGTTTCTCGCATGAGGTATATTTATTCTTACCTTTCGCTAGGAAGGGTTTAGAGAGAGCACGTTAGGGATCTTCAAAGTGATTGGAAAGTACTGACAAAATTGTAACATAAACAAGTGTATTTTTTTTGGAATTGAGTAGGCACATTAGTTGTATCGAATAACGCCACAGTTAGGTCTTTAGGTTGAACGGTTGAACTACGATCATGAGTCCGGCAAACTAAAATTGTGGGCGGACTTAATTGTGTTTATAGTGAATTAAAACAGAATTTCCTTTATAATAGCCCAAAGAGCATCTGTTTCAGAGAAGCAGAATTCAAAATCCGTTTTATTTTTGACCCTCGGAAAGCGAAACGGAATCAACAACGGCTTGGTGGTTGACCGAAAAATTTGTGATTTCTGCTGCTAGCCCGAGCCGTGTGGGATTTTTAGTCAGATCATAGTGCATTGTTTTGTAAGGGAATCGAAAAAAATAGCAGCAACAGAAAGGGAGAGGTGTGCGTTGTATAGAAACCTACTGCATATTGGCACACTAAGAAGGTATGTAAGCATTAGGAATGATGAAATAATACAGAACTAAAGCAAGGATACATCTTCAATCTCAGTGTTATTTCTGTGAAAGAAATTCCGTTTAGTGAGTTATGGTTGTGTGATAGTATCTATAATAACATGTGTAGTCGTATACAAACCTCAGCTGATACTACCATGAAATCTCGAACACCCAACGTCTTATCCAACGGAACTGTCAGAAGCTTCTGAAAGCGAAGAAAGAAGAAAACAGCAGCAGCTCGTCGGGTGGCATGAAGCCGAAGAAAATGATAGAGTTAAAGCGAAAGCTTTTCATTCTGGCAGGTGGCCTGAACGCAAGGCACGAAGCGTGCGCAAACACTCGCAGCAACAAAAATGGCATAACCCTCCAGCAGGGTCTGGAGGAAGGCGACTACACCATCCTGTGCCCGGACGCTACCACCCGGTTGAGCCGATCTGGGGCGCACTCGACTTCATCCTCGACGTGCTCCTCACGAACATGGCGAACAACATCTCCCAGTCGGTCTTCCACCAAGAATTTGGGTCAACCGGCATTCGATCACCCGAAGGAACTACCATCGAGTCGACTGGGGCCGGTTCCAACGGTGTGTTGGTGACAACGTCGACTACGAGGAGCACCCCGAAACGCCCGAAGACATCGACCGGCAGCTCCACAACATCCTTGGCCCGCGAGCAGCATCTCCAGAAGTCTCGAACACCCTATCAATTGATAGACTAACCAAAGACCTCATTCGTTTGCGCAACACCACTCGCAGGCAGTTTAAACTGATTGGTCTGCCTGGTTTGAAAAGCGATGTAAATCGCATGAACAAAATTATTAAGGCCAGAATGGTGGACCTTAGAAACAATGATTTGGCAAATAAGTTCCATTCTCTCCCAGACTGGGCTAAGCCTTTCTGGAAGTTGACAAAAAATTCAAAAACTAATTCACCACCCACTCCACCGATGCGTTCACTGGACAACACCTGCTCTATGCAGGGTGGCCACAGACTCGGGAAATTCGGGAAATGCGGGAAAAAGTCGGGAATTGAAATCCATCGGGAAATATGCGGGAATAAGTCGGGAATTTTGTTTATGATCGGGAATTTTCAAAATGATGTGTAGCGCCTCCAGAATGTAAACTCAAACCTAGATTTAGCACTTGACTTACTTTAAATCCAGATTCTTACACAGATTCAGAAGTTTCACTCAAGAATCTCAAAAACCAAATGATGTGATGCAGATGAGCATTGGATTCAGAACTACGAGTAATTTCTTGTTTGGTAGAGATTATCCGGGATACATGTTTTGATTGTCCGGATGCTTGAGTCAACGATTAGACTTTAAATTTAGGCAAAACATATTTTAAATCACAATTTTTACAGAACGACTAAAAAACCTAATCTACAAACGTGAAAAAAGTATCGCAAAAAATAATTTTGATGACCAAATTTTGATTGATTTTATCAAAATTACCATAAAATACTTCTCCGACATTCGTTGAGATAACATAATAACAAAATAATACATCTACAATATTTTCATAGAAAAATTTTAGCCTGTTACTTGGTACAAATTTCCTAAATGTTGGAGAACGTGCCTCTGAAGCAGACCTACTGATACATGGTTAATCATAGCCTAATAATGACGTTAACCAGAAATCATCAAAATCATGCGCAAAAAAAACTAATATTTTAACTAGAAGAGTATGAAATTCTTTCAATGATTTTCTACAGAATATTTCAGAAAACTATTTGTCGAGAAATACAGTTCGAGTATAGGAATCACGTAGTTTGCAAAGTTTCGACTGTCCAATGCCAGTAAAAACTAAGCAAATTTATTTTAGCTGAAAACCCCTGGATTTCTGGTGGTAATCAGAGAATTCTTGTCGATGAGATTTTGTATGCTGACTTTGAAAAGGATTTACTGATTGAGACCATGGAGAAATTATTGATATAATTTTAGAGATTCTATAGCTTTGGGACAAGTTTCAATTATTGTTTTCATTGAAACTTAAAAATTATTTCTTAATTTGCTAGTGAAGGACTTCCTGAAATTTTTGCTTTGCAGGCGTAAAGTGATTTCTGCGTAACGATTTGTAGAATTACTGGAATAATTTATAAACAAATATCTAGGAACCCTTGCAATTCATGACATTAAAATAGAAGCAAAATTGCAAGTTTATAATCAGAGGACATGATTCTCTTGATTTTGTTTATGAAATCTTTTAATGTATACTGAAGGAATTCCTGGTGTTACCAATGGAAAACATAAAAAGATTTTTGTACGAATTCCTTAAGACAAACATATGAACATTGTAGAAAAGTTTTTAACCATATTTCCTAATGCAAATCTGAAGAATTTCTGTATGTGCTTCTTGAGGTTCTTCAAGGATTGCTGACTAAACGTTGTTCTGAAATCTTGAATGCCAAAAGAAAGAAGAAACATTTTATACTGAAATAATTTTAAGCCCATTTTTTGTAGGTACATCTGATTTTTTTTTGCGTTACCCTGGGCTAATGTAATGGTCTGAAGGCTACTTAAAACCGGTACTAGATCTCATTTTAAATCCTAGGTTCATTTTCCTATCCTTGAGAAATTAGAGTAAATAGGTAAAATTTCACGAGTTTCCAAGTGAGTTCTTTAAAAAATGGGAATGGAAATTAAGCCTTGAATATCGAATTTTTCCTAGAATATCTCAAAAGAGCCTTACAAATTTCGTCGGAACTGTCAAAGCTTTTCAGGGTTTGAGAATTTCTTTACAAATTCAGCTAGAAATGGTTTATGAATAGAAAACCTTTTATGGCAACAGGTATTTTCAAAATTTCATCGTTAGTGCTCTCATAGCAAAACTCATATTTTCTTTTTTGAAAATTTCCAATTCCCACTAAACAGGATGTTTCCACAGGAATTTATCTGAGTTCTGCATTTTTTATCTAAATGTATTGTCAGAAGCCAGTTTCTTCCAAGAGTTTTGACATAAATCGCCAGCGAGTCCTTGTAAAAACCCTTTATATAATACAAAATATAAAACTATGTACAATCTAATGGATTTCGGATAATTTTGAATCTGGTGATTTGTATATGAACCTGTTAATATTAAAGGATTTTAATTTTCTTAAGAATTATTTGTTTACTCAATTATTGAATAGATTTCCTGATTTGCCACCAGCAGAGTATGTGAGAAAATATCACAGACATTTATTCTGTGTATTTGCAATAAACTTCTTCCAGGAAATTTGTTAGCAAATTCCTCGTAGAATTCAAAATACTCCCATAATTCTGGCTATAGGAATCAAAACAGAATTACGTCAATAATGCCGTCCTTCATACCTTCAGAATTCCTGGGATATCATAAAAAACTCCTTAAAAGAATTCAACAAAGAATATTTCAGCTAGCCAACTAGATTTTTTTATTGGAACTTCATCAAGAATTTCTTACAGAGTTTACAAAAATCTTTTGGTATTTCGGACACAAATATTTTCAAGTATAGGTTTACGTTACAAGACATCCAGAATTAGAAGCAAATTGCAAGCATATGTTACATGTACATTTCTTTTTATGTTAACGTCTCCAAAATATTGTAAAATTGTCACAGCATCACAATGACACTGTAAATATTTCAGTAAGTTTTACAGATCTACATGGATTCTTGGATGTTTTACATGCTCCACAGGTATATAAAAAAATCGGGAAATTTCAAAATCAATGCGGGAAAAAGTCGGAAAAAATGCGGGAATTTCAATTTTGATTTTGTGTGGCCACCCTGTCTATGGATCGTTTGATATCTCCTGCTGAGAAGGTCGCTGAACTAGGCCAACACTTCATCAGCTCTCCCAATCTCGGGTACGGCATTGTCAGTTCGCAAGAAGCTATCGTCAATGAACATGCTTGCAATCTTCATCTAATTCCCAATGACTTCTCGGAGGAGTTGGATATCACAGCTGGTGAGCTGACGGCCTACATTAAAACATCCAAAAATATGAAGGCCCCGGGTTTCGACAACATCCTGAGCTTGGAGCTGAAGAACTTGAACCCCTAGTTCTACCAACATCTGGCACTGATATTTAACCAGTATCTTAGACTTAGCTACTTCCCCTCGTCGACTTCCACGCTTAAGTCATACCAATCCCGAAGCCTGAAATGGAATCTAGTTCCCCTAAAAGCTAGAGACCCACTAGCCTTCCCACAGGGTTATCAAAACTCCTTGAAAAGGTGATCCGACAGACGGTTACTTGCTGCAACCAACCAAAACAACATCTTACAGTTTGGTTTTCGACGCGGTCGTTCCACCTTGCACCAACTGACCCGAGTAACAAACATCCTCAGGCCGACGGAGCAAGAAATCCGCCATGTCCTTGATAGACGTTGAAAAAGCAACGTTTGGCACGATGGTCTGGTGTACAAGCTACAGCGACACAATCTTCCCAGCTACCTGGTGAAAATAGTTCAAAACTATCTGTCGGACAGGACCTTCAATGTTTCGATGCATGCTGCAGTCTCTGGATGCATACTAGGTCCACTTCTGTTCAACATCTTCACCTCGGATATGCCTCAACTCCGCGAAAATGGATCTCTATCGTTGTTCGCCGATGATACCGCAATAATAGCGCTCACGTCGAGACTGCAAAGAAGCCTGAATGTCCTGACAGAGTACTTCAGCAGCTGGAAGATTTGTGTCAACGCGGTGAAGACCTAGACCATCCTGTTCCCCCATTCCAAATCCCTCAGACTTGTTCCGGTTGAGAATTGCAAGTTCACCATCAATAGCCTAACGGTGGAATGGTCCAATGTAGCTGATTATCTTGGCCTCACCTTAGACTGTAACTTGCTGTTCAGACAACAGGTCGACAAGACGGTTACCAAATGTGCCATCTTACTTTATCCTCTCATCAACCGGAAGTCGACCTTGTCTCAGAAGTATAAGCTTGCTGTCTACAAACAGATCATCTTGCCGGTCATCGAATATTTATTTATTTTATTTACTACTATTTATTGCGCAACTTAAGGCCATTGCCTTTTAATATGTTACATTGAAAATACATTGCTGGTAGATAGTTAAGCACGATTTGCAAATAATGAATTGTTCAAATATTATCTGTTTTTCTTTTAACCATTAATTACAATTGAAGTACTCGATACATTCCCTCCTAAACGCAGCTTCTGAAGTTTGTAGGGTTAGATTATTAGGTAGTGAATTCCATGTAGCAACGCCTCTGACGAAGAACGAATATCCGTACTTTGCAGTTCGATGACGTGGCATGGAAAATTTCTGACAACGAGTATTCCGTAAAGGTCTCAATTTGCTGAATAAATAATCAGGTTGTCGAGATTTGAGTAGTTGAAAAATCAGCAAACAACATCTCATTTTTCCAAAATTTTCGAACGGGCATCCAATTAACTTTGCTTGTAGATGCGAAACATGTTGAAACCTAGTCAGGTTGAACACAAATCGTATGCATGAATTCAAAGCAACTTTTAATTTATTGAAAAACAATGATGAAGCCTGTGTTAGTAAGAAATCACATGAAATAAAATGAATATGGCGTGCCAGTCTGGGAGAGCTGCGCCAAAACACACCACTTGAAACTCCAACGAGTTTAAATTAAGTTTCTACAGATGATTCTCAACACACTCAAATTTTGTTCCGCCGTCTATCATCGATTGCAAGAGAGTTCGTGGGGCAATAGACTGGATTCATGGGTGAACGCATTGTGACGGCCAGATGTTCGCCATCCGCCAGGGGTTGCAGAAATGCTGCGAATACAACGTGTCCACACATCAAATGTTCATCGATTTCTATTTAAATCGAGGCGGTTGAAGAATTTGTGTACTTGGGCTCACTGGTGACCGCCAATAACGACATCAGCAGAGAAATTTAGAGACACCAGAGAGCAGGAAATTGAACATACTGCGGACTCAGAAGAACTCTATGATCGAACAAAGTTCGCTGTAACACAAAGTTAACCATCTAGAAAACGCTGATTAGGCCGGTAATCGAAACAGAGACTATATGTGAAGAGAGCTAACGCTCCCTTGGAGTTTTCGAATGGAAGGTGTTGCGTATCATCTACGGCGGAGTGCCGATGGTAGACGGGACTTGGAGAAGGCGTATGAACCAAGAGCTGCATCAGCTGCTGAGAGGACCAACCATTGTCTACACCGCGAAAATCGGGAGGCTACGGTGGGTATGTCGGGTCACGTTATCAGAATGTCGGGTAGCAACCCGATTACAATGGTTCTCGAGCGCCAGGTGGGTCGACCAAGTGGAGGACGATCTGAGACACACAGCCATGTACTGAGTCGGATGGAGACGACTCCTACGTACAGCATCGGACACTCAGGCCTTCGTCTGACCGATAAGCTGGTGGTCGAGCTTTTGTCAGAACAATAGGTGTCCATTCTGACTTACTGCCACTGTTCCGGAAGGATGATCAAGAGTTAGGGTGATCCACAGACTGAAAGGAATGTCGGGGAATTATTGTTTTTATAATTGATAATCAATTAAGAAAAAAACAATGGCATTTATGTTTTACATTCGTTTTTATTATAGTTTTTTTTTTCACATTTTACTGTGACATATATTACACATCAAGCAATAAATAGGCATTACTCTTTGAATAATTTTGGAACAAACAATAGCGTTTAAATTCATCATGCAAAACTCTTTAGTATAAAATTAGAAATTTAAACAGCTCAATGGAATTAACAAAAGACATAATGTCTAGAACGGTTTGTTTTTCAATGCATCCCTACGGGATGCACTTCGTAAAGAAAGAAAATAAGCCTAGCTCATTGTCGACTAAAGTCACGAAAAATGGAATGCTTCTCGGTTGCTCAACATAGAATTTTAAAGTACATGAAACCCGCAAACAAAAATTAGTAAGGATTGTTGCTTGTATAAAATCGTTTCGAAACCTACGGGGAAACAGTGTTCGTTACTTGTTTGTGCATTTAACAGTTTTTTTTGTTGTTGTTCAGGTTTCAGTGCTTACAATCTACCCGTTCGTAATTGTGTGATTCATCCCCTCCCTCCCTAAAACGAGCTATGTTCGTTTCGACTAACACAAATGCATGCTTGCTTCTTTAAGATTCGTTTTGCTGCTTAGCTTGACTACGACGATTAACATTGAGGTTGATTATTTGTTGTTTTGCTACAAAAGCTTCCAACGGATCTTTGCAGACAGCTCCCTGATACGGTTCTTGATATTTGCTACTCTTCAAATTCCGTGTCATGTCGAGGATCTTTACCGTAGACGTCGTCGGTCCGTTTAGCGCCAGAACTTGTTGAACAGATCCATGAATGAGTCGTATATCATGAAGGTGATGGCCACGTCCAAGCAGACACGACTTAATCGCGGAACTGTGCCCTTGTAGAACGCGAAAGGTCCTTCGTTTTTCCAAATCTGCACCGCACAGTCGACGGTGTTTTTGTACTTGGCCGCTTCCAGACCTTGCATACGGGTCTTGACTACGTCGATGGGCGTATTGCCAAAGACGGAAGCAGCACCAGCTACGGCACCGAAAGCACCAACCACCATCTTTGGCACCGGTTTCGACTGATCGCCACCCTTGTAGACTTCCTTCAGCGATTCCATGACGTAGAATCGAATGGCTTGGTTGGAACCCTGTTTCATGATCGTTGCCGTGAGGCCCTTGTAAACACCGGAAAAGCCTTCCTGTCGGACAATCATTCCGACACCGTGAGCGAATCCCTTGTAGCGAGGACTGCCACTGCGCTGGTCGTTGATGAACTTAACCTTGACAGTTTCCATAGGTGTGACGGCCAGGATTGCTTCCGCAACACCAGCTCCCAGACCGGCCAACAGCTTACCGGAAGTGCTCAGCTGGCCGTTCGGTTCTATCAGGTACCCTTTGAAGGTTTCGAAGGCGCCGAACCTGGAGGCGAGGGATAATCAGTCTGACATAGAAGGAGGCTTGAGTTAAAAGTTAATTACCTCACTGCCGACTTTGGTATCGACCCGTAGAGTAGCACGCTGAGACCTCGGTAGAGACCAAAGAATCCATTGTTCTTGACAGTCTTTTTCACGCAGTCCATGATTCCGTTATACTGTTTGGTGGCACCTATGGAATAAGTCTTACCGTTATGATACACCCTCAAGAACATGTACGTTGTAGTATACGAACATACCTTTCTCGTCGAGCTGAAGCTGCGTTTTGACATACTCCGTGGGGAATGTGATGCAGATTTCGATACCACCGGTGATGCCACCGGCCACGATTCCCTTGAGACCGGTACCGCCGCCGGCAGCGGCCGCTGCACCGCTCTGCTCCATCCATGGCCGTCGTCCGAAGGGATTGCGGAAGTTGGGCCTGCTCGCGGTGGGTAGACAACTTCGGTCCATGGCGGCTGTGATGGCAGGTTAGGAATGGGCGAGGTACTGGAAATGGAAATAATAGTTAAAACAATTGTGTTAATAGTTTCCATGATGAAATTACGAGCAATTGTAAGATCGCTTGGAATAAGGACAACTTTGTCGCAAATCACCAAAAGTGGAAACAACAAGGTGCTTCTGCGGTTCACAGAAGTTTCCTCTAATTAGTACACCGAGTATACAAAGACGGTAAGTGCAAGAAAGTGCTTCTTGTTTGAGATAAATGTGTAGTGGGACAACGTCAGAGAAAACTTCGCTGTCGTGAGATGTCAAGAGAACGCTCCAGACATCGCCATTAAGCACATTCTTTGAAGATTGCCAAATTTTGATTGAACTATTCTCACTTTGACCTTTCGCCACCACACAAGACATCCATAGGCCAATATTGGTCGAACAACAGTTGTGTAAATCCATTTGATATACTTGAGTTGTAGACCCCAAATAGTACCAAAGGTTCGCCGGCATTGCCCGAAGGCCATGTAAACTTTCTTGATTCTGAACTCAATGTGAGGAGTCCAGAAAAGCTTGGAATCAAGGAATAACTCCAACGTACTTTACTTGTTCAGTCACATCGATTTTGGAATCAAAGAGACGCAAAAGTCGAACGCCATTACGGTTTCGCCTTTGCGTGAAAAGAACAATAGATGTTTTACTCGGATTAACCGAAAGGCCATACTTAGCATTTAGCAACGGCAACCCTCAACTACCTAAAGAGCGCTTTGCATCAGTTCGAAAAGGGTGCTGATGTACATATCAACTAACAGTGTTAGGTAGTTGTCGGCAAAGCCATAAGTAAGAAAACCGCTATTATTGAGTTGCTTCACTAGCGTATCTGCTACCGTCGTGCGGGGCTTATTTATAACATTATTGTAGTATAAACTACATTATCTAAATTCCTGTGAGTGTCAATAAATGGTGAGTATCCATGAAATTTGGCCTCAATCAAATCAGTAAAGAGATCCCAGTTGGATAAACAAGGAATTCCTGAAACGCATAGTTTGCGAAGTAACATTCACATAGCATAGCATAGCATAGCATGGATACTTGCACAAATCTTGGATGGAGTTGCAAAGTTGAATATTTCCATTGACATTGCTGATGTCGCTACTATCTACAATGTCATAGATTCACTCAGCTCCACACACCTGACCAAGTCCTTGCAAGCATTTATAAATCCCTTCATCAACTTAGAAAGAGCCCAGAACTGAAGCATCTTCCAATAGATGAAAGGATGTTGAAAATAGCGAATTTTCAACTTATATGCAGTTATAAAGTAAATATACTGAAATAGAAATATTTATAAATAAATAATATTGGAAAGATCTCACCAATTGTTGTGGGGTTTTTGTGGTTCAATGCCGATCATCTAATTGTCTTGATTAATGTTCTTCTCTGTAAAGAACAACATAATATTCAGCAAAGAACAACACAATACTAAACACTAAACACCCGCGCATCTATTGTTTTAGTTTGCGAAGTAACATTCACATGTTCAAAAAAGATGTAGCGATGGTCAGATAAAGCTTTTTCTTCTGACTCATGCCAATTGGTCAGCTCGTGACTAATTCTGCTAGAGCAAAGCGTTATGTCTAACACTTCCTCTCTAGAAGATACCATGAAGGTTGCGCGGTTTCCTATGTTAAGTAATCCAAGATCTGTACTACTTCAGCATTCCATCGAACTGGAGCCTCCAAGTTAATTTCTGAGCTGCCCCAGGTGATATGATGAGTATTAGCATCACTGTCAACAATTAGCGGAAGGCCTTTTGAAGTGAAGTATACGACGGCTTGTTTGAAAGCACTCGTAAGGGGATGGTCCATCATGCTGTAAATACACCGAACAATAGACGTATTTTCTGTTGAGGTTTCCAACGGATACATCAATGGTAACAGCACATAAATACATCTATGGTGGTTAATTCAGGCACGAGTGCAGCAACGATTGCGTTGTTGACGAGCACACAGGCTCGAGGCTTGACACGCGAGTTTACCATTTCATTTTTACTGAAAGTAGCAAACACCGGGTTCACAAGGTTTCCTAGATAGACATTCCCCTTACGAAAGTAAGGTTCTTGGACTAAGGTCACTTACCCAGTCAACCAGTCATTAGCGGAGCCAGCATTTTATTTTTTCTTACTCACCTCACACGAGAAAGAAACAGATAGAAGAGGGGGCAACTTGCCTCCTCTTTCATCTCGCTTCTTTTCCTGCATGTTCAGGGGAGTGAGTAAGAAAAAAGAAAAAGCTGGCTCCGCTAATGCAATCAGTGATCGTATAAGATGTTAAAGTGGAGGCGATATGCGTACATTTTACATGCGCCTAAATGGAGGCATGCACGTATATGGCCTCCACATT
The DNA here is from genome assembly GCF_035046485.1 of Aedes albopictus. NCBI lineage: Eukaryota > Metazoa > Arthropoda > Insecta > Diptera > Culicidae > Aedes > Aedes albopictus. The sequence goes on from NC_085138.1 coordinate 165,989,244, forward strand.
ATCATCTTATGCAACATCTTCTACGATTAATGGTTGTCTAGGTAGGCTGTATCATTTCGCATAAGTCTGCAGGAGATGCCATAAGTTTGGAGATGCCAAAGGCGAGGATACACAGAATACACTGTGTAAATCACATAATGCGCAACCGTATATGTGAAAATGTAGACTTATCAACAACATCTTCATAATTTCGCCATTATGTGGCCTCATGTTTAAAACTAAAGAAAGGCAGCTGATTGAGAAACACAAGGTCCACTGCACCATTGCTCTGGTTAGGCGCTGTCCATGAACTACGTAGACTCAATTTTGGCAATCTCAGACCCCCCCTCCCTCTCCGTAGACTTTCGTCCATACAAAAATTTAAAAATTTGTATGGACTGTAGACTTTGGCCAGATCCCAGTTTATGGATAGGCCCTTAGTGCGATAAAGTCAAAATACTGTGGATGGTGCCCTGGATTCCACAGGCACGACGTCTGAGTGGAGCAAGGATGAATCCGAGGATGCTAGTGAAAGTTATTCACGACCAGCTAGAACGTTGGATTGAGCAATTTGAACAACTCCTTAAATTTCGACGTCTGACCAACTATCAACATCTAGGCATAAATAGCCTAGTGTACGGCGCATCAACTCTGGGGCGTCATCACTGCAGCAGGTAAAAACAGCCATACAAAGCATGAAGCCCAACAAAGTCCCCAGGGTTGATCGCATATCATCCTCACAAAAGAAATCCTGTACAGAATCCCTGATGGGATCCTTAAAGAAATAACATTAGGAATCCCTGAAACAATAATTGAAGAAATTCTGGGAAAGGAATTCTGAGAAATTCCTTGAGGAATGCAAAAAAAAAAACGAGAACAATCATTGAAGGAACCGCAGCAGAAATCCTTGCATGAATACCTACAAGAATTCCGCGAGATTCCCTGAAGAAATCTTTGCTCGAATCACTGAAAGAATTGTTAACGAAATCCCGGAAGGGATTTCTGTAGGAGTACCAGCAGTAACCCCCGAAAGAATGCCGACTAGAACACTTTAAGGAATCAGTTCGAGATTTTCCAAAGCAATTTCTGACGGAATCCCGGGAGAATTTCCTAAATAAATTCTGGGAGGCATAAACCTGGTAGCTCTGCAAGAATCTCGGAAATAATCATAGAAGAAATCTCGGAACAAATTATTAAAAAAATCCCTGAAACAACTCGGGTAGATGAAGGAATCCCATCACAAATTCCGGCACGAATATCTAAGAAATCCATCACATTCCTTTTCGGGAAGTAACTCTTATGGAATCACAGCAGAGATCCCGGAAGCAATCTTTGAAGGAATTCAAGCACCAAATCTGAAGGAATGCCGAGAGGAGTAACTGAAGGAATGCCACAAAAGTTCAACTTATTGGAGAACAGTGGCTTAATTTCATCAACAGGGGAGGAAAAAAAACTGAAATAATCCTTTCAGGATTTTTCCCTGAAGAGATATCAGGAGCAATCCCTACAGTTATTCCGGGAGGAACATCCCTGTAAAGATTCCGGGAAGAAATCCTGGGAAGATTCTCGAGAGGATTGCCTGAATGAATCCTGGAAAGAATTGCGGAAGGTATCTCGGGAAAATCCCATCTCATCTAATCTTTACAGTCTTCTCTGCCCTCTATCCCAAACCTTAATCCTACGCTCTATGGTACCCGCAACCCTACCATCTGCCCTACCCTCTATTTTAACTATCTACAATACCTTCTATCGTACATACATTACATTTATTTGTTCAACATCATTAAGACAAGACATAATCAACAATAGTACGCCACAATACTCGGTTTGTGGCTGCCGCTCTCCATCCTCGGTCGCGCCCAATGCTCGCCAAGTCTCGCTCCACCTGGTCCGCCCATCGTGCACTCTGCGCTCCACGCCTTCTTGTGCCAACCGGATCCGTTGCAAACACCAGCTTTGCAGGGTTGTTGTCCGGCATTCTTGCAACATGCCCTGCCCACCGTATCCTTCCGGCTTTGGCCACCTTCTGGATGCTGGGTTCGCCGTAAAGTGCAGCGAGCTCGTGGTTCATCCTTCTCCGCCACACACAGTTCTCCTGCACACCGCCGAAGATCGTCCTTAGCACGCGTCGCTCGAAAACTCCGAGTGCTTGTAGGTCCTCCTCGAGCATGGTCCATGTCTCGTGCCCGTAGAGGATCACCGGTCTTATTAGCGTTTTGTACATGGTGCATTTGGTGCGTGGGTGAATCTTTTTCGACCGCAGTTTCTTCTGGAGCCCGTAGTAGGCCCGACTTCCGCTGATGATGCGCCTCCGAATTTCACGGCTCACGTTGTTGTCAGCCGTCAGTAAGGATCCGAGGTAGACGAATTCCTCCACCACCTCGAAAGTATCCCCGTCTATCGTAACATTACTACCCAGACGGATCCGGTCGTGTTCGGTTCCGCCTACCAGCATGTACTTTGTTTTTGAGGCATTCACCACCAGTCCGACCTTTGCTGCTTCGCGTTTCAGGCGGGTGTACAGTTCTGCCACCGTTCCAAATGTTCTAGCGATAATGTCCATGTAGTCCGCAAAGCACACAAATTGACCGGATTTTGTGAAAATCGTTCCCCGGCTGTTGAGCCCGGCTCGTCGCATCACACCTTCCAGCGCGATGTTGAAGAGTAGACATGAGAGTCCGTCACCTTGTCGCAGTCCCCGGCGAGATACGAATGAACTGGATAGTTCACCCGAAACCACCCGAACGAACCTTCTATCGTACCTCTACCCAAACCCTACACCATACCCTCTACAATAACCTCTTCCTGCCGTCTACCATAACCTTCTACCCTAGCATCTATCCAGCCTCTTCCCTTTTACTCATCAATCCCGATCGATAAATATCCATATTGCATGGTATCATAGCTCAAATAACCAATCCGTGGCCGTCATCTTGGATTATGGTCCACCATCTTAGATTCCAAAATGGCGTCAAATATCGATTTTTGATCTCTCATCAAAGCCTATTGACAGGATGTACACTCCCGATCAAAAGTTTGGGGTCACCCTTTCAAAAACATGTAATTTTTTAGGCCCATATCTCCACCAATTTACGCCCGATTTTAAAACCCTAGATCTCATTCAAAAGATAATATAACAAAGTAATAAAAAAATTTCAAAAATGTTTGTATGTAACCTGAGCATGAGCATGATGAGAATAGATGATCGCACAATTCGTAGTTGCTACTCCGTGACTGACCAGAGCAATCGAAATTGTACAAGGAACCAATGAATAGGGCTTGGGACTAGCTCACTATTCGCAATGTGCGCAGTTCGAGAACGCACAATTTTAATAATGTCAATAACGGCGCTGGCTACGTCCTCAAGATCATCAAGGAGGGAAGGGAATGTTAGTAAGACAACCGTTGTTATAGAGACCGGGAATCCCAGTGTCTCCACGATTGTCTTGGGAAGGATTTTTTGTTAGTAGGGTAGGGTACATTGTCATTCTAGGCGTCACCTATGGTTGGTGATGTGATCTGTCAATGGATCAATACACATTAAGTTTCGCGCACAACCGGTCACTTTTCTAAACGAAAACATTTCTAATAAAAGAAATTCTGTCGCGCGTCTCTACCTTATTAGGGAGCAGAAGCTTTAAGCCCATTCGACACAGAAATGAACTGAACGCGACGAAGGACAAACCAATGATCCAAACCATATGCATTCACAACAAGAAACGATACAAAACAAAGCACCCGCGCATCTATTGCGTTCGTTTCCGTACGAGATAATATTGAACGCGATCGATTATGCTGCAATATTTACTCACCCCATCAGGAGCGATGCATACACAGCAAGTAACAACACAATACTCTCAAAAATATTTGTATGTAAATTTAAGCTAAAGCTGACAAATTTTCTAAAAAAATGAAAATAAACTTATACGTATACCTCGACTTATACCACAGTGTCGCTGGAAATTGGGTCGACCAAATTTTAACATGAGAGCGGTAATTTAACCTATTTTCTATTAGCTTTCAAATGCTTTTTACCGAACTTAGCTAAAAAATCTAGAAAAATGTTATTAACCGTTATGTGTCCGACAAACTTTTTGCTTTTTTCTACACCGTGCTTTTTAAATGGGCGCTGGGTACCCGGGTACCATGTCGGCCACATTAAGGGTTAAGTAAATTAACTCTTGATGTCATCGACCAAAAGTTTGGGGTTACCCCTCAAAATGATGTGCCGGCCAAAAGTTTGGGGTCACTATCGTAAGGCATGGAAAAGTGATTTAATGATAACTTTGTCATCTTCCATTCAATTTTAATTCTTCTTGGTTTATTTGATACATAATGAATGGTGTTTAATGCATGGACATTGAACCACACATATATGTTAAAATTAACATACTAAAGCATACCTTAAAATTGCCTCATTTTTTGAAATGTGGTGAAATGTGTTAACTTTGTGTGTAGAATTAGCTTCTAAGTTAAAATACACATAAATAAAAACAAAAAAAAAATAAATATAAAAATCATTGAAAACGTTAAATATGTCTTTAATTTAACGTTTTCAATGATTTTTATATTTTATGTTTTTTTTTTTGTTTTTAGTTATTTATCTTTGAAATGAACTAAAAGAATTAAAATTGAACTATACCTAGATGACGAAGATATCACCAAATCATTTTTCCATGTTTTACGACAGTGACCCCAAACTTTTGGCTGATACATCATATTGAGGGGTGGCCCTAAACTTTTGGTCGATGACATCAAGAGTTAATTTACTTAATAACTTTTTCCCAAGATTTTTCAGCCAAGTTCGGTAAAAGCAGTTGAAAACTGATAGAAAACAGGTTATATTACCGCTCTTATCTTAAAATTTGGTCGACCCAATTTCCAGCAGCACTGCCGTAAGTTTATTTTCATTTTTAAGAAAATTTGGCAACTTTGGCAGTTTACATACAAATATTTTTGTAAAAGTTTCACGTAAATCGTGTTACTTTGATTTATTATCTTTCGAATGAGACCAAGAGTTTTAAAATCGGACGCAAATTGGCGGAGACATGGGGGTACGAAAATTAGGGGTGACCCCAAACTTTTGATCGGGAGTGTATGTATGTTATCACTTCCATCTAATGCTCAACAGACGATTGCTGTGCTCATCAGAAATTTTGTTTATGTTTACTCTCTCACAACTATCAAAGTTATGTTTTGTAAACATTGCAGTAATACGCAGATTTAATTTGGATAGGATCTATATGGGGCACTGCGTGGTCTGAGCACAATCAAAAGTGTTATTTGAAAAGATGTTTCGAACAAATGTTAAAAATTTGTTAAGGTTTGTCTAGTTTATAAACTTGGTTTATGTACACTATAAACGCTTGTACATGATTTGAACATACCTGACAATGTTATCTAAGGAATGACACAAAAACGTGAATAACTTACTGATGTTTGACAATCCAAGTGTTATCTCCAAACAATACAGCAATGTACATCGTCTGATACCATACCTACTGTATACGTGATGATGACTAAGGGGTGCGATCATTTTGATTATTTTAACATCAAACAGGCCATATTCAAAACACAGCTTCTATGCTCTTGAGTTTCAATTCACTATCTGTTTATTTATGAGCATGCCACACAACATAATAAGTGATATACAGTCACGGTTGCTAGATTATGCCTTTATCGCATTGATTGATTGATTTGTCTTTATTAGAGAGACGCCTTTATCGCATATAAGTCCCATCTTATAGCTGGGTTTCCTATTCATATGAGACAGTGTTATCGCAGTTATCCCTCTATTCGTGAAAATAAAGCGTCCAACAGCTATGTAATGTTTTTTAATTTTGTTTACCATAACAAAAGGTCCTCTACAAGATGGACACTTTAAAATAGTAAATTATTGCAATTAAAGTTATTAAAATAATTAAATAGGAAAACTGACTACAGTGCCAATACAGAGTTCTAGTGTATTTCTATTAAAAATCTGAAAAAACATAATGGCTCAGAAAAGGGTGCTCTTTTGTATAAAATTAAAAAAAAAATCAATACATTTTTCAAAATTTAAAAACCCAATTAGGTGGCCCTTTAGTCACAGTTATAAAAGCGTGGGTATACAGCATGACCATGGTGAGGGTGACTGATTCGATTCCCGGTCGGTCCAGGAACTTTTCGTTAAGGACATTATCTTGACTTCCTTGGGCATAGAATATCTTCTTGCCTGTCACACGGTATACACATGAAAGATGATCATTTGCAGAGTAACCCAACTAACATTTATTGTGAATGTAAACGTCAACAAAGCGTCCTCAATACGGCTTGATTCTGAGTTACTGTGGTGTACATATGGATGGAAGCTTCTATGCAAGCCCTATACCAATGAATCTGACGAACTTATTCCACATGTACATGCTGTGTGAGCAGCTTCTATGCCACGAAGTCATAGCTCTTTCTCGGCTCCTATGTAACCACTAACTGAATAACATCTTGAGAAAACGCTTTTTCAGCCTTTTCACAGTTGTTAAATAATAGTTATACAGCATCCCCAAATTAATCGATTAAATATAATTTGGTTATAGATACCATGACGCAATACATGTGGAACTGGAATTATCGCCATCAAAATTGAATAATTAAAGTACTCGCCGCTACTTGGAATCGAACTCTTGATCTCCGTATCCACTGGTCCCGATAATGTCCTCGCTGTTACACTGCTATATATGAATAGTATTGAAAATGGCCCGTTTTGTTTTACTCCAGACAAACCTTCATAAGTGTGCCACAAGAAACCTTAGCCAAGTTCACCTTGCTGCAAAAGCTTGTGAAATGTCAAACGCAATAATGGTTACATTGATCAAGATGTGTGGTTGCGCCAACAGGTTCTTCGTCACAGCTTCTAGCTGAAAGAGTGTTCTTAAAGCAGCTACGATGTGCTGCTGTTTTGTGTATTTGGAAACATTACAAAACGTACTGTATAAAAGCAGCTGTTGTATTGGCTGGGACTCTTACTCGATTTGCACATCTTCCGGCAAATCTTCCGGCGTTGAATTAAAGTGCAATAAAAGCAACCCAAATAATTTCACAGCACAGAGATGGATAGCTGTAAAGAATTTGTGTAGTAGCTATATATCCCGCTAAAGTTTGTTTTGACAATAATGTTTACATCCGATAAGCCGTATTGGTATACCAACAGTTTTTAGCTGTAATGAAATCGCATAACGGCTTTCAAAGCGCTGCTGGTTTGGGGATTTGTCAGTATAACGAATTGTACTGTATAGTAGCAGCTGTTTTGTAAGTGGCAACCCCAGCGACAAGTGATGGATTTCTGAAAACCGAGTTTGGTAGCTGTATGGTGATTCTTTTGCAGTCGTATATTAGCTTATGATTTATATTTGACTAGCTTCCCTTTTATTCAGCGTTGACTGCTTTTATTCGTTGGTTACACAACAGAAAGCAAATGACTGAAGCTTATAGCACTGAAAATGAAAATGAAATTACCCAAGCAACAAACATGTCACAAAGGAGTGTCGACAGCGCAAGTTTTTGGTTGGACACAAGTCAATTTTTAAGTTATTCTGCCTTTGGATTAGAATAACTTGAATCCAACAAAAAACTTGCGCTGTCGACACTTCTTTGTGACATGTTTGCTGCTTCGGTAATAACTGTGAAAGTGCTCATAAAACACTAAACAGAGAAGCAGGCTTTGTCCGAGTAGTGATGCCGTAACGCCAAGAAAAATAAAAATTCAATTAGATGCTGCAACATCTGTTTGTCTGTGGTAATATATATACTTACAGTATCACTTTATATGATTAAAGTTACAAGTTACCACTATCAATAGTATAAGGTTTCATCCATTACATACACAACATCCTTCCCATCCCCGTTCAGCGAAAGTCAACTGGTCACTCAGTCTATGTACTAATCGACATTATTAGCATCTCGTTATAACGATCCGATAAGACAATCAGACAACCGCCAACGACCGGGGAAAGTATAGACGCGTGCTCGCTCATCATCAATCCCTTCAAATGCAAATCCATTTCTGGCTGAACGACGACGACGACGACGACGTTGAAAGTCAAATGTGTGACTGATAACACCGAATACGTTCGGGACGGTTTCCGCACTCCTCATGGTTCGATGGGTGAACTTGAATCTAAAAGTGATGGATCGCCCCAACCACGTGAACGATATGTAGCCTCACACTGCACTGGACAGACAGGCGAAGTCCTCAAACCGGCTCCATGTGCATGCACAAATATCAGTATTAGGTGTTTTATAGAACCCTCGAAATAATTGCTATTATCGGCAATTTTGGATGGACCGCTGGCGATGACCGACGGCTACGGACGATATAGAGGAGCATGTGATTTGGGCAGAAAAACCAGTTTCCAGCACCTTTTTGCCCGGCCTCCGTGTACGTAGCATACTAGCTTGACGTCAAACGACTGACGATGGTGACGGTGACTGTGCGTTCTACAGCGATCGCACAAGGCACATGCTTCAAACTGTGTTTGTTTAGAAATTGTTTGCATGTACGTAGCGTTCTATACAGAGAGATTCAGAGAGATATGGATGTCATTGACGACGACCAGCAACAAGTCCTTGAAATCACTCGTTCTAGACATGAACTGCATCGACTAGACTAGTCGTGTCTGACGAACTACGCGATCGTACGAGGGAAGGCCTTGGATTAGACTTCACCCGGTAGCGCCATTCGTATGATAATCAGAACCATTGGCAGAACCGTTAGATCGTTAGGGGTGGTTGGAATTTATTTATTTATTGTCGTCAATCAAACGTAGACCAATTTCAATACATTTCATGCTTAATATCTATTTATACATATTTTATATTTATAATTGTTATTAGCTCAGTTTTTTATCATTAAAGGCCACATCTTTCTGCTATTTTATTTAGCTTCTACGATTTCGAATGTTTTGAAAATGTTTCTTCAACTGCGTTCTAGTCATATGTATTTAGGTCAATCATTTCACAATGCCGATTATAAGTGTACATCATTTGATTTAACGGTCCATATTTTGCATAATCAGCATGATGACGTTCCGCTGTAAACAAATTTCTCTCACGTAGATGCCGGCTGGGAGCATAAAAATTCAATTTGGACAATAATTCAGGTGAGTCAATACGCTGTGAGACAATATCAGTAACAAACGAAACCATAGCGTAATCACGTCGTTCTTTCAATGTCTGAATGTTGATCAACAAACAACGTGCTTCGTATGAAGGCAGAGGGAATACTGTCCATCCTAACTTACGTAGTGCGTACAATAGAAACTGCTTCTGAATTGACTTTATGCGTTCTTCATGTTTTTTCATGTAAGGAGACCAAACAACGCTGCAATACTCTAATATTGATCTCACATACGCAATGTATAATGTTTTTATAGTGTATGGATCCTGAAAGTTATAACCAAAACGTTTTATAAACGATAACATATTATATGCTCTATGGATAATTGTATTATAATGTTCTACAAACGTTAATTTTGTGTCTAAAATTATACCCAAATCTCTTATTTTTTCACATTTTTCAACAATTTGATTGCCTAGCTTTATTAAGACATCTGATGGATATCGTTTTCTACTGTACGTTATATGATTGCACTTTTTTACATTTAATTCCAATAAACTTTTAGAGCACCATTCATGGAAAATTTGAATTTCATTCTTAAGTACATCGGCGTCATGTTTATTTCTAATTTCTAGGAACAGCTTCATGTCATCAGCATATATAAGAACATTTAGTTTTTTTTAGTATAAAAGAGATATCGTTAACGTATAAAATAAAAAGAAGAGGCCCCAAATGTGAACCTTGGGGAATATTCAGACACATTCAGAGATATTAAAACACACACTTATTTTTATTACAATTTGTACTGTTCCAATAGTTACATTATTTTTTTTTTTGATTTTTAAATAAACTCGGAAGTAGCGGCAGAAGCTATTTCTGCTTACTGCAGGTAGGGTAAGAAATCAAACTTTGAACTAGTCAAATTGTAATCTTAATTTGAACCATTTCGAAATTCATTAAAACGACGTACTTTTTAGGCAAATATTGTCCCGAAAAAGATGTTAAACAGCTTTCCGTAATATAACCTGATAACATAGACTTTAAGGTGAAACGGGACGCCGTGTTATTTTTCCTATCTTGCCTCTCTTTCTAACAATTTGCCTCGCGATTTTGAAGATGGTAATCTCGAGTTCTATCGCACTGAAGATGCTGAAAAACAATCAGCATATGCACTGCAAGTGAGCATACACAGTGATAGGTTTTTGTTGCAAAATATGAAGTAGAATCTGAGATTACCATCTTAGTAGCAACAGAGCAATGGCGGATATTTGTCCGACCGTCCCGTCCGCGCTTAAAATCATTGAAAAAGGCGTTTTTGTCATGGAAACCAGGCAAATGAAAAATCACTGTGATTTCACCCATTTCCCCCCAGAGAAAGCACATTTTCGGTGCACTCGTACAGCTCATGCATTGTATCACACGCAATATGTGAACACGTCAAATGAAAGCTTATTTATCGTAGAATCTACAAACCGAATAATATTACGCATTATTTGTCATACAATTATCAAATTTAAGTAATTCTTACTTGGAGAATGTTATCTTAAGCTGAACCATTTGTAATCTAAATTTGAACTAGTAAACGGGGGCGAGCTTCCCGTGTTGGCCTGCAGACTGCGCTAGTGGTTGTTTTGTTTACTCTTGGGGGATGAAAAATTCCAAATTTAGTTTCCAAGTTTCTGAAGAGTTTAGAACATTCTTAGTTGAAATTCCTAATTGCCTAATGAAAAATAGTTATGAGAATTAGCAGATTCATGTGTTTTTCTATTGTTCAGCACGAAATTGGCTGTTGTGGGAGATGCTCGAGCTGCTGCCGCCAGTAGTTCAAATTAAGATTAAAATTGGTTCAAATTATGATTACGATGCACAGTGGAGCACTTAGTACATCGAAACTGATCAAAATTATTTTGACGTACTTTCGCAACCCAAATACAACCCAAATTAGTAATGAAACGTATTTCACAGTTTTCAATTATTTCTATAACAATAAATTCACCTAGCAGTGAGAAACAACCAATCTAACTGACTTCAAAAAGATTTTTTTATATAAAAATACCACCATACCATAGAAAATTTATATAGTGTGTCTCCGAACATCGTGATCAAGATTTTTCGTAACTAAAATTTTTCAAAAAAATCACAGCTTTAGAACCAGTTGACGGATTTTAAACTTTTTTTTTTTGCTTGAAACCTGTTGAATTCTAGTTTTCAGCAAAAATACGTTCAGAGCGCCAAATAGTGGTTTTGGGCAAATAATATCATATAATAGAATAATTATCACGATTTTTTCAAAGTGTTGCAACTTTTGAAATCGGAAACATCCGGAAGGTTTTTTTTCTGCATTTGAAAGAGGAACAATAGTTTTATCATACACCAAAAGCAGATTTCCCGGAAACAGCCGGAAAATCAATTTATTTCATTTTGAATGTACGGTTAAGGATTCCATCATATATTTATTTTTCAATATTTTCATATATTGTATGTAAACTTAACGTTAATTTATTTGGGTTTCAAATTAACAGAATAACAACATTAACCTTCTTTAACATACTGCATCGTTGAATTGATTAACTATCAATTTTATTCACTTTGTACGGTCAAAACTCGCAAGCGCTGTGAGTTATATCAAAGAAAACGGCCAACATTCAGCTTCACTAAACCTCTTCTGATAAGCGTAAACAAAACATTTGGACACTGCTTAGTTGTCAAACGATTACACAATAACTACACTTGGCAAAAACACAACGGAAACCCCAATTACTTTATTTTGAGTTTTTCCACTTATGATCAGGTTTTGATATGATTTACTCCAATGTGCGATGGTTCAAATTAAGATTAAAATCATTTTTGATGTATAATCGAATATTTAAATGAAATTTGGTGCAAATACAAACTTTTTATCATTTAACAGAAAGCTTATACCCGTGGCTTTCATGTACATAAGATTTTGCTGTAGTAAATTATTTCCATGTGGGAGAAAAAATCACTTAAAATTTGCACTGCTTCTGAAAGCCGCAATTTGGTTCAAATTTTGATTACCTACCCTACCTAAGCAATTATGTGTGTAGGTACAATTTTCACGAAATTCGGTCTGTTGGCTGCTTTGCGGATGCTGCGACACTATTGCCAATTTGATAGGGCTTGCTTCGAATCTCGTGGTCTTTCGCTGAATCTATGTAAGTTTCTAAACTTTGTAGAGCAACTACATCATTGTAAATTATGAGTCGCTAAGGAAAGCGTCCAACATAGCTTTGGTCCTCACAATCGTTACCAAAACCGAAAATGGAAGATTTCGAACTGATTCAACGGCAACGACTTTTAGCGCGAAACAACGGACAAGAATTGGAACTTGGAGTGTATTAACCCTAGCCCAGCAAGATAAACTGGCCTACGGGGCATCCCGTACGAAGCTTGATATCATAGGACTGAGCGAAGTCCGTTGGCCGAACTTTGGAGAACACAGATTGGCGTCGGACCAAATTCTGCTAGGGTTTCGAACTACTTGGGCACCCTCGTCTATTTCCGGCACCTCACAGCAAAACAAATCAAAATATCACTTGCCGCATATTTTCTAAACGCCCTTCCGTAGGTAATCATTAGTATGGGACAAACATCAAATTCTCGCTCCAGTCGACTTTTTCGATTCCATTTAGGTCCCATATGAACTGTGCAAAATTTCAGCGCAATCGGTGAAACTATAATTTAGCGCAAGCGGTTCAAAGTTTTCATAGGATTTGCTATGGGAAAAGTTACACTTTCAGATAAAAAATCCCAGAGGTCGCCCTTTGTCCCCTTAATTCAAATCGATTAATGCTCCTTGTAGAAATAACATTTTTGAAACTTTCCTTTGAAGACCGCAAAACGATTGGACGCTTGTGGAAAAAGTTATTGATTTATTACCGATTAGTGATCCAACGAACGGCTTTTTGATTTGTTTTATTAGCAGCACTGTAGCTGCTGCCTTGGCTGCTGCTGTTTCTGGGGGTGGTGATGCCTCCCGCCACCCCATGCAACACCGGCAGCAGCAGTGCTGCTGATAAAACAAAGCAAAAAGCCGTTCGTTGGATCACTAATCGGTAATAAATCAATAACTTTTTCCACAAGCGTCCAATCGTTTTGTGGTCTTCAAAGGAAAGTTTCAAAAATGTTATTTCTACAAGGAGCATTGATCGATTTGAATTAAGGAGACAAAGGGCGACCTTTGGGATTTTTTGTTTGAAAGTGTAACTTTTCCCATAGTAAATCCTATGAAAACTTTGAACCGCTTGCGCTAAATTATAGTTTCACCGATTGCGCTGAAATTTTGCACACTTCATATGGGACCTAAATGGGATCTAAAAAGTCGACTGGAGCGAGGATTTATTTTTTCCATACTAGCGTGTCCCATACTAGTAATCATCTCCCACAACCTTTTCGCAACGGAATCCACAGTCAATGAGCTACACTTTCACTCTGAAGCCGCACAAGTGCTCAAAACAAATATTACTCGCAGACGGGTGCACTTCGGCAGCACAAAGATGGGTGCCGAAGTGATTTCCCATTTGAGTTTGCTGGAAGTTCGGCACTGGTGCCGAGAATTGGTGCTGGACGGGGTGCAGTAAACTCGTTCAAAATCAACTTTCCGGTAGAAAATCTTCACTACAATCACTGTTAACAACAAGTTCAATCAATAAGGTATCTGATTCAGACGGAAGAAGTGGTTGGAAACAGTCGTTTCGTTGTGAATTTAGGTTATAAATAATTTTGTTTACATGTTGTGCCGAGAATATGGCATAAAACCCTATACTCTTGTATTCGAGGTGAACACGCTCCTCGCCACCATGGATTTGGTTTCTTGGTCAGCGCTCACGCGCACGCTGCGCTCATGAAGTGGGAACCTAATAACGAGAGGATAATTGCAGTCAGATTCAGAACACGGGTTCGAAACTTCACTATGAACCAATGATAAGCGCCAACCGATGCTGCCGAATCGCAAGACAAAGAGAACTTTTATCAACGCGAAGGTTGGTTGAGCACGTCATGGCGCAAGAACGGTGAGCTGTTTGCAGAGTTTTGTGGCAACAATGCCATGGTATTTGGGGGATCGCTTTTTTCCCATCGACCACTCGACCAGTGCACAAAGTGACATGGGTTTGCCGTGATGGCGTCGACCACATCTGCATCAGCCGACCATCATCTCCTAGTCGGCGATATCCGGCTGCGTATTGCGAAGATCCATCGACAGGAGGAGAAAATCGGGCGCCGGTTCAACACACGCCGACTGGAAAACGCTGCGGTGAAAAGGGCCATCGTCGAGGAGCTGGAGCACCGTGCTGCGAATATTCCGAAAGGTGGAAACTCAATGGAGCGCCATAAAGAGCGCCTTCATCGCCACCGGCGAGAGCAATTTGGGCGAGCTACGCATCCAGAGAAAGCAGTGGATCACAGATGACACCTGGAGGAAGATAGAGGAGCGAATGAACGTCAACGCCACGATAGAGCGAGCGAAAACTCGAGGAGCCAAAGCCGTAACATTTCAGCGCTATTCGGCTCTCGAAGGAAGTGAAGCACTCATGTAGGCGGGACAAAAGAGCAAGGGCGGACTCCCTAGCCGACGAAGGCGAGAAAGCCACAAATAATGGCGACATTCGTCTCCCTTACGATGCTTCACGTCGCCTTAGTGAGGCTAAGATGAATGCTACGATGTCCGTGAAAGACACATCTGGACAGCTATCGACCGACCCGGCTGATCAGCTGAAACGCTTGTTCGAGAACTTTGGAATCCTTTTCAAGTGTCGGACACGCCACCAACACCTCAGCATGATTTGCCAAGGGTTCGACGCATCACCCGTGTCAACACCGAAGCTCCATTATTGCAGGAAATAGAAACAGCCATCCGTAGCATAAAAAAGGTGACCTGACTGTATGCGATAATTGGCGGGGTATCATGTTGCTGTGCATCGTTCTAAAAGTCCTTTGCAAAGTGATATTTAACCGGATACAGGAGAAGATTGACGCAACTCTCCGGCGGCAGCAAGCAGGATTCCGTGTCCATATTGTCACAACTTTGCCTTTGTGAGAAATGTATGGAAAAACAATCAGATTAGTCGACACATCAAAATCCGAATTAAATACCCAATCGAACGTGAAATCTGTGCCAGTGAAACTTGGTGTGTATCAGCGATCAGCGGAGAACACTCAACGGCTGCAGGTCTTCATCAATTCGCGACTGGTGGCCTCACAATTGGATCTCCAACGATAGCGACAGAAATTTGAGAGCGCAAGTGGAGGTGGGTCGGCCACACTCTACGCAGGGGCGGGAACGAAATCTGCAAGTAAGCGTTAGATTGGAACCCAGTGGGGCATCGCAGCAGATGCTCATGGCGGTGCAGCCTCAACTAGGAAATAAAGGAAGTCGACAGAAGTTTGACCTGGCCACAGCTTATAGGCTAATCCAGATTACCCCCAATTGTAGAGGCGCTTGGTGAGATGAGGAGAAAATCGTTTGTTTACATAAAAAGGTCAATTTTTTGTCGTCAAATTTTACTCATTCTTGGCTCTAGAAGTTGCTATTTTCCATTTGCAATGGCTTCTATTATCATCATTCTTGATGCCCATGCCGACAGATACCGGATTGGCCAGCTAACAAAAAATCCGGAAGATCGCCCGCCGGAGGCATAGCAAGAGCTCCTCAAATTAATCACATAAATTGTTCGTAAGTACCTACCGGATCTAGGCGCATCTGAAAGAGAATTAAATTTTCTTTCTAAAAAGTGCTCGTTTGTTTCTCTACGATGCGGAATTCGATATGAAAAAGTGAAAAAAGTGCAGTTTGCCTATGCTGCGCCATGTTAAATTTTGGCGGAGCCCCGTTTTTCATAGGGTTCTCATTCCTGCCACCAGATGCGGAGGGATCGTTAGCTTCCGTTGGATTTACCTATAGCGATGGCTGGTAATCGCTCAATATGGAGATCTTTCAATTCGGGCCTTTGCACCACCATGGGTGCTCAGAACTGAAAATCAAGTAGGTAAGTGCCATAAAACAAGTGATCGCTTATGTAATATCGAATAAGAATTGGAATCCGTTACGTATAAATCAGTTATTTCATGCTTTGTGTAAGCAGCAAATATTCAGTCTATATGGAGCTTATATGACCTAGACTAATCTACAGTTATCAACGCAATGGCACCATACAATTGTCTGATAGACTGATAACTGCACCTAGCGACTGATGCATCGCTAGCTAGTACTCTCTTCAATCTCAAACACCGTAAACTCTGATAACAATACATCGCAACGGACATCTCTCAGGTTTACGAATTATCGCGAGCCTTCCGAAAATTCACATCTCACAAATCATCATCAGCTGTGTGTCTAGTCGTCCCAGCCCAGTCTACGACTCGACAGACTGGTTTTATTGTTGCCCAGCAACAGTGTCACCAATAAAGACAATACGGATTCGATTGACGGCGATTTTTCGCGTAAACAAATATTCGCTAATTGACCCAGCTCTAGGTTAACAAATCTAGCGACTTTTTGTTTGCTCAAGAGTGTACTTTGGAATATCTGTATCTCAATGCCACGGAATTGATAAGCCTGCTGCATTTCTCATGAATCATCACAAGTTGTCAGCAGTTGTTGAAATGTTACGTAACAGTTCATTGTGCGCACTAGCTGTGCACTACACAGCTAAAGGTCATCACCAATCGTTTAATGACCTAGAGAACTAACGCCTATACACACAGTTGCCGAGGTACCGATTGAAATAAACCGAAAGTGCGAGCGCGAAAAAACAGACACCACTTGCAACACCTGGAACAATAACAAAAGCAACTCACATTCTCAAAAAATATTTCACTGATTACAACAGGTGAGCGCAAGAGGCGACGGATATCATCTAAGCAACCATCGATCTGATCCACTTACAATGTATGCGACGAAGATGACGCGTTGCTCCGTTGCTTAGGCGATGTGATAAAATCGGCTTACTACGTTATACGACCTAACTAGCACATATAGTTCCGAAATATGGCCTACTGAGACACTACACTACTGGAAGCGAAAAAGCGCGACGATTGCGACCGTTCCGCGAAGCGGGTTGTGAATGACTACCGTCGTCGTCTTCGTCGCTTCGGAATGGATTTTGCTGGAGGCGCGCGAGCGCGTGTTGTTTTGAAATATTAAGTCGCCGACTGTGAGGCGCTAGGCGTATGGGTGCGACGCGACGCGCACTCGGCAACGTGCACACACCACATGCAACCAAGTGTACAGTGTATAGCTGTGTGTTTTGTTGGCAAATGCTGGAAGTGGTTTCACTTTTTTCGCACTCATCGTGGGTGCAACTTCTGGCGATTTTTGCAAGGCTATCGTTTCGATGAATAGAAATACACTAGAACTCCAATGGCGCTGTACTCACTTTTCCAATTTAATTATTTTAATAACTTCAGTGGTACTAATTGATTATTTTGAGGTATCCATCTTGTAGAGGATCTTTTGTTTTGAAAAACAAAATTTATTTGACACTTCTAGTACCGCTACTGACGCTGTAAGGACGTGGCATACTAGATGTTAGTCACACGAACAGCCGCGACATTGGACTTCTGTGGCTAGTTATTCTAATTTTCGATGTTACTCGATATGTAAGTCATTTGCGGGTGGTAAATAAAATCTAGGTTTTATTCTTACTTCTACTTTAATTAATTCTTATACAGTTAGGCTTGCTTGCAGAAACCTCGAACAGTGCATAAAATAAAAACATTTTGACCACTTGTCAACCAAAACACCCATAGGCGCAATGGGTTGATTACTCTGGCTAAACTTTGTATTCACTGCAGTGGATCGTTCCAAAATCTACCAATATGATGCAGTTGTTGACAAATGTGTGAGTGTAAGTACCATCATATGTTTGCACTCAAGTATCTCGTGATTCATATTCATTCGAAACCAAACACAGCTTCCAAACTTTACAATTTCAGGGGTTCCCAATGCACTCGTGGAAGCGATAATCGTGCGGGTGTTTAGGAAAGATCATGTTGGCGTTGAGGGTACCTATATGCGCTCGATTTCTTGTCGTTCCATTAAATTTTCGTAATAAAAATTTACTTAACTAGGATGAGGGAGCATTTGTGCAGGAGGATAGGGTCACCAATCCCGGGTTGCTTTTGCAAACCTGAGCGTCTGTGCTCCAGGAGAAGCGGGCTCACAACAGCGTCTGATCTCCCTTGTTAGGGGCGGCTGAAGAATGTCCGAGTGTCAGGGAAGCTCTAAGCTCGAGTGTGCACTATGGTCCTACGGAAAGTAGGAGGTTGGTGTTAGGGCCAGCTGTAAAACAATTGGGTTGTTTAGTGAAAAAAATATTCCTGTTTTCTATAGCCTTATCGAAAAAGCTCATTTTACTGAGTATAACGTGATTTTATTAGATTCCAATACCTTTGTTTTGATGGTAAAATTAACAAAAGAGTTTCAATTTTCGTGGATAGAATGACAGTTCAATCGATAAAAGGACAGTTTGACCCGATCAAAAAAATTTCCCCATACAAACTTAAAATTCATTTTAAAAATAGTTTAAAGACTCCAAAAATTATGAAATTTTGGATTGCGACTGATTTTTGGGCGGAGAATCCGATTATGAAATAATCCGGATACTCCTAAAGAACCCAATTGTATCGGAAAACCAGCAACAGAATAATACGAACCGAGACCATCGGTTAGGACCCCAGCAAACAAAAAACTCTTGCGATTGGAAACTCGGTTCGTGGAAGTTCCGATCTCTCAACTTCATTGGGAGCAGCCGCATACTCGCCGATATACTGAAGGACCGCGGGTTCGGAATCGTAGCGCTGCAGGAGGTGTGTTGGACAGGATCTATGGTGCGAACGTTTAGAGGTGATCATACCATCTACCAGAGTTGCGACAACACTCGTGAGCTGGTAACAGCTTTCATCGTGATGGGTTATATGCAGATGCGCGTGATCGGTTGGTGGTCAATCAACGAAAGAATGTACAAGTTGAGGATGAAGGGCCGATTCTTCAACTTCAGCATAATAAACGTACACAGCTCATACTCCGGAGCACTGATGATGACAAGGACGCATTTTACGCACAGCTCGAAAGCGAGTACGATCGCTGCCCAAGCCACGACGTCAAGATAATCATCGGAGATCTAAACGCTCAGGTAGGCCAGGAGGAAGAATGCAGACCGACGATTTGAAAGTTCAGCGCCCACCAGCAGGCGAACGAAAACGGCCTCGATTCATTGATTTCGGTGCCTCCAAAAATATGGCCATACGTAGCACCTTTTTCCAACTCAGCCTCCCTTATCGTTACACCTGGAGATCACCACAGCAGATGGAATCTTAACTCGACAACGTTCTGATTGACGGACGGCACTTCTCCGACATTATCGATGTCAGGACCTATCGTGGCACCAACATCGACTCCGACCACTATCTGGTGATGGTCAAACTGTGCCCAAAACTTTCCGTCATCAACAATGTACGGTATCGGCGACCGCCATGGTACAATCTAGAGCGACCAAAACAACTGGATGTCGCCTCAGCATTCGCGCAAAATCTCGGGTCCGCGTTGCCAGACGAGGTCGCCCTCGGCGCTCGATGAGGCCCTCCAAGAAGACTGCTGCAGTATGGTGAAAGCAGCCATCAACGACGCAGCCGGGAGCACCATCCAGTACGTGGAACGGAATCGACGGAACGAATGGTTCGACGAAGAGTGCAGAACGGTTTTGGAGGAGAAGAACGCAGCGAGGGCGGTAATGCTGCAGCAAGGGACCCGACAGAACGTGGAACGCTACAAACAGAAGTGGAAACAACAAACTCACCCTTTTCGGAAGAAGAAGCGCCACCTGGAAGAAGCGAAGTGCGGAGAAATGGAACTGCTGTGCCGTTCCCAAGAAACACGGATGTTCCACCAGAAGCTCAACGCATCCCGCAACGGATTCGTGTTGCAAGCCGAAATGTGCAGGGTTAAGGACGGAGGCCTCTTGGCGGATAGACGTGAGGTGATCGAAAGGTGGAAGTAGCACTTCTATCAGCACTTGAATGCCGTGGAGCACGTAGGCACGAGAGATCACGACAACGGGGAAAACGACGACGCCAGTGAAACCAACTCCCACGCTAAGAGAAGTTAAGGATGCCATTCATCAGCTCAAAACTATCAAAGCATCTGATAAGGATGGTATCGCAGCTGAACTCATCAAGATGGGCCCGGTGTGGCCACCTGTCTGCATCGGTTTATAGTCAGGATCTGAGAAACCGAACAGCTACCGGAGGAGTGGAAGGAAGGGGTAATCTTTCCCATTCACAAGAAAGGCAACCAATTGGAATGTGAGAACTTCAGAGCGATCACTATTGTGAATGCTGCCTACAAAGTGCTATCCCAGATCATCTTCCGTTGACTGTCACCTAAAACGAATCTGTTCGTGGGAAGAGCACGTGAATACCAGTTCCCAACGCATACCATGTTCAGCGACCTCAAAGCGGCAGTATCTACCGCTATCATGGACGAAAACGGCTTTCCTGGGAAGCTGACTAGACTGATTAAATCAACGAAGGACGGTGTGCAAAACTGCGTAAGGGTTTCGGCTGAACCATCCACTTCGTTCGCATCTCGCGGGATGCGCGGCACAAGAGGCATACGCAGGATTGCCAGGATGGCCTCTATGGTCAAATGGCAGCGCGCGTGGGACAGTTCCACCAAAGGAAGATGGACCCATAGGTTGATACCGAGGGTAGATAGTTGGATTAATAGTCGCCATGGGGAAGTTACATTCCACCTGACACAGGTCCTTACAGCTCATGGTTGCTTCCGACAGTATCTACACCGTTTCGGGCATGCGGATTCTCCCGAATGCCCAGTGTGCAATGGTTTAGAGGAAACGGCGGAACACGTTTTGTTCGTGTGCCCGCGTTTTCGCACAATGCGTGACCGCATGCTTGCCACATGCGGAGAGGACACAAACCCGGACAACTTGGTCCAGAGGATGTGTAGGGATGAGTTTGGCTGGAACGCCGTTTCAACGGCTATCACCCATATCGTCTGGGAGCTACAGAGGAGGTGGCGCGTGGACTCGGAGAATGACTAGTTCAGATGCGGTACAAGAGGTGGTCCAGGGGTTCGGAGTCGGCTTCGTAGGTCATACCGGTGCCCTGCGGTCGAGATCGATCCTTACAGCGATTAAGTGGCCGCGGAGAGGAAGTCCCGGTAGCGGTGCTGTCGTGGCGTCGGTCTACTGGGTTGGATCCGAGCCCGCGGTGGGAAAGGGGTCCCCGGCAAGGGTCGGGGCAGGTGGAAACCCTGCTGTCAGCAACCTTCTGGTGCAGCTGATAGGGCCTGAAGGGTAGTGATACCCTTGCCTTCAGCAGGTCAGATCGGGTTGCACGTGGGCATCAGTTCTTGATGTCTGCAAAGCAGTTGGGCGCGGGCGGGGTTGACCCTGCCCGCCTTCCGAGGACAAAGGGAGTGGCGAGGACCACTCGGGAAACTGGCTAAGCGCCAGCATGTTACCGTGATGGACTCTCCAGAGCGAGTCATCGATGTTCGTTGCTGCTAGGCTACGCAGCTAACCTTGAGGGTGCGATGTGCACTAGCCCCTCTCTGAAGCAATACCTTCTTGGTGGTTCCGGAGAGACGTAGGGTTTGGCGACCATAGGAATGGTTTAGTGGGTACGAGAGAGTAGTCCTGGCTTTTACTTTTGTTGTAGAAGACGGCCTCAGACCTACACTACCCTAACCTTCTGTTAGGGTGTCTGTTGAGCAGATTATCCCCCTATGGTTTAGAAGGGCCCATATAGCCGAGGCGGTAAACGCACGGGTATTCAGCATGACCATGCTGAGGGTGACGGGTTCGATTCCCGGTCGGTCCAGGATCTTTTCGTAATGCAAATTTCCTTGACTTCCTTGGGCATAGAGTATCTTCGTGCCTGCCACACGATATACGCATGCAAAATGGTCATTGGCAGAGGAAGCTCTCAGTTAATAACTGTGGAAGTGCTCATAGAACACTAAGCTGAGAAGCAGGCTTTGTCCCAATAAGGACGTTACGCCAAGAAGAGAGAGAGAGAGAGAGAGGTTTAGAAGGAAAAAAAAAGAAAAAAAAATCTCGCCGGAGACTGCGACAAGGTGACGGATTCTCATGCTTACTCTTCAACATCGTTCTGGAAGGTGTGATGCCACGAGCCGGGCTCAACAGCCGGGGAACGATTTTTACAAAATCCGGTCAATTTGTGTGCTTTGCGGGCGACATGGACATTATTGCCAGAACATTTCGAACGGTGGTCGAGCTGTACACCCGCCTGAAACGCGAAGCAGCAAAGGTCGGACTGGTGGTGAATGCCTCAAAAACAAAGTACATGCTGGTAGGCGGAACCGAACACGACCGGATCCGTCTGGGTAGTAATGTTACGATAGACGGGGATACTTTTGAGGTGGTGAAGGAATTCGTCTACCTCGGATCCTTACTGAGGGCTGACAACAACGTTAGTCGTGAAATTCGGTGGCGCATCATCAGCGGAAGTCGGGCCCACTACGGGCTCCAGAAGAAACTGCGGTCGAGAAAGATTCACCCACGCACAAAGTGCACCATGTAAAAAACGCTAATAACACCGGTGGTCCTCTACGGACATGAGACATGTACCATGCTCGAGGAGGACCAGCAAGCACTCGGAGTTTTTGAGCTACTCGTGCTAACGACGATCTTCGGCGGTGTGCAGGAGAACGGTGTGTGGCGGAGAACGATGAACCACGAGCTCGCTGCACTTTACGGCGAACCCAGCATCTAGAAGGTGGCCAAAGCCGGAAGGATACGGTGGACAGGGCATGTTGCAAGAATGCCGAACAACAACCCTACAAAGCTGGTGTTTGCTACTGATCCGGATGGCCCAGGAAGGCGTAGAGCGCAGAGAACACGATGGGCGGACCAGGTAGAGCGTGACCTGGCGAGCATTGGGCGCGACCGAGGATGGACAGCGGTAGCCACACACCGAGTATTGTGGCGAACTATTGTTGATTATGTCTTGTCTTGTGGAAAATGTTATCTTCAGTGTAAATAACAACGCAACTTTCATATTTCAAACTTTCAATTCACATAGGTATACAACACTTCTGTCAATTGTCACCATTTCTGTGCATTAATTTTTCGTCGAATATGTAGGAACTCGAGTTCGTAGTGTTGTTGGCTGTAGGTTTTTCAAAAAATGTTCAGTCAGAGTGGACTAAGTCAACCTAGCAATCGATCGTTTTAAGGCTTAAATTTTCATTTTTTTGCGAATAATACAGAATGATACTTTTATGAATAGTAATTGAGATTTATGGGAAAAGTTCAAGAATATTTGTGCAAAAAATATAATTTTACAGAGTTGTAAACTTCAAAGTCTATGACTTAACGTCGACCTTATGTTAGTTGTCTAAAATAATAGTGTTTGAAGAGAACGGTTCTAGTTCGCGAAAGATTAACCGATTGAGCAAAAATTTGTACTAATTATGATGCACATAACTGCATAACAGCCACATTTGACAAAAGCAGGCATTGGAGAAAATGGAGCTCAAAGTTTGCAACTTACGCTAGTATGGAAAAGTATAGAAATATAAAAAATTGACAATAATTAAAAATTAATCCTTTTGCAACGAAATCTTCAACAGCTCTTTCTGTATGCAGTGCGAACAGTCTAGAAAAATATTAGATCAAAATAAGATTGATGGCCCGCTCAATCACGGGCCTCAAGTGTGTATTCCCAGTGTGACTGTTATGCGGTTAAATTAGTAAATATTTGATAATGAGACAAAACGACGTGGTATTTTTCACATTTTGTAGAACAAACTTGTAAAGTTTATTTGGATGGATGAAAGTACTGATGGTTTAGAGATCCTCGGTATAAACTCAATATTGACAAAAACTGCGAATGTTACAAATACGCAGTTATGGGCAGTATAGTAAGTTGATAAATAGTCTAAATTTGAGAATTTTTTATGTATTTTATGAAAATTATAGAGGAACTAACGTATTCTCGGCAGTTTTGTTCTCTTCGCCATGAGGGTTTTTTTGAAACCTGTTGCTGTTGGTCTCAGAGTTCGCCTCAAATCCTTCCCAACCAAGCTGAGTTATATGCCCAAATTTCAGGCAATACGGCCCAAACAGAGACCCCCATGACGAAGAGAACAAACCTGCCGATAATACCCTTCGTCACCCTATCTTGCTGAACTTTCTATGAGAGAAAAAAAGTTACCTATCCCAGACATTTTGGCCAACCCCTGTAGTTCCACTATGCAACAAACACGTTCGATTCAACCACTTCACACATTTTCGTCTGTATTCGTAAGCAAACATATTTTGCTGCTTACATATTTGCAATCTCCCGACAACAAACGTTGTAAGGTTCCACAAATCAAAACATTGCTACGTGCGCTATACACCAGCACATATCACTAGCGTGGCTCCATGTTTATGCTGTATCAGCCTAGCCTACAACATAGGTTTAGTCCTTACGTTATGCAATGTTATGGTTGCTAAATATCGATTTTCGTGTTACTATTGAATGGCTTCTCAAATTTCCAAACGTCTCGGAAGATTAACACATGCTAGAAAGTATTTTCTGCAAATGGCTTACCTTTCAATAGGGTCGATGTTGTTGTATTCGATTATCGATTGCTATTATTACACACAATTAAATCACTGTGCAATAAAATGTCTAATTCCTGTGTGTTTCACAGTCGTTCACGTTTTAAAAGCACTCCACTTGAAAGCTCCCCAGGCAATCCATAAGTAATACACTATTGAAACAAGTAAACCTTGCCCACTATTCACGAGAATGACAATCTCGATAGATGACGTGCAAAACTTGCATACTCTTCATAACTTATGAATGCAGCAAACTGGAACCGAACGCCTACTGTTCCGGTAAATCAACTTCTACGATCTGATATGCATTTGATAGTAGGTAGATGTAGTATCGAATCACACGCACGCCCGTCTACTACGCACGTATCGCACCACCAAACAAAAACTCCGGTGTGTCTGCCCGGTCTGTGTTCAAAAGCCTTACAAAATCGTCCCCAAAAACAGCACTCCTCTGCTGCTGCTGCTGTCTGTGCGTCCGCGATGGAGACGACGTCGCCGTTGTGCGAATGTCCGGCTACAACAAGCAGTAGACTCAGTCAGTCTGGTCTGCGTGGGCTAAACAACTCTCCCCAATTTCTATATTGGAGAAGGAATAAGCCGATACGATGAGAGAGGTGACGTCATCGCCAACATCGCCTCATACATCGGATGATTTCGGGCGCGGGTTGAATTTTGTTTTGTGGGCTGCTTCTATGCTTCGTTATGCTATAGCTGCGGTGCTCATGTATTTATGCTTTGCGATTGGGGGCGCGCTTTTCTGTTATTGTTGTATGAAGCCGGTTCAGAACACGTGAGCAAAGGTGTGAGCACCTTTGATAGTTTTCGGCTTCAGGGACTTGTTATTAGTCATTTTTGATCATATAGATTTTAGCTACATTAGCTTATGGTCCAGTAATCAAATTACAAACAAAGTTTTGATAGCCCGTATGAAAAATCTAAGATACTCTTAGATTATCTTGTTTGTATGTTCTGTCTGAAAGAGTCAAAAAGTTCACGGTATAATTTCTTATTGCACATTGTTTAAGTCTTCTGACGTCAGTATTTCGAACAGGATTTTGCCTAAATGCACGAATCTTTGAAGAATCCATTCTTGTTTTGGTTATTCGGTTTCTTATTTCTCAGTCGAATGAAAGTGACGATGGTGGTCGTGTCGTATATGTCTTCTTGATACTGATTGCATGGATTTTGTATACCTTACGTGTGTTTGTGATAGATACGCTTGAATCTTGGCTTGAAACATTGCAAAGTAAAATTCTATGGCGTCGCCATCTGTGAACTGAACTCTGTAATAATGATTCAACTGCACAGTTATCTATCATTTTAGAGCTCGTGGTGAGCTCGTTCCATGCAACTACACAGATCGACAAAATCGCGTGGACAAAAGTCTGAGTTTTTTCATTTAAGTCATGTAAAGTTATTGTTATGATGGTTTACATGATATATCATGTAAATTTGTGTTATATGTCATGTAAACACTCAGAGTCTCGTTGAATTACATGACATATAATGGAAGTTTACATGATATTTCATGACTTTTACATGATATGTCATGTAAACTTCAGTGATATCCCACACTCCAATCATGTGCATCATATGTCACAGAATTTTACACTCATTTTTCGATCTGTGTATGTCACTGCGACTAGTTATAATAATAAACCTAGTGTGATATTACCCGTATCCATACGCGCCAACTTGTGACGTAGTTGGGGGGGGCGAAGCCTCTCAAAATCAACCAAATTCGTAAAATTTCGACGCAGTTCATCTAGTTTAGGCATATTTACGTGAAAACTAGTGCATTGAGCTAAAAAAAGTTGAATTTTGTCCAATTTTGGAGAGCTTCGCCCCCCCAACTACGTCACAAGTTGGCGCCTATGCCCGTATCCTTAGTAAACTGCCGTTCTACGCATAATTGTCCCATGTTATATGGGATTCCCATATAACAAGGGACAATAGTAGGAAATCAAAGCTCGTTTTTCTCAGAGATGGCGCCACCACATTAAAAGTAAAATCATTTTTCTTGTATGGACAAATCGCTGGCTTGCACTTGTTCCGCATCGCAGCGATTTGTGGCTTGGGGCAAAAAGTTGCAAATTAGAAACAAAATCATTATCCCTACGCGTTTCTTCTGGGTTCATTGCAGTAACAGAGAATGGATCACTAAAATAACTGAAACGGCCGCTATGAGAAGAACAGATAGCGCCACCGTAGCCTTGTGTGTTTGACGTAACTCGACTGCTGTCACTGTGTGACCGTCCATATACGGTGGCGCTTTTGTTTTGATGTGGTGAGTAGCGGAAAAGTCGGCTTCAATGATCCATTGATTACATCACCATACAAATTTCAAGTTGTTTACTTCTTTTTTTCTGACTGGCATTTTCCACCCGTGTTGCGCATGATGTTTCGAGTGGACAGGTGCCAGGCGGCGCCGCTGTATATGTGAAAAACACATGGAACACGAGCGCCGTCTATGATTCCGTAGCGCAAACTTTTCTGCTTGTTTACACTGTTATCACGTTTACCGCATTTATCAGGAAAGCGCCACTACCGGCACTTTAGCATAGGCGCAGCTGCTTACTTCCTATTGTGTGCAGAACGGCAGTATAGTGCATGTCTCATTACTCCATTGCCATTGATGGATAATAATGTATCGATTTTGATACAGTTTTTGTTTTGTTTTCTTAACCCCAAAAAGGGATACCTTCATGGCCTCAGTTTCGTCACCTCGCTGAGTGTGTTCCATCAAAGACGAGCTCTGAAAGGCGCCTGGGGACCAATGGACCCCAGGTATCCCTTTTAGGGTTAAAAACTTCAGAAGTTATCTAATTTGATAATAAGGTCACATAATTTAGACTCTTCATTAGTTGTGATTTCCGGGAGGAATCCTTGAAAGAATTCCAGTAGAAATCCTCGAGGAAATTCCAGAAGGAATCTTGAAGGATTTGCTAGTGCAATTTCTGAAAGACCTCGCGTTGGAATCGCTGAAGAAACTCCTGGACCAATCCATGCTTGTTGGTATAGATTCGCTAGAAATTCGTAGGAAAATGGCCGATGCTTTATTTTTGAAGGATGTCATAGATGATAGATACGTTTCTCCATACCTAGCAGGGCAGGTCTCATTGTATGAAGGACGATCCCCCGAAGGCATTCCAGGAGGCATCACCGAAAAAAAAAATAGCAGGAATTCCCCAAAGAAGTCCGCAAAGGAATATCCAAAGGAATATCCAAAGGAATTCGAGAAGAAATCCGAAGGATTTTCAGGAGGAATCATCGAAATATGCGTCGCTTCGTGCGTGTCGGTCAGGCTTAGGCCTGAGTGACCTCTGCTGTACATAAGAGTCGTTTCCATTCTACTCGGTCCATGGTTGTATGTCTCCAGTTCCGCATTCTGCGTAGGGTCTGCAGATCGTCCTCCACTTGCTCGATCCACCTAGCTCGCTGCGTACCATGTCATCTTGTACCGGTCGGATGACTCTCCAGAACCATTTCAGTCTGGTTGCTATCCGAAAGATCATCGAAAGATATTCAGGAAGAATCTCCGAAAAAAAAAAATCAGAAATAACTTCTGGAATAATTCCAGATCGAATCTCCAAAGTATTTCCAAGAGGAATCTCCGAAGGATTTCCAGGAGGAATATCTGAAGGGTATCCAGTCTAGGAATATGCAGGGAGAAAGATGGAGGCCTCTTGACGGACGGACGTGAGGTGATCGAAAGGTGGAAGCAGCACTTCGATCAGCACCTGAACGGCGTGGAGAACGTAGGCTCGGGAGCCCACGACAACGGAGGACGGAAATGAACCAACTTCCACGCTGAGGGAAGTTAAGGATGCCATTCACCAGCTTAAAACCAACTAAGCAGCTGGTAAGGATGGGCCCAGAAAACTTGGCCACCTGTCTGCATCGGCTGATAGTCAGGATCTGGGAAACCGAACAGCTACCGGAGGAGTGGAAGGAATTCCAGGAAAATTCCCTAAATGAATTCCAGGAGGAATCTCCGAAAAAAAAATCCAGATTTTCTGAAGGGATTCCAGGCAGAATCACAGAAGGATTTCCAGAAAGATTTTCAAGAGTAATCCTCAAAGAATTTACAGGGAGAATCTTCGTAGAATTTTCAGAAGAAGTCTCCGAAAAAAATTCAGGATGCATCCTTGAAAGAATTCCTGGACTGTCGTTCTTCCGCAAGGTCACGTAAGCGGCATTCTAAATCAGGACGTCTTTTTATATATATCTGGTGAAATAATGACACTGTGGTATGTCTGCTGTATTAGAATACAAGATCAAGTGGTAATCTAGCATCTATGGAAGAAAACATACCGAACGATCAAGAGATTGATAAATAATAACAAAAAATAAACCATAATTGTCAATATCGCTTACATCACTTTGCAGAAGAACGGCAGTGGAGAACTTCCATCTGAAGGATTTCTATGAAGTAATCCTGGAGAAATGCCTGATAATAGTAGAAACTCTTGAACGAACACGTGTAGGGGTTCCTGAAGGAACTTCTGGAATAATCGCGTATGTTACTCCTGGACGCCTCCTGGAAAAATCTCCGAAAGAAAGAACTTCTCAAAAGATACATAAAGGAACATCTGAAGGAATCCTTGAAAGAACTTCTGCAGGAATCTAAGATGGAACTCTTGGAATAATCCCAGAATAAATTTTTGTATGAACCCCTGAAGCAACTTCTGGGAAATAGCTAATTCTCCTGCAGGAATCTCTGGAAAAAATATAAGAAAGGGGTTGCTTCCTGGGGAGATCGCTCAAGGAATTCCTGGAGGAATCCTTGAGGGAATTCAAGGAGGAGCCTCTGAAGAAACCACGAATCCATGAAACTCCTGGACGAATCTCTGCAGAAACTCCTGGACTAATCCCTGCAGGAACTCCAGTAGGAATTCCTGAGGGAACTAAAGAAGGAATTCCTTGAGCAACTCCTAGACTATTATCTCTAAAGGAGGTTCTGTAGGAATTCCTGGAGGATTTGCTGATGGATCTCCTGGGGGAATCCTGATTCCTCCTGAAATCATCTCTGAATAAATTTCTGGTGAAATACCAGAGGAAACTCTTGTTGGAATAGCTAAAGGAACTAGAAGGAACTGAAGATATCCCTGAAGGATCTTCTGGAGCAATCCTTGAAAGAACTACTATATTGCAGGAATCCTCGAAAGGACTCCTCAATCAATCCCTGGTGGAACTTCAGTTGGAATACCCAAAAGAACTCCGAGAGAAATCTCTAAAGTGCCCTTACAATAATATCTTACAATCTTCATGAGGCATACCGAAGGAATTTATGGAATTTCATACCTTATTTGATCTCAAGAGGTTTTGAGAACCACAATAAAACCAGGATGATTTTTATTTGGCTTTATAACTTTGTTCATAACCTCTTGGAATCTACTCAACTTATAAATGTTACTTTGGTGAAGAAATTTCATGAGGGATACCAGAAGGAACTCCGGGGTAGAAATTTCTGAAAGAATTCCTAGAGAAATCCTTGAAGAAATCCTGCAAAAAATGATGAAGAAATTCCTGGGGAAATCCTTGAAATAATTCCAGGAGAGGTCACTGAAGAAATTCCAGGAGAGATTCCAGAAGGAATTTCTGCTGAAGCCCTTGATGGAACTTCTAGAGAGATCCCTGAAAGAACGTTAGGAGAAATCCCTGATTGGAATTCTGGAGGAATTCTAGAAGGAACTCTGGAAGAATTCTAGAAGGAACAACTGCAGGAATCTCTGAATAACTCCTAACTTATTCTTGGAGGAAATCCTGTAGGAATACCTGAAGGAACTTCAGAAGAGATCTCTGAAGAGCATCCTTGATGTATGTTTTGGATAAGATCACTGATTGATCTCCTGTAGGCATCCCCGAATCCTAGCCCAGCAACTGCTGTGTTAGGAGGGTTCAGGCAGTCGCTGAGTGGAGTCGTCTCATAGCGGGCCATGCTGAATTACGGCATGGGCCCGGAATAATCGCGGCGATATGGACGACGGGTAAATACCCCGTTCGTGAGTTGGCGCCTACTACTTACGAGGGCTTCATGGTAGCTAAAGTAAACGGGGTCTTCTTCTGTAGCTGGTATGCGCCTCCGCGGTGGTCGATCGAGCAGTTCTCGCAGATGCTGGACAGTATGACGACCGTGCTGACAGGGAGAAAGCGGATGGTAATAGCGGGTGACTTCAATGCGTGGAATGGGGAAGCTGTTTCACGAACCAGTGGAAGCAGACCTTGGTGACCAACCGGTCCAAGGGAAGTAGAACCCTTGGATTACGGTTGGTAAGAAGAAGCGTAGGGTGAAAAAGAAGGTTTTGAGTAAAACCAAAGCGAAGCTGGCGCGTAAGTGCACGAAAGGCGACGCACTGGTCCTCAAAACAGAGGGTAACAGGTAACAGCTACGCAGATGTGCTGCGGGCTATGTGGAGTGAGAAATTCTCTCTCGGAACTAGGCGCGGATGTTAAAAGCATCCGGCGCACTAGGACAGGAGAGATGATGCTAGTGCTCAAGAAGGATGCCGTCAACAAGGGCTCCTCTTATACGGCACTAGCACAAGAAGTGTTAGGTGAAAAGGTACAGGTGAGGGCTCTGACGCTGGAGGCGACTCTCCAGTGCAAGAACTTGGATGAGATCACCACCGCGGAGGAGCTCTCTGTTGTACTTAAACAGCAGTGTAATGTGTACGCGCCAAGCGCATCGATCCACATCAGGCGGGGCCCAGCAGGTACGCAGATCGCAACGATCAAGTTTCCAATCGGGGAAGCGAAGAAAGCGGCTGCTAAGGGCATGGTAGAAGGCGGCTGGTCGGAGTGTCCGCTTAGTATCTGTGAGCCGCCGTAAGTGTGCTTCAGGTGCTTCGGGTGAGCCCAAAAGTCGTGGGCATGCAAAGGTCCCGATAGGAGCAAACTCTGCAGAAGATGCGGAGTAGAAGGCCACTTCGCCTGGGAGTGCAAATCGACATCAAAGTGTCTGATTTGCACGGCGAACAAGGGCCACGTGACGGGTGGGCTTAAGTGCCCAAGCATAAGTGGACAGAACGGCCGAAAATGACGCAGTCACACAGTTGAATCTGAATCACTGTGAAGCCGCGCAGCAGCTGTTGTGACAGTCCGCCTCGGAGTCGAGTACAGATATCGCGCTTCTTTCGGACCCATACCGCATCCCCCCAATAGCGGGAACTGGGTTGTGGATAAGGCCAAGAAAGCGGCGATCTGTACGACCGGTCGGCACCCGGTCCAAGAGATAATCTCCACGACGTGCGAGGGCTTCGTGATTGCGAAGATCGACGGGGTCTACTACTGCAGTTGCTATGCCCCACCCAGGTGGCCGATGGATCAGTTCTCGTCCATGCTAGACTCGCTGGTAAGCGCACTGAGCCCCTTGGTCATCGGTGGGGACATTAATGCGTGGGCGGTCGAGTGAGGCAGTCACTCTACGAACGAGAGAAGTTGGGCTCTACTCGAAGCTATGGCGGGATTGAACGTTGAAATCGCGAATGTCGGCAGCGCAAGCACATATAGCAGAAACGGTGCGGAGTCCATCATTGATGTGACCTTCTGGAGCCCAGGGCTTAACCCTAGCTCAGACTGGAGAGTTGATAACGGGTGCACGCATAGTGATCACCTGGCGATTCGATACAGTATCGAACATGGCGGTAGACGGCAGCAGTCGAGGATAACCGACACTCACCGAGGATGGCTAACCTCGAGTTTCGATAAGCCGGTATTTGAGGAGCGACTGCTCATGGATCAGAACACCGACTAGGCTCAGTGTACCAGTTATGGCTATAGTACCTCAAATTCGCCATAGTTGATTTTCAACTTTTAACGATGCAAATCATCAAGAAAAAATATGTGAACAATAGATCACGTTCATAACAGATGATTGCACTCATTCAAATTTCACATTTTGCTCACATTATGATAGAAATAAATCATTTTCCTTAAAATTTCGGCTTCCTTGCACCCTATTTCGCCATAGTGTACCAGTTATGGCAAATCCCATAAGGAATGCATGTAAATAGTGCGAAGTGGAACCGAAATTAAAAAGTATGTCCATAACTGGTACAGGGTTCCTATCATTGGCACACGCCGTAATAAATAGTAAAAGTGGGTTTGACTCAGATTTTATATTTTTCCTGTAAAGTATGAAAACAAATCTATCATTTGACATATCGACGACATTCGTCGGTCTTCTTCTTATTTTTGTAGAAGTAGTTTTCCTTAGGTAGTGCGATAACTGGTACAGGCACCCTACCTGTCTAGCGACGGTCTAGTTGGTATCCTGAGACGAGCGTGTGATGCGGCAATGCCGAGACGATCCATACCCAGGCATGGACGAAGACCGGTATACTGGTGGTGTCAAGAAATCGCGGAACTCCGCGCATCTTGCCACAGGGCAAGGAGAAGAATGCAAAGAGCCCGGACCGATGAGTTGAAAGCGGAGCGAGAGGTGGCTTACAGGGCGGCAAAGTTGGCACTGAACAAAGAGATCAAGGCGCGTAAGCGGGCGTGCTTTAATGATCTCTGTCAGACGGCCAACACAACCCCCTGGGGAGATGCATACCGGGTAGTCATGTGCAAAACGAAAGGCACATTTGCACCACCAGAACGCTCTCCCACGATGCTGCAGAGGATTGTGGAAATGTTGTTCCCGCACCACGAGGTAAGACCATGGGCACCCACACTGCAAGACCATCCCGGTCCGAGTGAGATTACCCCCAGTGACGAATGACGAGTTAGCCGTAATTGCGAAATCACTTAAGCTGAACAAGGCCCCGGGCCCGGATGGCATTCCGACGGTGACTATCAAAGTAGCCATAGAAACTAGTCCTGACATGGTCAGATTGGCTATGCAGAGATGCGTGAATAGAGGCGAGTTTCCGGATAGGTGGAAAAGGCAAAAATTGGTTCTATCGCCCAAGCACGGGAAGCCACCACAGGCGACCCGTCGGCTTATAGACCAATTTCCCTTTTAGACACGGCCGGGAAACTCTTAGAGCGGATCATTCTGTCTAGGTTATTGGTCTATACCGAGAGGACGGACAACGCGGGGCTATCATACAGCCAGTCTGGGTTTCGCAAAGGTAGATCGACAGTGGATGACATTAGGTCAGTGACTGGATTGGCCGAAGTTGCGCTGCAGAAAAAGAGAAGAGGCATACGGTACTGCGCGATCATCACGCTAGACGTTAGAAACGCCTTCAATAGTGTGAGCTGGGCCGCCATAGAGAGCGCCATAACTCGCTTAGGTGTCCCGGCTAGCCTAAGGCTTATTCTCGAGTATGCTTGTAAAAGGGCGAGCGTAGCGGTTACGGCTTTATCTAGGATGATGTCAAACAGTTCGGCAGTTGTCTCGAGTAAGCGAAAGCTGCTCGCGTCAGTAGCGGTGTCCATACTACGGTATGGCGCCGCCGCATAGTCGAACGCGCTCAAAGTGAAGAGGCGTGTTGACCGACTAGAGAGTACACATAGGCGAATGTGCCATAGGGTGGCCAGTGCATGCCGGACCGTCTCGAAAGACGCGGTATGCGTGCTAGCGGGCATGATGCCGATAGCATTGGTGTTGGCCGAGGATGTTGGGTACTACGATGAAAGAGGTACTAGAGGTGCGTGACGAAACGCCAGAACTTCGTCCAGAGAGTCTGGGACTCTTCAACCAAGGGTAGGTGGACACACAGGCTCATACCAAGCGTGCCCCGGTGGACGTGTAGGCCCCATGGCGAAGTGAACTTTCACCTGACACAATTCCTGTCGGGCCATGGGTGCTTTAGGTGGTACTTGCACAGGTTCGGTCATGCAGATTCACCCTCATTTCCGGTGTGTGCAAACAGGACGAAAACGGCGGAACATGTGCTCTTCGAATGCCCGCGTTTCGCGGAGCAGAGGTTGAGCATGTTAGAGGTATGCGGTAGGGATACTACTCCCGATAACATAATCGAGAGGATGTGTACGGGGGTGGACGAGTGGAACGCCTTGTCGACCACGGTATCCACAATTGTGCTTCACCTCCAGAGGAAATAAATTACGTCACGCAAAAATCAACCATTTTCAACCCCCCCTCCCCCCTATGTCACACTTTTTGTATGGGACCTCCGAATTTTTTGTATGGGTCGTCACACTTTGCTGAACCTGCCCCCCCTCCCCCCTAAAGCGTGAGCTAATTTATGGACGTTCCCTAGTGCAGGATGAGGTTTTTCTACGGTGTTGCTAACCAACAGATTTCCTCATTCTATAAAAAAAAAGACCTTTCTAGAGGAACTGGCCGTGTTAGATGTCGATTTGGCTAATGTCGGTATCAATTGAAGTTTTAGCACAAACTCATTTAAATGAGTTTGTGGTTTTAGTCGGAACGGTGCGGAGTCGATTATTGACGTTATTTTTTGTAGTCCTGGCCTAACAAGTAGTTCGAACTGGTGAGTAGACGACAACACTCACAGCGATCACCTGGTGGTTCGCTACAGTATCGACTACAAACAACAGATGCGACCATACTTAGGCGAGTCCACCCTAGAAATTGAAGATCACCGGCTTACTGCGGACCTGCACCGCGATATGAGGAAGAGCGAAACATACGACGGGTGGTGTTCGCTGCTGTTAAAGCCGTATTGAAGAGGAATACCGAGATAAAGGTAAGCAAGAAGCAAGAAGGCTTGCTTTGAGGGTCTCTGTCAGAGTGCTAATGCGAATCCGTGCGGTGATGCCTGATTGACAAGACGAGAGGTGTAATGGCTCCTATAGAGTAGTCTCCATAGATGTTGGAGGTGATCACCGAGAAGCTTTTTCCACGTCATGATCATAGCCCTAGGCCTCCTTTCGTAGAACAGCCGGGGACTGGGGCTGACGATGAGGAAAGGCTCATTGATGAGGAACTTGCGGGATTACAAAATCCCTTAGCGTATACAAGGTACCAGGTCCGGACGGAATTCCGAACCTGGCTTTAAAAGTAGCTACTGCAGAGCCTCCCGAAATGTTCAGGTCTGCTATGCATAAATGAGGGAATCTTCCCAGAGTTTTGGAAGCGGCAGAGCCTGGCACTATTACCAAACGCGGAGAAACCACTCGGAGACCCATCGGCATATATGTAGATCAATATGATTGATCGACACGGCGGGGAAGGTTCTCGAAAAGATCATCGAGGGTGCAAATGAGCTCTCGAGTAACCAATTCGGCTTTTGGAAGGGGAGGTCGACCGTAGATGCTCTCTAGTCGGTTACAAAGACCGCCGAGATAGCGCTCCAGCGTATCTGAGGATTCACTACTGGGCAATAGTTACTCTGGATGTAAGGAAAGCGTTCAATAGTGCCAGATGGGTGGCTATTGCCGATGCGCTCTGGGAATACCCGGGTACCCACAATCTAGTCCACAGAGGTGGGTCGGAAGTGCTTTCAGATAACCTCAGGAGCCCCACAAGGTTCCATCCAGGTTCTAGTGTTATGGAATATTATTTACGACGAGGTGTGGAGGGTTAAGTTCCAGGTGGGCGTGGAATTCGGATTAATAAACTGATTTGGGTTATGTTTGATTGATTTATTTACGATTATACTAGAGTTTTGTACGTTGCAAGATACTCGCAATAGATTGTTGTGCGCTGTTCATCATCTTTGAAATTAGCCCATTTAAAAGAAAACCAAGTAGGGTAACAAATAAACCAAGGGTAAGGTGAAAATAAAAATAAAACAACCGAAAAAAGTTTCCTTTATACACTTGCAAAATATGTACTTTCCTGTTCTTTATTCATCGTTCATACAAAATGCTCCATGCACTACTAAACGCTAAAAATAATATCCGAAAATAGATATTCCGCTTCGGTTCAACAATGGTTCTTCAGTAGAAAAAAAAAAGTTTAAACAAACAGCCAAAAAAAAAACAAAGTTAGATATATTTGTTCACTTCACGTACTAGGAATGGAATAATGAAGAAAAAAACGTGCGTCCGTTTGATTTGTGTGTTGCGTCGTCTGTCGGGTGACATTCTTCCGCAGCCCCCGTCAGTCTGGTCTGATGGTCTGATGTTGTACAGTCAAGCAAAAGGCAACGCGAAGCTGTCTACGGTAGGGATGTCGTATTTTCCTAATCGAGCTAATCGATTACGATATTACGAGAGTTACACGGTTTTTTTTGTCTGGGTGCGGACAGTTCGGTTGCCCGTGACTAGGGTGGGGGTCCGATGTTGGTTTTCTTGTGATGTTTGGGGTAGAAGGCAAACGGGCGCGCCGGATGGGCGATCTGATAAGCGTCGGTGTCGGGGGGCGTAGCACCACCACCTTATACGGCCTTGTAGTATCGGACGCACTTGGCATTTCCAGCGGTCATGGTGGCAGTCAGGTCGGTAGCGGTGAACTCACGGATGATGGTGGTTGGCTTCTCGCCCTTCTGTTCGTGCACGAGCTTGTTGTCGCCCTCCAGGGTGCACACCGACTTGACCTTGCGGCCATCGACGGTTTCCTCCTCGAACTCCTCGCCGAGCTTGAACTTGATGGTGGTGTTCTTGAAGGTCGAGGTGGTGTTGAAGGTGTACTCATCGCCCTCCTTGACCAGTTCGACCGTTGGCGAGATGCTGTTGCCGAGCTTGCGGAGCACCATGCCGACACCTGTGTGGAGGGTGAGGAGAGAGATGATAAGATTAGTGTTGTTGAGTTTTTGTGGGATGCTTATCGCCTAGGTTCCGGAATTGCACAGTTTTGCAACGAAAAAAAAAAGGTGATAAGGAATGCTGGCAATATATGGGGAGAATGTATGTAGGTCAGCGTCAGTTTTGAGAGCGATTGATGATCGTTCGACAGGCAGACAGGTGATCACATTTCATTGCCGACCAGTCAATGTTTGCAAATATTGTAACCGGCAAACACAGCCATATTTATAATCGGATTGATATTCCAGAGCAAAATGCATCACATGCAGACAGAGCTCTGATTACAGTGAATCATCGGCCCATATTCTACAAATGCCCAGGCAGACAAAAGAGTAATGAATTACGTTAAGTGAATAAAGCTGCGTTCTACCGGATTGCATAAAGAATACAACAGGTTCTCAAAAAATCTCGATAAGCTGTGCCATTTCGGAGGGGCATTCGATCAGGTTATGGGCCCAGAAACGCTTCCTGCAATTTCCTAAGGAATGGGTGTATAATTTCCTTCATGAGTTCCTCCAGCAGCTTCTTCGGCATTCTTTCTAGAAGTTTATTCAGTAATTCTGCAAATAGTTTCTTTAAGAATTGCTGGACTTTCTGAAAGAGTTGCTTCAGAAATCGCACCAATTGTTGCTTTAGTAATTCCTTGTACAGCTCCTCTATGAATTCATCCGCGAATTGCCTCAAAAGTTTCTGCAGCGATTCCTTCAGGAGCTGCTCTAGAGATTTTCCCAGAATTACCTTTCCTCCAGTAATTATTGCATAAATGTGTCTCTTGGAGGTCCCGCAGATTTCTTGCCGAAGTTTCTGCAGATATGCCTGCGGATATTTCAGCGGGATTTCTTTCAGAAGATCCTGGTAAGTTTCTTCAGGAATTCCATCTGGAAATTCTCCAAATAGAAGACATTTAAATAATTTCTCTATGAAATAATAGGAGTTTTTTTTTGCAATAATCTTTCTGAAAAACCTCCTAAGATTTTCTAGAGGAATCTTCAGAAATCGTGTTATGTGATCCTGTAAGAGATGCTTGTAGTTTCCTCAGGAATATTTCCAGGAGTTTCTCAAAGGGTTCCTCTAAGAGTTCTTCTAAAGGTAATTTTGAACGATTTTCATGAAAAACTCCAGGAGAAGTTTATGCACGAGTTTTTGGAACAATTTCTGAACAAAACATCAAAGAAACTCCTATAGCAATTTCAAAGGGAACTGGGACAATTGTTGAAAAAAACACCTAGAGAAATTCCTGCAGGGAAAAAAAAATCACAAAGAATTACGGTAAAGATTACGTATGTTTACCAAAGAGATTTTCAGCCCGAGGCTGGTTCTAGAAACAGGGAATTCCCGATGAAAGTTCACAAAGAATTCTAAAAGGAAAGAAAATCGATCATTAAGAGAACTTCTTAAAGAAATCCTTGGAGAAATTTCTGGAGGATTCCTTGGAACAATCACTGGAAGAATTCTTATAGGAATCCTTGTAGAAACGTGTGGAGCAATCCAAGCAAGAGCCTCCAGAGGATTCTCAATAGGCATTCTTGGAAGAATGTTAAAAAAGTTTCGCCAAAGTTTTCTCCAAGAATTCTTCATGAAACTTCTCCAGGGAGTCCATTTGAACTCCCTTTAGTAACTCATTCGTATGATTCGTTCAGATATTGCTTTTTTAATTCCTCCAGGAATGCCTGCTAGTATTTATCCAGAAATTCTTCTTGTCAGACCTCAAGAGATCTCTCCATGGATTTCTCTAAGAATTCTTTTTGACATTACTTCGCGAATGTCTCCCAGAATTTCTTCATGATTTTTTATAGGAATTCCTCCATAGAAATGCCCGCTGGGATTCCTGTAAGAAGTTCCTTTTGTGACATTTACAGGGATTTTTCGAACTATCATTCCAAAAATTCTTCTTGAATTTTCCACGAGAATGCCGGCTGTAATACCTCATGTGGTTGCTCCGGCGAGTTTCCTCAGGATTCATCCAAGATTGTTCCAACGATTTTTGCTGGGATTCCTCCAAAAATACCTCCCGGAATTCCTCCAGGGAGTTCTCTTGATGTTTCTCCAGGAATTTCTGATATGATTCTTACAGATTTCTCAAACATTTTCACCTGTAATGCTTCTTGGAGAAGGAATATTTCAGGATTAGAACTTGCTTAAGAAACCTGGAGAAATCTCTGAAGGATTCCTTGGAACAATCACTGAAGGGAGTTGTATAGGAACCCTCGGAGTAACCTATAGAGTAATCTCTGCAAGAGTTTCCAGAGGATTCTCAAAGATATTGTTGGTGGAATTTAAGGCAGGTTCCACCAGGTTTTTCCAAGAATTCTTCTTGGAGATCCTCCAGGGACTCCTTTGAATGTTCCTCCAGAAATGCCTGCCAGGATTCCTTCAAAAGTTATTTTTTTTAGACCTTAAGAAATCTGTCCATGGATTCTTGACATTTCTTTGCGGATTTCTCCTAGAATTTATTCAGGAATGCCTGCTGGGAAATCCTCTGTGAATTCCTGCAGAAGTCCCTTCTGTGGTTTCAACAGGTATTTTCCAAATGATTATTTCAAAAATCTTCTTGAATTTTCATTGAGAAGCCCGACTGGAATTTATCACGTGGCTGTTCCAGAGAGTTTCCCAAGGATTCTTCCAGAAAAATCCTCTTGGGATTCATCCAAGAATTCCTATAGGAATTCTTTTTTGTGATTCCTCCAAGAATCCTTCAAACAATTTTGCTGGGATTCTTACATCAATTCGTCCTTTTGATGTTCCTATGATTCTTCCAAGGATTCCCCTACGAACTTCTTTAGAAATACATCCAGAAATTACTGCTAGGACTCCTCTAGGTCTACAAAAAAAAAATCAACAGCCCAGAAATATACATCTCCAGGTATTTCTACTAGAATTTTTCCAGTTAATCTTGCTGAGTTTCCTCAAGCATGTTCAGCTGTAATATCTTCAACCATTGCTTCTGGGAGCTCACCAGCAATTCGTGGGACACCCTGAAAAAGAAATTTATTGAGGTATCTCAGTAGCAGTCCTGAAGCAATCCCAACAGGAGTTCATAGAAAATTTTGAAGAGGGTTTCCAGTAGGATTACGGAGAGGAATCCCTGGGAAAAATCTATCGGTATTGAATTTCTGGAGAAATTACACAGAGGAAATCTTGGCGTTCTAAAATACAGTAGACGTTCGATAAGTGCAACATGTTTACGTTTCACTTACCGAATGAAATACGATAACTGCAACAACTGACAGACGTCACATAACTGTCAGTTGCTGCAGAATGCATCCAATGTGCATTCGAAAAACATCGCATTGTAACAAAAGTGCATGCGAAAAACATCGCATCGCTGTTGACATTTTATTTCATGATTGACGAATAGCGGTGCGATAACTGCAAATTTTGTTGCATTTAGCGGACTTTTAAAAAGCATTGCAGTT
Organism: Aedes albopictus; assembly: GCF_035046485.1. NCBI lineage: Eukaryota > Metazoa > Arthropoda > Insecta > Diptera > Culicidae > Aedes > Aedes albopictus. Next base: position 166,029,965 of record NC_085138.1, read on the forward strand.
AAAGCGTTTGCACCGAGCGAACTTCTACTGTACTTGATAGAATTTCTATAAAAAATCTTTGTGGAATTCGTTCATGTAGAGTAGAAATTCACTGGGAAAAGTTCGGATGGACATCTTGAGGTACAGTAGACGTTCGCTAACTGCAACATGTTTACGTTTCACTTATCGAATGAAATTCGATAACTGCAACAACTGACAGACGTCAAAGAACTGTCAGTTGCTGCTAAATGCAGCCAATGTGCATTCGGAAAGCATCGTACTGCATCAAAAGTGCATGCAAAAAACATCGCATCGCTGTTGACATTTCATTTTGACGGATAGCGATGCGATAACTGCAAAATTGTTGCACTTAGCGGACTTACAGTTAAAAGGCATTGCAGTTAAAGCGTTTGCACCGAGCGGACGTCTATAGGATACTGTACAGTAGTTTGGAGTTGACTATCAAATGCATATAATACTTTCAAGTACATTTTAGCGAAGTCCCAGATCATCCAAACTATTCTGAAGTTTCAAGTTTTGGCTGCTGAAATGTGTAATGTACTCTTACACCAAGAGCACACATATTTGAACTTATCCCATTTGGAGCACAGTTGCTATGGAACGCGAGTAAGAGTAATACCCAGAGCATCAAGTATCTGCGAGCGTTTTCAAAACTTTTTGGAGTTAAGGCCTCCAGATCAATACTCGTATCGTAGTATCGGATGCATGTTCGACTTCGGCAGAGTTCATTCTGATTCCGAATTCTGTGTTTCATTGAAGACTTTTACAATTCATGGCGTATGCAACAACGTCCAAGATCATCCAAAATGTGCTGGAGTTAAGGCCTTTAGATCTACACTCGTAACAGAGATTCGGGTACATTTACGATGCCTAGAATACTTTGTATTAATCGGTCTCGGGTATCATCTTCAACTCCTCTGCCGCAACTGCGAAGAAACAAACACGTGCAAAGCCCCCGAAAATCTCCTTCGGGCCAACGTCTTTCCGGCTTACATTCCACTTTGAACTTGTTGTGCTTCCCGGGAGTTTTTGGTTGATGTAATCCGACGCGCTTAGCTGATTATAACAACAACCCGATAAGATTTCCACCGAAATCGGTTTGGTGGGAACGAAAGATAATACCATTGGTCCCCTTATCTATCGCTGCTGCTATGCCCAGGGTACATGGGAATGAAAGTCCAACCCGAAAAATCGGGTAAAAATCCTCACCGGACGGACGGGACCGAGGACCGTTCGTTATCTGGACAGGCGCAACCGCCACCTTATGGGCTTATGGGTAACAAATCAGTCCGGTAGCTGCTGCTTATCGGTGTGATTAGTTCACCTAACACCGTGTGCTTTCCGAAAATAGAGAGGACCTATCACCGCAAAAGCAAACAAGTCGTCCGTTATCTATAGATGAGGAGGCCCTCCGTTGTGTGGTTAATCAATTATGTAATCGGGTGTGTAAGTACATACAAACAACGTGGCATTTTTGCTGCGCTCAATCAGTAGCGTGTCGCAGTCGTGGTACCGAAAGGGGAAGGGTACGCGATACACGACACTTCTTAAATTCGATATTGGTACAAATGCTTGAACTGCAATGCTGTTTAACTGAAACAAAACGTCAACAGCGATGCGATGTTTTCATGCGCACTGTTGTGCTGCAATGCGATGTTTTTCGAATGCAAGTTGGCTGCATTTTGCACCAGCTGACAGTTCTTTGACGTCTGTCAGACGTTGCAGTTACCGAATTTCATTCGATAAGTGAAGCAAAAACATGTTGCAGTTATCGAACGTCTTTTGTATTGTACCCATAAGTACGCTCGGTGTAATCTTTATCCGTCAAAATAAAATGTGAACAGTGATGGGATGTTGTTCCACGCAATTTTTTTTTGATGCTGTGCGATGTTTTCCGAATGCACATTAACTGCATTCTGCAGCATGTCACAATGCTTTGACATCTGTCAGTTGTCGAAATTCACAAGCAGCTCAGGTTCGATTTTGTTAGTGGATTGCCATTTGTTAAGCACAATCTAACGATAGATAGTGAAGTTTGCATGTCTTTACACCGATTTGTAAGTACAGTAGATGTTCGCTCGATGCAAACGCTTTAACTGCAATGCTATTTAACTGCAAGTCCGCCAAATGCAAAAGTTTTTCTGTTCTCGCACCGATATCTATCAAAACGAAACGTCAACAGCGATGCGATGAATTTTGAATGAACATTGGTTGCGTTGTGCAGCAACTGACGGTTCTTTGACGTCTGTTATTGAAATTGAAACGTACACTTGTTGCAGTTATCGAACGTCTGCTGTATACAAGAGGTGAACCCATATCGTTGACCTATATCGCATACCCTTTCTCCAGTCAGTCAAGTCAAGTACCCCGCCATCATCAGGAGACACTTGTTGCGCCGTGACTGACTGGCTTGATCCCCGGTATGGAAATTGCTGTAGAAAGAAGCGGAAATCCGCAATAAAAGAAAGTCTTCTCCGCGTTGATTCCTTCCTTCACGCTTGCATTGAAGTTCATGCACCTCACCGACCGACCAAACGACCAAACAACCGGACGGCGACGACAGGGCTGGCTGACTGCTGCTGCAAGCTGTCTTCTTCCGCGTCTAGTTACGCGTGAATGCATATGCTAATGCTAATCGGCACTAGTTGTCGCTTCTGGTTTTACGCCCAACGAGTAGGAAAGATGAAGCCGCCAGCCAGGCTGCTGGCGGTCACGTCACGTCTCCTCCAAGCTCGCTCAAGTGGTGCGGTGGGGCTAGCCAGACTGTCAGGCGACTCGCCCGCGCTGCATTAGTGTGACGGATGGTGGATGAAGAAGCAGCGGTGCCAGATCTACGGAAGTGTCCGTAGATCCACAGATTTGAACAGTTTCTGTGAGTTTACGAAGAACCTCTACAGAGAATTTGAAAACTCTTCGGAAATTTATACAGTTTAGGCATTCGAAGACCAGTTGTTCATCTTCAGATTCTTCTACCAAGAAATCTGGCACCCCTGTCGCGGCGCTTCTCTTTCACAGACCTCGGCGGCGACTTGGGTCACAATTGATCAATTGTAATTTAAATTAATCGAATTCTGTTGCCGGGACTTTCTCTCGTTTGATGGGCCGAGTCGGGTCCGGCCGGCCGGTCTCACACAGAATTCACCCGATCTGGATTATAATGGATTCTTGATTCAATTAAGTCTGGGGGGGACCGTCGGCGGCGGTCGGCAATAGCTGGGTGGCGGTGCGTCACAGAATTGTCGCTGGTCGGCCAGCCGGCCACTAGTCGCTAATCGAATTAACCTTTGCCTCCGCGGCTGCTGCCACCAGCCGTCAGCGCGCGCGGTTCTTTCGGTTTTCGGCGGCTCCCTGATAAATGAATCTGGGAAAGCACAATCCCCGTCAATTAGTACATGGCGGCACCGACAGACCGACCGATTTGGGGTTGGTGTGACACATGTGTGTTGTTGTGGTCCGGCTTGCTGGTGGGAAGTGATACGTTGCGTTGTTGGTTCCATAAATATGCCCCCAAGGAGGTGTTGATGAGTGTTGAATGGAGAGGTACACCACCGGCACTGACTGGCGACTGCTATAGATGACCGGTTGGTTGGATCCGGTTGATGAATGGGCATTAGTGTGGGTCATCGGAACCGTTTTCTCAGATCAAAGCTTTTTTGGTTCCGTTTCGGGTCCTGAGTATCTGTGCAAAATTTGAGCACGATCGGTTGCGTCTACACTTTGCGCATTGCAATTGAAATTTGTATGGGATTTTGTATGGGAAAACGTACTTTTTTGCATTTTTGTCATAAGTTGAAAAAGTTTGTCTGAAACTTTTTAACCGATACTGTAGAATAATAGCCTAGGATGCCCTGAAAAACTTTGTTGAAGACCGCAAAGCGATCCGATGCTTGTGAAAATAGTTATAACCAACGAACCGCATGCATGTGTTTATGTTTTTACATGTAAAGGAATAACAATAGCAACAAAATCATGCTGTTTCGCCAAGCAATGCCAACGCTATAACTTTTTTCATAAGCATCAGATCACTTCGGGGTCTTCGACAAAAATTTTCAGGACACCCTAGGCTATGTTTTCCTTTCATCGGTTACATGGTTTTAGAAAAATTCGAGCTTGTTATGAGAGAAATGCAAAAAAGTGTGTTTTCCCATGTAAAACTCCATACAAACTTCAAACGCGATGCGCAAAACGTAGACATAACCGATCGTGCCCAAATTTTGCACACTTCTTTGGGTCCTGAAATGAGATCATAAAAGCTTTGATCTGATGAGATATCGTTGAATTTTTCATTTTTCCATATAAACGATGACCCACTCTAATGGGCATACCTCGAGCCGACAGGACATCAAGGCACCAGGGGATGATGGGACATAATTACTTTCGAGTGTTGTTAACAATGGGTTCCCGAATGGAGGTGGAACGACGAGGCTGTGTGGGTGCTAATGGGGGTTAAACGCCGCCTAATTTGGTAATTCTTCTGTATGTATTCTCCGAGTAGGAGGCGTGCATCCTGATTCTGTATACAAAAATTTTAGGGTTTTCATACAAAAAAGCGTTACGGAGGGGGGAGGGGGGGTCGAAAAATGTCGATTTTAGCGTTACGTAATAAATGGATGCTGCTTAATTTAAACAACTGACAGACGTCAAAGAACTGTCAGTTAGCTGCTGCAAAATATAAAAGCCAAAGTGCATGCGAACCAACAACATCACATTGCTGTTGACGTTTAATTTTGACGGATAGCGGTGCAATAACTTTGCAAAACTGTTGCACTTAGCGGACTGCCAGTTAAAAAGCTTTGCAGTTGAAGCGTTTGAGCCGAGTGAACGTCTATTGTATCTATGGGCTGTCGTGGGCGATCTATTGCATCAGCATTAGTATGGGACACGCTTGTATGGAAAAAATAAATCCTCGCTCCAGTCGACTTTTTAGATCCCATTTAGGTCCCGTATTAACTGTACAAAATTTCAGCGCAATCGGTGAAACTATAATTTAGCGCAAGCGGTTCAAAGTTTTCATAGGATTTACTATGGGAAAAGTTACACTTTCAAACAAAAAATCCCAGAGGTCGTCCCTTGTCTCCTTAATTCAAATCGATCAATGCTTCTTGTAGAAAAATTATTTATGAAACTTTTCTTCGAATACCGCAAAACGATTGGATGCTTCTGGAAAAAGTTATTGATTTATTACCGATTAGTGATCCAACGAACGGCTTTTTGTTTTGTTTTATTAGCAGCACTGTAGCTGCTGCCTTGGCTGCTGCTGTTTCTGGGGGTGGTGATGCCTCCCGCCACCCCATGCAACAACGGCAGCAGCAGTGCTGCTGATAAAACAAAACAAAAAGTCGTTCGTTGGATCACTAATCGGTAATAAATCAATAACTTTTTCCACAAGCATCCAATCGTTTTGCCGTCTTCGAAGAAAAGTTTCATAAATGATTTTTCTACAAGAAGCATTGATCGATTTGAATTAAGGAGACAAGGGACGACCTCTGGGATTTTTTGTTTGAAAGTGTAACTTTTCCCATAGTAAATCCTATGAAAACTTTGAACCGCTTGCGCTAAATTATAGTTTCACCGATTGCGCTGAAACCTTGCACAGTTCGTATGGAACCTAAATGGAATCAAAAAAGTCGACTGGAGCGAGAATTTGATGTTTGTCCCATACTAATCAGCATCCATCATTGACCAGCATTCTGACGTAGCTGGCGCCGTTTTTCTTTTTTTTTTCTTAAGACTAGAAGATCACTAACACTTTTACATTAAAGATGCCTAATAGACCTGATCAGTATCAAATTGGTTCCTTGTGTTAATTTTATTTACGATTGCTATGATCTAAGCTTGATAAATTCAGATCCAGGGGCGTTTACCTAAACTCAAATCTACCTCTTCTTATACTTGTTGACGAAATTTTGGACAAATTAGCTTGTAATTAGTAGTAAATGACAAGAACAGTTATTTTGCCCAATTTCCATTTTGATTTGGATCATAAATTCTCTACAATTGCAAGTTTTGGGGCCACTGAAATGGTTAAAAGTGAGGTTACGAGATGTCACTGTATTGAACCAGAAACCTTCACTTGAAAGCCTGCGTTACTAGTTTCAGCAATAGTCGCAAAACTCTCCTAATCGTTTATCTGGAAAATTTCAGCGAGCGGCTTGCTTCTAACAGTTTACATTGACTAATTAGTAACCATCGCCGACGTTTCGGTCTGGCTATTGGACCATCTTGAGGGCTATCCATATTGTTTATGAAGCTTCTCTAAACTTGTTTCTAGAAACCAACCTGATTTTTATTTTAAATTTTTGTCCAAGGAGTTTAAAATGTCAGAAACATTTGTTACTGTACATAACTGTTTAAATCCAACCTTTGTTTAGGACTATGTTGCAAGATCATCGTCAATTATCACCTCTCACTCGTAAGGTGTGGATCACACAAGCGTTATACCCATCTAGATGGAGCAACCCTGGAAGTGTTTCAGAACAAAAAGCAACATAATTGAAACATTGAAACAATTTTCATATGAAATTGTTACAAATTCCCGACAAAAAACATACCACGGTTACCTTTTGTGTAACTAGTTAGGGCTAGTTTTAGTACAAATTTAGGTGGATATTTATGCCCGCAAACTTCTTCAACTGATATAAATATAATAAGGCTGACACAAATTTCGATTTTCTCTTATGTCACCCCCCCCCCCCCTCGGAAATTTTTTGTCGGAATTCGACTTTGTGAGGGGGGACACAAATAAATTATTTAGAAAATTTAATAATTTTAAAGTGAAATAAAAGTTTTCGAGAAAATTTCTTAACAAATCCGATGAGTTTGACGATTTTGCCCAATTGTTTGGGTAATTTTTCATATAATACATTTATTATTTATCATCCCCCCCTTGACGAGTCAACAAACAAAGTGACAAAAGAAGAAAATAAGATTTGTTCCGGCCTGAAAGATATATAATATGACCTATGACATTGTTATTAAAATTTTTGATATGTATTTAAATTTTGCTGTACAGTAGTCGTTCGCTCAACTGTAATGCTTTTTAACTGCAAGTCCGCTAATTGCAAAAAAAATAATGCAGTTTTCGCACCGCTATCCGTCAAAATGAAATGCCATCAGTGATGCGATGTTTTTACATGCAGTTGTGTTGCAATGCGATGTTTTCCGAATGCACATTGGCTGCATTCTGCAGCAACTGACAGTTAGTTGACGTCTGCCAGTTGTTGTAGCTATCGAAATTGGCAGTTGGAATACATCGCATTGTATCAAAAGTGCATGCGAAAAACATCGCATCGTTGTTGACGTTTTATTTTGACGGATTGGCGGTGTGATAACTTAAAAATTGCTGCATTTAGCAGACTTGCAGTTAAAAAAATATTGCAGTTAAAGTGTTTGTACCGAGCGAACGACTACTGTATATCAACTTTTCAGATACAGCTTCTGAAATGAGTTGCGGCCAATTGAATCTAGAAAGGCTAAATGACACCGACTGAAAACCAGATGTATGATATGCAATTTAATTAATATTAGTCAAATGTTTGCCTGTCTGTATTGATAGCTTTAGATAACCGTGATTTTACAATACATTTGTAAGGAACTTGTTGAACCTCCAAGGATCTCGACAACACTTAGCAAGCATTTGTGTTAAGAAAAGAGTTGAAAGCTAATGAAAATGAAAAGAACTGCTTAGAAATCACGGAAATCTAATATAGAGCCGAACGCAAGGCCGAACGTACGTAGTAAGCAACGAATAACAATGCGAAGCGAATGGCGCATCGCATCACATCGGTGATGGCTGGGTTGCACGTTTGTTCGGTACAACCCGTTTGCGGGCATCTTTCTCGACTCGCTTCAGCAAAGAGGAGTGAGTATCAATGGAATGAGGTGAATATACGGACCCTTGCTCATATTGTTTGAAGCAATATAAGTGACGAACGGATGAACCGATTGGCATGATTTTTGCACGTTACATTCGTCTTCAGGTTAGCTGTTTTTTTTATGTTGAAAAAGTTAACAAAACCAACTAAAAAAATCTAAACAAAATTATAAAGCATTTATATTATTAACAAATCCAGAGTGCGGAGCTGAAATGAGCTCAAACTCAAATTGTCAAACCACTACAATTTTCAATGACAATACATAGAACGTTTGCCAAAATAGTTAGGGATTTCTACCAGAGTCCCTTCCAGGAATTCTGCAAGAGTTTTCCACGGAGTATCTGTTGGAGTACCTTCCCATGTTTCTTCCAGTGCTTCCAGATTTTTTCACTGGATTCCTCTTTGAGATCCTTCCAAAATTATCCAATATTCCTCCACAAGTTTGTCTTAGTTCTCCGCGATAGCTTTCCAATAGTTTCTCTGTCGGGATTGTTACGAGATTCTTGCAGCTGAAACTCCTTTAGAAAACTAGGGAGGAACTCCAGAAGCTCACAAAAATTTCTTGGAGAAATTACTGGAAAAAACTTTGGAATAAATTTTGGGAGCAAATTCGTGAGAAACTTCTTAAGAAATCCTTGAAAGAACTCTGGTAGAAACCCCAGGAATAGCTCATGTACCAACTTTGGGAGAAATCCTAGGTAGATCTCCTGAGGAAGTCCCAAGAAGAACACTGGAAGGAATCGCGCAAAATCTCGCAAGAGGAATCCCGAGAGAAATTCTGAGAGATATTACACAACTTCCACGATTTGTCGCGTTAGAAACGTTAGTAGAAAATTCGGGATAAATCCTGGTAGAAATCCCACGATTTTTTCTTTGAACGAAACGTAGGAAAAACTGCGAAAAACATCGCACGTGGGACTCTGCTGGGATAGTAATACCAGGAAAACCTCGCTTTGCGAATCTCATTTCAGAGGAGTTTTCATCACTAAGGCCTATAAACGCTCAATCACTTACAATTTGATTTTTTAGCACAACCGAGAAAGGGATCACTATATTTTCATTCCGTTTCAGAGAGCGAGCAATGGCGCTTAAATCTAGGTTTTCGAGCCAGGGCATAAGGGGAACATCCTATGTGCCATCGGTCCCATCCCAGGAAGAGGAGCCTAAAAGGAGTGACATTAACTTTCTTAGCAACGTCACTTCCAACTTTTACACCGCATACCATACGGAGCGGTTGATACGAGCTATGTCTCTAGATGTCCCCCCGTTCTATGGTTTTAACTTAGTATTCAATGACGATGCACAGTAGGCCTGGCGGCTGCGTCACTGATTCACTGCAAGCATTGATAATGGCAGGAAAATGATAGAAGTAGTCGAATTTATCTTTTTCCAAAATTCCTTCAAGTGATGACTATGTATGTGTAGACAAGACTAGACTAAAACATGTAGTTCAAGCTCATGTTCGGAATAAGAAAACACTGCATACTCGAAAACTTCTTATATTCATACTAACGATTCTGTAAACTCTATGAACGCCTCTTCTGAGTAGATGTACAAGTAGTAAAGTTCGCTACTTTTTATTTATACGACCTACACACTTAAAACTGATTCTCGAGCTCGGCAGAAATATTTGCTGATTCCGAACGGCAATTCCTAATTTTGCTGATATTTCAGCAAACAAAATGTTTTTGCCGAGATGGTTCAAAACATTTTACCGAAATATCAGCACACTGTTATAAAAATTGGAAAACTGACAGCATTTTTAGCTGAACGTGTCGGTGAACACGAATTTTACCGAAATCATTAAACGAGATAACCGAGATATCAGCAATCATGTAATCCTTTGCTGAATTTCGGCAATGCAACTGTCACTTTTACCGCCGCCATGTTTCGGCGAAAAAAAACAACAGATCAGTGGTAGTGGTGCTGAATCCACATGAAGTGCATTTCCAAGCGATTAAGAAGTTCAAATATGTAAGAATTAAAGACCTTCTGTAAGTAAATTATTGCTAATTAGCGTCATTCAATTTATTCTAGAATAGCAGTCAGTCACATCCATTAGTAGCTGTTTTTCGAGGAGCGGTACAGCTCTGCGGAAGCCAATCTTGATGAATGGAGGAACCCCGAGAGGAGTAAATGCTTTCGGCAACAAATTGTATATTTTTCATTTCAATTTTATGGACCAATGAAAAATAAATGTTCGAAAGTACAACTTGTTTATTGTGTTTTCATGTGGGTTAAGAACTCTTAATTTTATTTATTTGTGCAATTCTCAAAAAAAAAAAACAAAATCAAATGCCGAGATTCAGCAAATCCAATTATGCTGGGAAATGATTTTGCCGAGCTACGGCAAATATTTTTGCTGAGAATCTCGGCAAAATATCAATAGCTGTCATTTCTGTGATTGCCGAGGTCCCGGCATTTCCAATTTTTGCCGAGCTGGTTGCCGAGCACTCAGCGGTGCCAATCTCGGCAATCGGTTTGCCGAGATTCAGCAAAAAAAACTTAGTGTGTATGTTTCAATGAAAGGGTTCAGGAAGTGTTTTCTTGTTAAAAGACCTACCAGTGAATTTCGTGGTAAAGGTTTCGATCGAATTTGAAAAAAAAATATTTTCTTTGATGTTGGTAATAATTTGTAATGAAATTTTTATAGATCTGCTTGCCTTTAAGGAACTGCAGAAACGTGCTTATAGGGATTCTGCAATATATTTTTTCCGGAGAAATTTCTAGTAGAATTTCGAACTACTTGGGCACCCGCGTCAATTCTCGGCACCTCACAGCAAAACAAATCAAAATATCATTTGCTGCATATTTTCTGAACGCACTTCCGTAGGTAATCATCTCCCGCAATATTTCCGCAACGGGATCCACAGTCAATAAGCTAAAATTTCACTCTGTATCCGCACAAGTGCTCAAAACAAATATTACACGCAGATGAGTGCACTTCGGCAGCACAAAGATGGGTGCCGAAGTGATTCCCCATTTGATTTTGCTGGAAGTTCGGCACTAGTGCCGAGAATTGGCGCTGAACTAGGTGCAGTAAACAAGTTCAAAATCAACTTTCCGGCAGAAAATCTTCACAACAATCACTGTTAACAACAAGTTCACGAAATAAGGTATCCTGTTTACCTGTTGTGCAGGAAATAGGGTCGAAAGCCCTACCATTCCTGAACAAGTTGGTGATGATATCCCAGTACATTTGATTTTTGCATTTGATTTTTTATCATTATTTTGAGTGAAATTTTTTAAAACAATTGAGGTGACATATTAAATTCTTTAGCCTAATTTCAATCGATTGCTAGTGCAAAGTAAGTCAAGTTACTGGAAAAAGTAGAGAAATAGAGCTTGCTGACGTTTATACACCTCTCTCTTTCAAGCATACAGGCGGGATAGGATTTGTTTTCATCGGGAAACCCTTCCTGATGACAACAAATCCTATTCCGCCTGCATGTTTGAAAGAGAAAGGTAAATAAACGTCAGCAAGCTCTATATGAAGCTGCAAGAACATTGGGAGTGACGATGCTAAGAAAGTCAATGTCACTCCATTTAGGCCCGTGGTCACCAAAGTGCGGCCCGCGGGCCGCACGTGGTGTCCAGTTCTCTACGTTGCCGAAAAATTTCTTGCAATATTTCTTATGGAAGTTGTTCTACTCCAGAAATAATCAAGAATAACTTGTTGAATGTTTCCCAAATCGATCCAGGTGTTGCAACACAAGCAATTGAAAAAAATGGGCCTGAGGATCACTGATTTAGGCGTATCGAACATCGTTATCGGACGACCGACAAATCGGTAGGTCTGACCACCCGGAATCCGACACATTCGGCCCAAATGCGATGGAGGTTTGCTTTACTGATTGATTTTGTTAGCCAATCTGTCAAAAAGGATGCAATTAATCCATCAAAACACAACGAGAAGATAAAACATTTTCAGCTCACCGAACATATTAGAGATAAAGGATTCTTATTGGTGTGTCCTGTTGACGTTCAAATTAGCCAAAGTTTAATTTTTCGGTGGAATATTCACCATAACTATAAAAAAAATGTGCAAAATATCGTTATCAGCACAACAGATGAACTTTGTCATACAGTGTTTAGATTCTGACAAACGCTTCTTGTGGGCTATGGTTGTCTAGAAACAACCATGCTTTTGTTTCACTAAACAGGGCTTATGCTGCTCTTGAAATGGTGATTAAGAGTTCAGGTTTTAACCACTGATAACGCTGATAAAAATTATCAAGTGAGTGTTTATCATCAGTGACAATTGATAAGTTTGATGTTTTCTAATTTCGTCCATCGTACCAGAAGACATTAGATTATCCAGCAATTTCCAGCAGGCAAAGGCTGTCACTGACAATGACTCACTATAAAACTTTCCATTCTTTCTTTGCTCAATGCTCATCAGTCACATATGTACCTTACAACATGATATGCTTGTTTTGACTGCAGCCATCAACCGCGTCGCTTCTTTTCCGAGAAGGTGCTGAAATGCAGGAATTAGCAACTTGTGCACTCTTGGGCGTCGCTTTCATTCTGGTGGTGCAAATTTTCCACACACTCCCCAAACACGATAAAATTATCTAATTTTGACCGACCTTGAATTGATCTCTTCGACAGCGGAGGAGAGGCAATCTGTTATTGCTGTAATTACATAAACAATTTTTCCGGTACATTGCCCATATGTGAAAGAGGAGTAAAGGTTCATAAAAACGTCACGAATGATGCTCATGACTAAGAATGTATCACTCTGAGGATTTGATGGTTCAAAAAAGTTCATTACAGATTGAAAATTATTTATCATAGTAGGCCAACAACATTTATTTGAGATTGTTTACAAAAGCAGATAATTCCAAGTCGCTCATCTTGGTTATTATATTTACAGCCTGCTTCGATTGAACTGTTTCAATCAAATAAATGCACATGAAAATGCGATTGCTTTGATCGCCATAATTTTCAATATAAACCTTCAATTTCAAACAGTTCTACCCACACTGATGAGGTAAATAAGAGCCGACTGTTCGGTAAATTGATAATAAATCACACGACGGAATGTTTGCATTTGCATCTGACCGTTCGGCGCACGGAACACGACCGACCAACGGCGTCCGCAGTTCAAAGTTCACTGTTCATCGGCGGCGGCGGAGGAGAGTAGACCGATGAAACACGTGCTCGGCTCGACCCACTTAGGCGAGGATCTTCCGCATCGCGTTCCCTCTATCGTCACCATCTATCTACCAACCAACCTATTTAGAAACAAATTGTTGCAAAGACAGACGGGCGGCCGACGTAACACACCGGACTCCGTCCGCCAGATAACGTCCGGCATTACAGCGAGGCAAAACTTATTCCCTCTGCTTGGAAATGTTTCCCGCCGCCGTTCGCGTGATGCTACGACGTACATAACAGTGATTCTCCCGTCGTCCTTCACCCTCCCTCCTCAGGAGCCGCGGAGACTTGTTATACTTGCTCAATTACGTCCGCCGCGAACGACGACGATACATGTGTCGTACGTAGAGAGAAAGTTCAGTACAAGAAGGAAGCGTGTGTAGATGCAAGCGAGGCAAAAAGTGTCACAGAAGCTAAATAGATATGGATAACAACTATCTACACATGGAACGAACTCACATCGTAATGTAGCTAGCTGCCATACTTGGACGACTGCTTGGATGACGAAGTCTTCGGTTTATGAATGAAGCCCAACTAGACAGACACGAGCAGTGTCTGGAAATAAGAGTAACTTCTTGCAACATTATCTCGTCGTCACGTATCGAGTTCAATGACCCTCCGTCAGCAGCCAGCATTGGCCTACTGCCATGAATCCTTAGAAACGCTCTTGGGGTGATTCTTTTTGGAAACGCTAACTCCCAAAGCCAAAACACATCGGACGATGCGACGGGGTGTGTCTCCCATTTCATTCCAATTAGAAGAAGACGGAATCTCGCGCATAGCATGCTACGATTATCCAATTTTGACCTTTTTTCGCTTTCTACTTTTCTCCAGAATCGCGCCGCGCGAAACGTGTTTGATTGTATAAAAATGTTAACAATGTGCTATACAGAGGGAGATCGGAATCACGCCACACCACACTAGAGAGTTGAAGAAGCTGGCTACGATGAGTAACAGCAAAGAATGCAATAAAAAGGGGATGAAAGGGATGGCGAAATGAAACCAGAACCGCCAGAAGAAAAACCGGCCGGCTTTTTGGCGCAAACGCATCGACTCGCAAGCCGGTCGTACATATCGTACGATTTTCGCTTCGATATGGTGTGTGGGGTTTTGTGTATGTTTGGTCTCGTGGAATCGTTAGGGCGTGAAAAAATGAAGTATCCAAACCACATACATACTGTCCCAGCCCACTCACTAAGTTCACATCCGGTGTTGGGTCATCGCCGAAGAACTGCGGCGACTTGGACACGCCACTACGATCAACGGACAAACTCCGGAGTCCGCTGACTCGAGTAATTGGTATTAATTTATTCAACGCGACTGCACTGTGTAATTATCGGTTGTCGATGGCTATCACACATCACATCATATCACATGTGGGTTAACATATATCACCAGACATTCCTCGTGTAATATCGCAAATTCCACACACAATCTACTCACCGAGAGCCTTCATGTAATCATCGAATCCTTCGGACTTCTCCATCTTGTACTTCTTTCCAACCCAGGCTGCCATTGTTGAAGAAGGAGATGTGTTTTAAAGCGTTCAAAAAATTCTAACAGGAACACAAAGCGAGGCACCGCACTAAACGACTGTAGGGATCCACCGGTCACACTGGAATACACCGCTCGGGTGCACTTCGGGTGGGTTTTATATCAAGCCGCCGGCAGCCGCCCGCCCAGCCGGCCCGACCAGCGCACGAACACACACAGCAAACGCGCCATGTGCACACCACGGCACGGTAGTGTTCTTCGTAGCTTCGCCGCTAATCGCGGGCGGTGCACTAAGGTGCGATTGGTAAAATTGGGTGGCCAAAATTATTTTCAGGTACATTTTCACATTACTAACTTGAAATTAGATAGCATGAAAACAAGATATAGGGACCAGACTCCTATTATGGACCCTTTTCCTATGGTGTCATAGTTCTAGATTGAGTTGAAATAATGGTGAAAGTAACATGATTGATTTCTCTTCATCGACTCGCTCTTCTTCAAATTAAAGTGACAAGATGCAAGTAAGGTTGCACTTTTTCGCTATCAAACACTAGGTTGGATGCGATCTTGCGTCCAAACGTAAAAAAAGTTCAACCAAACTTGCATCTTGTCACTTTAATTTGAAGAAGAGAGAGTCGATGAAGAGAAATCGATCTTGTTACTTTCGTCCTTATTACAACTCAATCTAGAATTTATCTCTATGGATGCCATAAGAATACCTTATGGGAATCGATCTTGCTTGTTATGGCTAATTTCATAAGATAGACTTACGAAAAGGACAAACAAAATCTTAAAATTATGCTGACAGGAATCGATCCATGAACGTCGGGATCACTGAACTCATGTTCAATCCACACGCTTGAGGACAACATGTTGCTAAATATGCATAAAAGCCAAGCTGTAAGACGATTCTGCGTCATAGAGCAACCTTATGAAATTCATCCTAATCATTATGAATTAAAGGCCATTTCATAAGTTTGGGCTTATGAAAATCTCACGAATCATTATGAAAGGCTCAGTGCACAGCAGTTCCTAGCAAAACATTCAACCTTCTTCTTTTTCTTCTTCTTGGCGTATCATCCGCACTACGACTAAGCCTGTTTCCCAGTGCTCTATGAGCACTTCCACAGTTATTACTGAAAGCTCCCTCTGCCAGAAACCATCTTGCATTTGTTCACGCTGAAAAAAACATGGTAAAATCAAAAAATATTTCAGGTAAACTCAAATAAATTGTCAATTTGTTCTGGCAACAAAATTGCATATCGAACGTCACATTTGAAGCAAATTCAATCTATTTTCGAAACAAACATGCATCTTCTGACAGGTTATGTTAGAAACAAATGTAATTTTTTTTTGTGGCAGGTCGGCCCTACGGAAATATTTGTTTTCCCATTAAATTTACAAAGTCATTTACTTCTCTAAGAAAACCCACTTCCCGCGTGGCACTTACAATGCCAGCATCATGTAGATAACATACGCTCCCGAAATCAATGGGACTTCGAGGAAACTTTTGGTGAAACTTGACTTTTTTTTGCAAGAGGAAATCTTGTTTGGTGCTGCAGCTGGAACTTGAGAGTTTTGTTTATGTTCTCGACGGCGGAACGGGGGGCTCTTTAATGGGTATTGTAGAAATCAATATGTAATTGAGTTAGTTTTAAAAATTAATATTTTAGATTTAAAAATTTTATCAGTTTACCGAATAAACATGAATATTTTTGTTTCAAACGAACGAAATTTGTCTCCGTGTATATCGCGTGACAGGTAAGAAGATTCTCGTGGAAGTCAAGGAATTCTTCATTACGAAAAGTTCCTGGACCGATCAGGAATTGAACCCGTCACCCTAAAGCGCTGTTTGCAGATCAGAAGGAATTTCTCAGCCTATCTTGATGCATGGGAAGTTCCTTGCCTGAATCGCTCAAGAAACCGGTTTTTCTTCGATCGCAGTACGCAGTAGCGAAGAAATGGCAGTTCAAATGGCAGTCACCGAAGAAAGTTTCTGCCAGGAATCACTCAAGAAGTTTCTTGAGCGATTCCTTTCGAACTCTTAAGGAACCTTTAGCTTCCTTAAGGTTTAAACAAACTTAAATTGAACTAAAATCATTGCAAATTATTTGAACGATTTTTGACCTATAGCCGTACCGCTGTGCGGCGACGTCTTTCGCGTATCTCGCTTCGTCTCTTTTGCTTGCGCCTTGCGCGATATGATGGACGCTTGGCGGCGGTGACGATGCGATGATGATGCGGTCGGTGTGTGGGATTATAGCATATCGCTGCGATAGGGCGGCCAAACCAGAGCGCCCAACCAAAGAGACGCATGATTTAAAAATAATGGTTAATCGCTTTCTTCGACGTCGCCGAATTGTTGTTCGTTCAATTTGCATTGTGATAATTCCGTTTGTGTTTGCGCGATGAGGTGATACCGTAATTGACTCTTGAAAAGCTGGGTTTGATGATTCAAATTGTATGTAGGTCCGTTCTACCGCGCCGTCCGACTTTTATGGGACAGTGATATTACAATGATGGAGTACCGGAGAACAGATTGTCGGATGCTTCTTGGTGGGATTTGAGAATATCACTAGATGAAACCTACAGTTTATAATCTGAAAATCCACCAATTTTTGTTGTTTTTTTTGTAAATCTTTTTACAAACGTAAATATTAACTTGCAGCTAGTTCTTCAAACACATTAAATTGCTCCTATAATAGCCCATTTCTGGTGGAAGATTTTTTTTTATAGCAAATCTAACGCAAAACGTACTCTGGGCTTATTGTGTTTTTAAGCTGAAAAAAAAAAGTGATTTATTTAATTAAGGGAACGTCCACAAATTACGTCACGATGTTTGGGGGGGGAGGTGGGTTTTCAGTAAAGAGTGTCAAATCATACAAAAAATTTCAGAGGTCTCATACAAAAATGTGACGTAGGGTGGAGGGGGAGGGGGGTTTGGTGGCTTTTGAAAATGTGCATTTTTGCGTAACGTAATTTGTGTACGCTCCCTAACACAAAATGGCATATTTTTCTGAGCCACTGAATTTTTTTCAGATTATTAGAACTAGGTATATTTTGATACCTAAAATCAATATCAAAGAGATTTTCTGGAATCACATTCTGACAACTGGGCATCTGCTTGACAAATAGAGTTAATAAACTATAGAGGACGAATGTCGCTGCTGTTCCCTTTGTTCTCGTTCGCAAACACGTCGGGTACCTATCTGTCAAACTGCATACTTTTTCGCTTTGACACTTATAGCCCGGCCTATCTCCGCCAGCAAGAGATGTTTCGGCAGCGATGTCAGCGACATTCTTCCTCTATAGTTTATTACCTCTATTGCTTGACAGCACCGCTCAGTACAAAATCAGATGCACGGTGTGCCAAAAACCGTTATTAACAAATAAAAATGTCCACAAAATTGGCACCCGTCATTCGAAAGATATACTAACTACTAACCTACACTGAAAGGAGCCTTGCAGTAATGACAAGCACAAAAATGTTTTTAAATTTCCCATGGCAAAACATGCTCATCAACCCACCAACGCTTCATGTGTGCCTTTTGTTTCTTCTCACATTAACCGGTTCGATAGCTGAGTGGTAGCGGGCGAGCCTGGTGATGTCAAGGTTCTTGGTTCGAATCCGGTTGCCAACAGAATTTTTTTTTAATTGAAAATCGAGTCTATGGTAAAATTGAAAACATAATTCTGTTGAATTAAAACGAAACTCAGTCTGCACAAATTTAGTGGCGTCGTGCATTTAAATTAACCCTCAGAATAGTAATTTTCACCGCAAGCCGCCGTTCAGTGTAGTATCTACTCTGAAAATTTGACAATCTTTCATCGAGAGAAATTGAAAATTATGTCAAATGAACATATTGCGTTATTTGTATAGGATTTTCTTATATGCATAATGTAAGTAACTTGAGTAATATACACTTCACGCTATGTACAAAGGGAAGTATTCTGAAAAGTGAATGTACTTCAAAGTTTTTTCACTAGAACCATAATTTTGGACCTCTAGATATAGAATATGTGCGAAATAAAATCATCCATCTTGGGTTTTTTCCCATACATTTTTGTATGGGCTGAATCCGACCTTAAAATGACTTTTTTCGACATTTTTATGGGAAAATAGGAAAAAATCAAAAATATCAAAAAAACCAAGACGAAGTATTTTAATAAGCACAGATACTAAAACTAGAGCTCCAAACCTATGATCATAGGGAATAAAATTTGAGGCACATTTATTTTTCATAATACTATGATTTCAACAAATATACATTAGTTTTTCAAATACTTATCAACATGTATGATAGTCAAGCAAAGTTTCTGAAAATTTGACAACATTTGGTTAAAGGAATCACAAGTTACAGTTATTTGAATATCTTACTCTATTTTCCTAATATTTTACCTATAATCCAGTTACTTACCTACAAGTTTCAAATCCGTATACGTCATCTGAACAAAAATATTAACTTTTTAAGCAATTTGTATTGAATATACGTGATTATTGAGCATACATACGATAAATTTGAAACTATTATATTGATGCGTTTGATAGTCACACTGACTTAAGAGTTTAAGACATTTGTAAGAAAATTTGAAAAAGTGTTAGGAAGAAAGTCTATCACATGTTTAAAATATTTTCAAATCGATGATAAAAGAGTGAAAATGTGTCTTTAAAATCGATAACCGATCTGTTGTAATGATAACACATATTCCATCGGATAATTGGAGTTAAAGCTTGCAATATTGAGTATCAACTCAATTTTTTCAAAAATTAGGTAATAATCTCATATTTACAACCATATTAGCATGAGCAGATATAGACATTTCACTCCTGCACACCTTTTGAGTTCCATTTTGGCTTCATATAAAATGTGCAAAATTTCAGCTCGATCAGAGAAACTATATTTTAGCGCCAGCCGCTGTAAGTTTTCATACAATTTACTATGGGAAGAATCACTTTTCAATGCAAAATCCTTAACTTCTATAAATAAATCGATGAATGATTTCTGTAGGAAATTTGACGAGGAATCAACCCTCCGAAGACCGCAAATCGATTTAAGGCATGTGGAAAAAAATATTGACTGACATCCGAATACCATGGCAACGCTGTTTAACATGTAAGGATTAACAATTAATAATAGAATCTCGTCATTTTATTGATCGGATTAGGCTTAATATTTTTTTTCTCACGAAAACTGCATCGCCTTTCGGTTCTCGAGGTCTGAATTATCATGAAGTTTTCTTCAGAAATCATTCATCGACTTATTTGACCCCCAGCGATTTTTCTTTGAAAAAGTAAATTCTCCCCATACTAAATAGTATGAAGATTTAAAAAAGGCAGGCGCTAAATTATAGTTTCCTCGATTGAGCTGAAATTTTGCACAGTTGATATGAGGGCAAAGTGGAACTCAAAAAGTATACAGGAACGAGAGTTTTCCCATTTTTTCCCATACAACCGTGTTCCTACGGGATGAATGACCCATAAAAGGTTAAAATCACTGGTAATAAACAAACAACAACAACAACCGTGTCCCAGGCTAATACATATGGAACAATACATGTAATCATGTGTTTAACATTAGGATTAGAAATTGCATAATTTTCCTAAACTTCAAAATTATAAGCTATTGTGCTTCTTGTCGTATCTAACTCAATCTTATCTTTTTGCTCAAAAAACAAAATATAATACTTCTACTTTAAGTCTTTAGAAATCGTGCATTTACACTCCCGTGCAAAAGTTTGGGGTCACCCCCTCAAAAACATGGAAATGTTTTTCGGTCATATCTCAGTCATCTTTCATTTAATCCACTCGTTCTTAGGCTCTTTCGAAAGATAAAGAGTTAGATTTGATTCGTAGGTACTTTCCACAAATTTCATATGAAATTTTTGGTATTAAAAATTTACCAAAACTTACATGTTTTTCCTAAATCAGTAGGAAAAATTGTTTTCCGTGTAAATCAAAATTGGGTTGACCAAGTCCCCGTTCAAAATGCATGAAAACCCGATTTTCAAAAACTCTCAATTTTCTCATGTTTTATGCCTCATAAACCTTCCTTGGGAGAAAACTAACGGAACAAAACAAAGACGACCCAAATCGGGCCCTCCGTTCGCAAGTTATGCGCGGTCCCACGTATGCCACTGCATTTTTATATAAATAGATTATTCAAATAGCTGTAACTTGAGATTCCTTTAACGACATCTTGTCAAATTTAAGGAAATTTTGCTTAAAATCATGCACGTTGGATCACGTATACTATCCTAGTACTGCCCATATTCGCATAGTTGACGTAAGCGCCACTGTAGTTTTCAACACACTTTTGCAATTTTGGCAATGAATAATACGAAGTTCAAGATTTTCATCCATGTTGACATCTAACTAAAGGTTAAATATTGAACTCTACTGAATAAAACTGGACAGAAATATACACAAGCGTGAGATATTAGCTTGTGTATGCTGACATTGGCAATGTTGGTTACGTCGACTATGCAAACATGTATCCAATCTGAAAATTTGAAAACTTTTGAACGAGGGAAATTGAAGTTTTTGTCATTTGAACATATTGCGTCATTTCTATAGGATTTGCTTTTATTGTGGTTCTTCGGACATTTATAATTTCAACCTAAATATGCATTAGTTTTTCAAATACTACTAGCTGTCCCCGGCAAACTTTGTCTTGCCTACTGCGTTTTTTGACGTTTCAAGTCCTTAGCCAAGCGCACAAGTCCCCGTTCAAAATGTATGAAAACCCGATTTTCAAAAACTCTCAATTTTCCCATGTTTTTGGTCTCATAAACCTTCCTTGGGTGAAAACTAACAGAACAAAACTTAGACGACCCAAATCGGACCATCCGTTCGCAAGTTATGCGCGGTCCCACGTATGCCACTGCATTTTTATATATATAGATTTTATTTTTATTTGTTAATAACGGTTTTTGGCACACCGTGGACGTGATTCAGCGAATCGCTTCCTTAAAAACTCCAAATTATTTTTGATCCCTAGTAGGATGTTGCGCCTAGCCCAACATCTTAGCAAGGAGGGTTAAATAACGTTTGCATTAAAAAAATGGACTTTTCTCAAAGTGTGCTAGACAAATGTATAAGCAAAATATAAACAAGATGTTATTTTTATTTACAAACAACCACGCATACCAGGAACCTAAATATTATCGAACTTGCATGAACCTAAAATCTTTTTCCATAGAGTTTCAGCTTATGGTCTTACCTTTCAGAAAAGCCTTTGTTCAAAATATTCTATCGGTAAAAATTGAAATAAATCAAGTTTGAAGATTTTTTATCAAATGAGGTATATTCATAGAGCATAATTTTGTTGATCCTCCCGAACTGCAAACAACAAGGCATCGTGCGTGACCTGTCACATACCCGATGGTCTCTTCTTAGTTTTATAAACATTATATTCACTTGTCATTTCTCCTGCATCTGTGTAATATGATCAGCCCAAGGGGGTCTGCCGTGCTTAATTAACTCATTTTTTGTGGGCTTCGTTGTCAAGCGATTACGTGAGTTAAACGTTTAGGTGTATATGTAGTAAGTCATTGAGTAAGACTCTGAAGAAACTTTTCGTGAAACGAAAAATTCCTAACTAGCTTCTGTGTGTTGTCGGTTATATGATGATAGTAATATTCAGTCCGTTCAGCGTCTGGCTGAAGACGGTGTGAAATGCCATTTTTGTTTAATATTTTAAGTAACATGAACATTCGCCGGTACGATTTCAACACCAGCCATCTTCTTTACCCCTGCCGCAATATCGCAGCTTTTTCCATCAGACTTTATTTACGTGGTTAGCTCAAGTTATGCCATCGTCCTGCTAATAATTGGGTGGAAAACAACTAAGAAGCATTAACGAGGGCAGCAATATGTGTATGGTGAGGCACACAGTATACCAGAAGACGAGGCACACCGTTTAGCAATGTAAACTTCAATTTTGGACGTCAACTTGTGACGTCATCCTTATCGTACTTTTACTTGGATGAAATTGATGAGGAGCAATCGATCGTTCAAAAAGTCATTTTTGAACATATTATTTTCAAAAACCCGTATTTTAGTGAAAAATTGAAGTTGCTTTATGAACATTTCACTACAACGTCAGAAAATATAGGAGATGTGGTTGAAATTTGAATAATTGTAATCCAGTGATTTGGGCCACAACCATCGTCAAAGTTGATGTATTGCGGTAAAATAGAAAAAAATCCAACGGGGTTGCGGTGGTTTCGACCGCCGCAGTCGTTCCGCAAACGTCAAAAGTGCTCTGTTCACGCTAAAAAGCTCTCACTCACTTGGTTGCCATAAAATTCAAAAATAATGAAAATTGTTTCATTTATGGTTTACTAGCTGTCCCGGCAAACTTTGTCTTGCCAAACTGTGGTGGTTTGACAACTGTTGAGGTCATCGAAGCATCGCACTCTAGATTGATTTTATTTCGATCGTGCTGAATTTCTTCCCGGCTCGTAAAAAACAGTATTTTTACAATTTTTCTTCATTTTATGTTGATTTTGTAGACTTTTTGTACATATAAACACAGCCGCCACGAATACGAATCGAACCGTTCAAGACTTATGCCGATCTGTTCAGCAGATCGTGAGTTTTGTTGCCTCAAAGGAACATCAAACTCATTTTTATATATATAGATGTAATCGCAATTGCTGCCACAACATGTAACTTATTTCTAAACTATGTTAGGTGTAGTTTTAGCACTTTAGTATGCAGCTGTACGCCATTAAACATAATTTAGATTTTCAACTATTTATTTTTGTTTCAAGGTTGTGTGCATACTTTTTGAAGTGTGCAGCAGTTTGACGTTTGCGGAACCGGTCTTCTTTGTCTTCTTCACTCCGCCAGGTTGGAAGATTTCTCTGGATAAGCAATACTTATTTGGATGCCCACAGCTTTCACTCCGTATTGACCATAATAAAGTACCGGTGCAGCCGAAAAGCCGACGTCAATTTGTCTCATTCCATGTTTAGTTCTAAGTTTTTAATAAACAATTAATATTGTATGACGCGTTTACTTAAATTTCCGTATAAGGTATGCGCACAGCAAAATCTGGCCAAAGAAAATCAAGCAGTAATAATTCATTCCAACTTGTTCCCAAACCAAAAGCAATTCATCGTAAAAAAGCATTAATTTACTTTAAATCAACATCAAGACATTGCTGATTTGACTTGTTATATCCATCATCTCGAGTTTTGAGCTTGAGTCCTTCCGTAAAGTTTTGCACAGTACCTTCGACCGCATGCCAAGAAAATTTTACCACCTTTGTGTCAAAATCAATCTTATTTTTCGATGAAAGCTGTCGTTCTTGACATTTTTTGAAGGTTCCAATTCACGGTTACTCAATATTTTTCAATTGGGTTGAGTTTTGAAGTGTATGGAATTTTACGTTTTTTGGAAAAACGCAGTACAATTTCTACATAGTTTTCTGCATACAAACGCAAGCATTCTCCGACAAAAACAGGGGACAAAAATCAATTCAAATCAATACACAATATCTAAGCTTTTGAATAAGGGGTGCCAGCCATTTTTCCCGACATTTCCCGTAGTGAAAAAGATGATTTGCTGTACATGTATTTCTAAAAGTTCGGTTTTTCAAACCACAAATTCATATTGTTGACCAAACTATGTATTTCTTGCCAAACTTCGATTTTTTCTTACTCTTAAGTTGATCTGCAACCTTTCCAGGTTGTAATGATGTATAGAACCGAATACTTGAAAGCTAACTTAGGTCTGCGGGGACGGTCGCTTTAATGTACATTGTCAGATTTTCAGCACGTTTGTGCAAAAACTTTTCGAGGACTTCTTGTTCCCTTGACTCTATTTTAAACACAATGTCAAAATATATCCCGAAGTAAATATTTTTCGATTCCTTACACAATAAGCTTTCATTTGCGCCAGAGATTGCCACGATTCGTTGAAAATAGAGAAATTTCTATCCAAAATGCGGTGGCTAGATTTTGCTGTGTGCATACCTTATTAGATATTTATGATATGACATCCCACTCGTAACACATAGTGTGTTACGCGTAATCCGTTACAAACATATGTCAATGAATAGGCAATTGTCTATAATTGTCAACTTTAGATTTGTGTATGCATTTCAAATGTTTGCTACTGTAAAAACTTTATTGTAAGCAAACAAGTGATGTTGCACGCATTACTATATATTACAATGCGATACCAAGTGATGCCCGCCAACCTGCTTAACAATAAGGTACACTGGATGAAAATTGGATCCTATATTTTCTGACGCTGCAGTGAAATTTTCATAAAGCTACTTCAATTTT
Organism: Aedes albopictus; assembly: GCF_035046485.1. NCBI lineage: Eukaryota > Metazoa > Arthropoda > Insecta > Diptera > Culicidae > Aedes > Aedes albopictus. The sequence goes on from NC_085138.1 coordinate 166,054,792, forward strand.
TCTCTCAAATACGGATTCCTTCAATAGTATTTTTTTACATAACTTATCATAATTCAAAATATGAAATTTCTACAAATTTGAAATTTTGACCATAGATTGTCAATATAAACTGATGATGAAGTGGTGCAATTTTCAGTCACAAATATCTATAATTGCCAAAGCTACAAAAAATTGAACTTGACGGAATTTGGGAGGAAAAATCGGCTCGGTTTTTTTTTGCTACTAATTACTTGGAGGTCTTGCAGGCGATGTGCTAAGCTCATGTATCTGAGAGCTGGCGCGGGCTGCATCAGACGTACTCGTACTAGTAAAGGACGCTGAGCGAAAGTGCTTCATCTACACATTTTTGGCGGAGGAAGTCCTTGCACTAGCGTGTGCAGGGATCTTGCCTAGGGGAGGGGTGCGGGTTTAGGTCACTACAATGATGGTGTAATATATGATCATGGTGCGAAATAGAATCAAGGTGTTACACACAATATGAATTCCCAATATAGCGGTGGTGCTAACATCGCCGAGTCAAGTTTTTTAAAAAGTTTTTTTTATTAATTGACCTGAAGAAGGTCCGATCCGAGGACCGAAACGTCAGCGAAGATAAGGAACAATCAACGCTAAAACCAAAGACTGCCTCAGTCGAAATCAGAAATTGTAAATCGCCAAGTACTTAACATTGGGATTCTGGAGGAGGCTTTGATAATCGTATAACTGGCAGTTTGGGTGTTCGACTCTTTGTATGCAATGAATGTTGCATTTCTCGGCTAAGCAGTCAACAAACTCTTTCATCAAATCATTTGATTTGTTCAACAGACACAGAACTAACAAAGATTTTTCCTTTGAAAATGACAAGAAACATTGCCGAAACGTAAAGAAACGCATACCATGAACCTAAGTATTATCTAACTTGCATGAACCTAAACTCGTTTTTTTGGCATTTCACACCGTCTTCTGCCAGACGCTGAACAGACTGAATATCACCATATAACAGACAACACACAGAAGCTAATTAGGAATTTTTCGTTTCACGAAAAGTTTCTTTAGAGTCTTACTCAATGACTTACTACCCAGGCAACCAGTAATCGTATAAGATGTTGCATAAGATGATGAAGTGGAGGCCATATGCGTGCATGCCTTCATTTAGGCGCATGTAAAATGTACATATATCGCCTCCACTTTATCATCTTATGCAACATCTTATACGATCACTGGTTGACTGGGTACATATACACCTAAACGTTTAACTCACCTAATCGCATGACAACGAAGCCCACAAAAAATGAGTTAATTAAGCACGGCATACCCCCTTGGGCTGATCATATAACACAGATGCCGGAGAAATGACAAGTGAATATAATGTTTATAAAACTAAGAAGAGACCATTGGGTATGTGACAGGTCACGCACGATGCCTTGTTGTTTGCAGTTCGGAATGATCAACAAAATTATGCTCTATGAATATACCTCATTTGATAAAAAATCTTCAAACTTGATTTATTTCAATTTTTACCGATAGAATATTTTGAATAAAGGCTTTTCTGAAAGGTAAGACCATAAGCTGAAACTCTATGGAAAAAGATTTTAGGTTCATGCAAGTTCGATAATATTTAGGTTCCTGGTATGCGTGGCAACATATATTGGTAATGCTAGAAAAATTGGTACAGGCAGTTATAGCCAGTTTTATTGAAGTTAGTGAGCATGTTGGTTACAGTAGTTGAAAACAACCGTGCGGACATATTTTTCGATATTTTTTATCGTTTTGATTAAGGCTGACACAAATTTAATTTTGACTTTTTGTCTTCCCCTTTTCAGTTTTTTTGGCTGCATTTTACATTTTGAGGGGGCAGTTGAAAAATATTTATCAAATTCCCTGTTCTTGCTAAAAATTCTTTGATGAGTTTTTAATATTTTTCAGAATAAATGCTTTATTATTTTTATCCCGCCCCCCTCGACCAGCCCAAGAGTGGTGGGACAAAAAGTTAAATAAATATTTGTAACGGCCCAATTTGTCTATGAAAATTATTACATATTTCGTTGCGTATAATCCTCATTTCACTTCTCCTTATTAACTAACCCTTCGAAATAATTAAGAAACTTGTGTGAAATAAAGGTTCCTTGTAACTCGAAGTGTAAAAAAACAACAAATTTTGACTTATAATTGTGTCATGCTAATCGTTGTTGTAGATTCATGTCTAAACTGAATGTCATCATCCCCATGGTATTTGAGAATCAACTAGGATATCTCCCGTGTACATTTGGTGCAATTGATACAAAAATTTACCAAATTTTTAGAGAAAATTTCGTTACCGAAAGAAATTTATGATTTAACCGTATTTTCCTAACGGTACTGCCGTACTTCAAAGCGCCATTATAATGTGAAATGATCACAATCATCTAAGATTCCCATGTATCTTTATCGACCATGCATAGATATATTCGTATACATTTTTGAACGATTTTATCTCAATGCATCACAGAAATACACTGCAATGCATGGTATGTGCTTAATATAAAATCATTGAAAAAAAAAACATGAAATTTTTCAACACCGTTTCACATTTATGAGTATAACTTCACAATGAATGCTTATAGCGTTATGAAAATTGAAGTGAATGTAGTGAACAAGTTTTGAAATCAGGGAAAATGTTTAACTCCAGTGTAAAAGAACTTCATGAAAAATGAGTGAAAAAAGTCAATTTTTTTAATGCAAACGTTATGTCATGAAAATTTGGATCTCGGCAGTGCAGATTTGAAGTATGAAATTATCTCAACACCGTTAGAGTTGAGATAATTACAGATATACCTCGATTTAGTGGACCCTCGTTTTTATCATGTACAATTTTTAATGGTAAAATTTTTAATATCCAATCAGTTTAAGACTTGCAGTTTGTTTTATGATGACTTCTAATGTAGGGGTTTTTGAGCCTTTCAACACACGGAGCACTTCATATCATTAAATTATTATGCGGATCACTCATAATAACCCAAAAGCAAACCTCATGACATACTTAGTTTTATATATTTATCTTAATCCCATACACTGAAGTTTTTTTACGCGGTCCGTTCTAAAAAAACGCGTTATTTCAAAAAACCGTCGTATAAAAAATCCGCGTTTTTTCAAACACATGCGTAAAATAGTCAGGACCACATCTACCGTGACTTGACTTTTTTACGAGGTTTTTTGAAATACCGCGGTTTTTTTTACGACCGGTTTTTGAAATAACGCGGTTTTTTACACGGTTTTTGTACGCGGTACCATTATCGTCGTAAAAAAAACTTCAGTGTACTTCTCTTTGTTGATAAATATCGCTCGTTTTATCGATGATCACGTTGAGCGGAGTGTATTGGGTGATTCTTTGACGATATTTTTTACAGATCCCTTAGCAATGACAACATTTTTGGCGGATGCATGCAAACTGCCCATTCGCCAGACTTTTCCTCAAAGCTTTCTAATAAACTTCTTTTAAGATTTCTTATGACTTCCTCATGGAGAATTTTAACATATTTCTGATATTTTTGGTAGATGCCTTATACTATCTTGGCGTGTACCGAGCTGATTGATTTCCAAAATGTGCAGCAAATTCCATAAAAAGGTAACTGTACTGCTTTGGCAAATTACTGACAAAATGTGTGATAAATTATTTCCAGTGCTGTAGTGGTAAAATCATAGCTAATTAGTCAAGGTTCCCCAATTTCATCGTCCCTTCACTGGTACATTCCCATGGTACATTCCTGGAGGAATCTCTGAAGGAACCACCTGAGCGATTCCTGAAGGAACTGCTTTAACAAGTTCTGAAAGAATCTATGCAACAACTTTTGAAGAATTTTCTGCAGAAATGTCTGAAGTAATTCAGGTAATATTGAAGAAGTCTATAAAGATATTTTAAAAAGTACAGCTGAAGAAACTTCAGAAAGAATTGAAAAAAAATATAAGGAAATTATTTCCAGAAAGATTTATTTTTTTTAAGAATTCATAGATAGATTTTCTGAAGAAATTCCTGGAGGAACACCTGAAGAAACACCTGGAAACCCATGGTGGAATACCAAATAAAACCTTTTGAGATATTTTTGGAAAAAAATCCTGGAGAATCCCCCAAATAAAAATCCTAAACTATTTTTCAATGAATTCCTGGAGGAATCCATAGAGAAGTTCCTAGAGGTACGCATTGAGAGAATCTTGGAAGAATTTCTGAGAAAATACATAGAGGAATACCCAGCGAAATTTCTGCTGAAGTCTCTAGGTGAATTTCTGCTAGAATCTCTGCAAGAATATCTTACTGCCTTTATAAGAATCATTATAAGAATCTCTGAAAGAATCATTAGAAAAAAATCTGAAAGTATCGCTGGAGGATTTTCTAAGACTTTCTTAAAATTTATTGGAGCAATTTCCGGAAGAGAAATGACTTGAAGAGATACCTAATAGAATGCGAAGAAAACTGGGGAATTTCCTTAATAATCATTTGTAGAATTTCCAAATCAATGTTTAGAGAAAGCTTCTGAGAAAGAGTTCTGAATTTCTTTACTTTTCCGTAACTTGCGCGGTTGGCCACCACGGTTAGCACCACGCTAATGCTGAGTACAAAAAGCAAGATTTTTTCAACGTGTTGTACAAAATACAACAGCGCGATCGCTTGAGGGTTAATGTGAATCATTTTATAAAACAATCCATGGAGTATTTTTGAGAAAATTCATGGAAGGTTTTCTAGATGAATGCGTTGAAAAATTTGTGGAGGAAACTCTATAAAAAGAACTGAAGAAATTCATAGATGACTATGTGGAACAATATATGCGAGATTTTTTGAAAGGATTTTTTAAAGTATTTTCTAATGGAATCCATGCAACATTTTTGATAGCTATCCGTGCAAGACTTTCGTAAGGAGTTCTTGGAAAAATTTCTGGAGGACATTCTAAAGAAATCTCTGGAAGATTTTGTGAAGGAATTTCTGACTGATTGTCTTTTAGATTTCCTGGATGATTTTTTTTTAAAGTAAATCTACGATGAGTTTCCAAAGGAGCCTCCCTTGGATATTTTTTCAGCAACTCGTGAAAGATTTTTTTAATGAATCCTAGGATGGATTTCAGCCAGGATCCATGAAAGAATTATCGACAAATCTGTGGCAGTTTTTCCGAAGTAATCCTTGCAGAAATTTTTAGGGAAATCTCTGAAGAAATTATTAGACGAACTTATTTTAGATTTTCTGAAAAAAATACCTGGAAAAATTAGTGAAGGAATCCCTAGGGGAGTTTCTATAGGAAAGCCTGTAGTAATTTCTCGAATGGATTTCACATTTTTCAAGAGTCCCTGTTGGAATTTCTAAAGAAATCCCAGGAAGATTTTTGACAGAAATCAGGATTTAAAAAAAATCCCTGGTGTAATTTTTAAACAAACCCCGGAGAAAGTTTTGGAAGATTGTTTGGGAGAATGCTTAAAGTAATTTCCGAAAGGTTTTCCGGAAAGTCTTCTAGTCTTTCTAGGAAACTCTCGAAAATTAAAATTTATAATCTCTGGAAACATTTTCAAAAGAAATTCCTGGAAGAATTTCTGCAGAAACTCATATACAACTTCCTTACACAACTCTTTGTGAGACTTCGGGAGGAATCCTTAGTGAATTTTTTGGAGAAATTGCAAGGTACTGTGGAAATTTTCGGTTAAATCCTTGGAAGAATTTCCAAAGTAATTTCAGTACAAATTCTTAAATGAACTTTTGAAATATTTTTTGAAAAACTCTGGAATAGTTTCAGAATGCTTCGCTTAAAGTTTTATTAAAGGAATTTCTGGATAAATTTATGAATAAATGTTTAAAGAAATCGGAAGAAAGCTCTAAATGATATTTGAAAAAAAAAACATGGTGGAATTTCTACTCAAATTCATGAATATTTGGAAAAAATAGAAGAATTTCAGAAGTAAACCATGCAAGATGTTTTGAGAAAAATCCTTTGTGGAATTTGTTAAATAGGAGGAATTTCTTAACAAATCCCTGAAGAAAATTTCCGAATGATTTCATAAAAGATTTTTTGAAAGAATCTATGAGGGAATTTTTAGCCAAATACTTGGAACAAATTTCCAAAAGATTTTTTTTAAAAAGATTTCTGAATAAATTTTTGGTTGATTTTCTGAAGGAATCTCAAATAGATTCTACAAACGAATGACTAGAGAAATTTCTGAATATTCATCCAGAGGAATTTCTGTAGCTTCTCCTTCAAAGCGTGGCGTAATTTATGAAAGTACCCTAACAGAAATTATAACACTGAATTGCATAAAAATATTTTGTGTAGCAGGTTGGTCCTACGGAAACAAATATTTTCTCATTAAATTTATAAATTCTTTCCTTTCGGTGGAACCTCGTGGCACTTCCAATGCCAACATCATGTAGGTCACATTCACTCCCGAAAACAACAGGAGGAGTGCGGCGATTCGATTCGCGAGTGACTGTACATACGATTTTTGCAAGTTTTCGAAAAAAAATATTTACTGATCCAGCATTTCAACAATAATACACTTGCTTGCATTCTCTTCTAAAAATGATATTAACCGTTTCGATCGCTCCCAGTCATTCTTCATCATTTATCATTCATTCGCCTCCGATCCAAAATACGAACGAACAGCAACGAATGTGAAGCGAATAGCGCATCGCATCACATCGGTGATTGAGTTTCGTGTTCGTTCGTTCAGGCCAACCGGTGTGTTTCATCTTTCTCGACTCGCTTAGTCGCTTCAGCAAAAAAAGAGTGGCTATGAATGGAATGGGGCGAATATACGGACCCCTGTCGTCGATTACTAAATTTTATCCTTGAACATGTGTTCTTTGTGTAGAAAACAGCCATTAGTGATTGACTCTTGTCACCAACTGCCAATTTTATCAGTGATATCTTTTCAAATCCCATCACACATAATGCTTGAAACATTACGTTTCTGCAATAATCACAATAAAATATGTTTATCAAACCGATTCTACCGTAGGGCAAAACAACACACCCAAGAAGACTGTTTTCGGTAACTGTCTTCGGCTCATTCTTCCCGTGTGCCGGCTTATCTTAATCCAGCGAACCACCTAGTAAGCGCCTGCTGCAGCACAGCAAATTGATAAAGCGGCATGAAGCTAAATTTGTAACCTTTAGACCTAAACCGACGGCAGTTTGGGTGGTAATTTCTGGTCCCTTTGTTGCAATGACAGCAAAAATGATACGGGCCACCACCATCTTAAGCACCTGAACTGATTATGAACGTTATCTACCGCGACGTTCTGCGATATCGTGCGAATCCGATACCTACACGTGAATGTGAGCAAGCACAAGAGCACAAGAAAGCCGAGAAATCGTGCAAAAATTGAATGTCAGTTGCATAATGCAAGCAGTTATCGTTGCAGAGACGCGATAAGCGTCAAATGCTTATCAACTTATTTCCAATGTAGATTGGAATATGCAGAGTTTACTTTTCCACTTCTTTGGAATTTCGTGATTCAAGCGTATGCACCACACACGTTTTCTAATTTCTCATGAAAACTTTAACTTTAATTTAACGCATAATTTGCGATTATAGAGTAAGTTATTTTTTTATTTCTTGATGGTTTGAATCCGGTGAGTCTGAAACTTAAAAATGTGAAAATTTATTATGTTTTTGTAAAAGCTGCGGCAAAAAATATGGTGGGTGCAAAAAAAGCTTTTAACAACATTGACCTCAACAATGAGATATCGATGAAAACTTGAGGAATTAGCAAGAAAATTTTCAAATCCCAGAATTTATGTAAATGACGACCTGGTTTCAGCGAGAGTTACACAGTAGCGGCGATAGTTTACATCTTTGCCTCACTCCAGCGACGACATGGATGGGATCGGACAAGACACCGTTGGTTGTGCAATACTCTTCATGAAAATACCTCGTACTATTCTTCAATGAGGCCGATGATTTTCTCCCTGAGAGCTATCCACATATTTTCGTGATTGAGACGGCCGAAAGCTCTTGGATTTTTTCTTAATTTCTTTTTATTCGTGAATTTTAACTTAGACTAATTCTTCACTAACCAAGACTAACTCTTGGAATTCATTAATATGCTCGACTGCATCGACTTCAAAGCGGCATACGACAGTATCGACCGCGCAGAGTTATGGAGAATCATGGACGAAAACGGCTTTCCTGGGAAGCTGACTAGACTGATTAAAGCAACGATGGACGGTGTGGAAAACTGCGTAAGGGTTTCGGGTGAACTATCTAGTTCGTCCGAATCTCGCCGGGGACTGCGACAAGGTGATGGACTCTCATGCCTACTCTTCAACATTGCTCTGGAAGGTGTGATGCGATAAGCCGGGCTCAACAGCCGGGGAACGATTTTCACAAAATCCGGACAATTTGTGTGCTTTGCGGACGACATGGACATTATTGCCAGAACATTTGGAACGGTGGCAGAGCTGTACAAGCGCCTGAAACGCGAAGCAGCAAAGGTCGGACTGGTGGTGAATGCCTCAAAAACAAAGTACATGCTGGTAGGCGGAACCGAAAACGACCAGATCCGCCTGGGTAGTAATGTTACGATAGACGGGGATACTTTAGAGGTGGTGGAGGAATTCGTCTACCTCGGATCCTTACTGACGGCTGACAACAACGTGAGCCGTGAAATTCGGAGGCGCATCATCAGCGAAAGTCGGGCCTACTACGGGCTCCAGAAGAAACTTCAGCCGAAAAAGATTCACCCACGCACCAAATGCACCATGTACAAAACGCTAATAAGACCGGTGATCCTCTACGGGCACGAGACATGGACCATGCTCGAGGAGGACCTGCAAGCACTCGGAGTTTTCGAGCGACGCGTGCTAAGGACGATCTTCGGCGGTGTGCAAGAGAACGGTGTGTGGCGGAGAAGAATGAACTACGAGCTCGCTGCACTTTACGGCGAACCCAGCATCCAGAAGGTGGCCAAAGCCGGAAGGATACGGTGGGCAGGGCATGTTGCAAGAATGCCGGACAACAACCCTGCAAAGCTGGTGTTTGCAACTGATCCGGTTGGCACAAGAAGGCGTGGAGCGCAGAGAGCACGATGGGCGGACCAGGTGGAGCGTGACTTGGCGAGCATCGGGCGCAACCGAGGATGGAGAGCGGCGGCCACGAACCGTGTTTTATGGAGAAATATTGTAGATTCAGTTTTATCTTGAATTTGATGTAACACTAAATAAATGAAATGAATGCTCCAAGATGATACAGAGCGTGACGATATGGTTCACACAGGATCGCCCGGCACGAAATCCTGCTTGCTGCCGTCGGAGAGTTGCGTCATTTTTGTCATATATCTGGTTAAGGCTCAAGCATCCGTCATCATTTTTCGGAAAACCAAAAGCAGTTTTTTCGACCAATGACCATGAACATATATTCACACTGTTTTCTATTCATCATATGCAATGCAGTGAATACATTTTCATGGCAAACTCTTTTGTTTTGAATGAGAAAACTGCTTTCAAATGTTTGATGTTGACAATCACAGTGGTCCACGAACCGGATTTACGAGGAAAGATGCATGCAGCGCCTTCAAATGATTTTTTAGACAAATATGGTCTTCTACAAAGTTGTTGCTAATAATAAGGCCCTCTTTCCAATGTACATGAAAATTAGGGTGGTCCATATTTTCTAAGAAATTAGAAACCAAACTTTTTTATTTGCAAGAATAGCTATATGCATTCTTCGGAAAAGTTGTAGATCTATCAATTTTGAGCAAGTTTGCTGAAGACAGTTTTTTTGTAGCTTCAAAATTGACCGATCTAGAGATATATTTCTGAATTAGCTTAGGGTGATTCAAGAAAAACAGGTTTTCTGGCTTTAACTTTTTCAGTTTCAATTTCTCATCAAAGTCACCCAAGAAACACTTGTAGAGCACTTGAAAACGAGTCATTTCGTGCGCTGAGACGATCGCTATCTCTTTTGGTGCAAAAGTTATGAGTGTTTTTCTTTAAAAATCATAGTTTATTCAAAAGGCGATATTACGGGTTGGGGCAAAGATAAAAAATATCTTTTTCCAGCATTCAAAAGAAGAAATATTGTTACAAAACATATCAAAAAATTAGAGAGGTGTTATTTTTGTAACTCAAGTAAAAAATACTTGAAAAGTGCCTATTTTTTCTTGAAAATCATCAATATCTTTTGAACGGAATAACGTAGCAACATTCTCAGCACACGAAAATGTGCGTTTTTGAAAGCTCTAAAAGTGGTTGTTTGACGACTTTGATGAAAAAATTGAAACAAAAAAGTTAGAGCGCACGAAATGACGCGTTTTCAAGTGCTCTACAAGTGTTTCTTGGGCTACTTTGATGAGAAATTGAAACTGAAAAAGTTAAAGCCAGAAAACCTGTTTTTCTTGAATCACCCTAAGCTAATTCAGAAATATATCTCTAGATCGGTCAATTTTGAAGCTACAAAAAAACTGTCTTCAGCAAACTTGCTCAAAATTGATAGATCTACAACTTTTCCGAAGAATGCATATAGCTATTCTTGCAAATAAAAAAGTTTGGTTTCTAATCTATATATATAAAAATGTAGTGGCATACGTGGGACCGCGCATAACTTGAGAACGGAAGGACCGATTTGGGTCGTCTTAGTTTTGTTCTGTTAGTTTTCACCCAAGGAAGGTTTATGAGCCATAAAACATGGAGAAATCGAGAGTTTTTGAAAATCCATTCTTCATACATTTTGAACGGGGACTTGGTCTTGGCTGAAGACTTGAAACGTCAAAAAACGCAGTAGGCAAGACAAAGTTTGCCGGGGTCAGCTAGTTTCTTATAAAATATGGACCACCCTAATTTTCATGTACATTGGAAAGAGGGCCTTATTATTAGCAACAACTTTGTAGAAGACCATATTTGTCTAAAAAATCATTTGAAGGCGCTGCATGCATCTTTCCTCGTAAATCCGGTTCGTGGACCATTGTGCAATGATTACAATGACGAATTGTTCAACATTAAGGATCACTTTGCAGAGGACTTTGAGAACAATACACGTTGCCCCGCCAATTATCGCATACAGTCTGATCACCCTTTTTGGGGGTTATGTGCAAATGGCTGAAATACGAAAGGCTGAAATAAACAGAAGCCTGAATAACATAAGGCCAGCCGTGGCAATCAATTTGGTTTTGCTCGAGCCTTGTCGTTTGACAAATACTACCACCCCCTGGTTTATGGTTGGCTAAACTAAGTTTTTATATCACTGGTGGACGAACATCTTCTTCTTCTTTATGGCTCGACGTCCCGACTTGGACTTGGCCTGCCTCGCTTCAACTTAGTGTTCTTTAAGCACTTCCACAGTTATTAAACGAATGGCTTTCTTTGCCTGCCTTTGCATGAATTTGTATATTGTGAGGCAAGCACAATGATACACTATCCCCAGGGAGTCGAGAAAATTTTCCCAACCGGAGCGGGAATCGAACCCGCCGTCCCCGGATTGGCGATCCATAGCCTTAACCACTAGGCTAACTGGAGACCCGTGAACGAACGATGCTTCCATTACAATTTACAGGATCAGAAAGTGTTACGACTGTTTGTTCACGCTAGCACTCCTATAATACGCATTATTTATCGCATGCATAACTAAACTATGTATATATATAAAATAATTTTAGAATCGTAGAGCGCTATCGACTGAAATTCTTTATAACCGAAGAAGTTTTTCGGCTTCGGTGTCATCAAACGCAACCAAACGACTTTATATCGATCTTCATCCGACGTTTTGGTGTTTATTACACCTTCTTCAGGGAATTAGAACTCGCAATCGTTCTCGTTCGAGTTGCGGTCTTCGGCAACATTCATCATTGAGGTCTGAAGAATTCAATTTGACTTTCACCCTATGACTTCACCCATGTGCCGATAATGCTCTACAGTGCGGAGAACCTTTTTTTAAAATTCTCCATAGTAATTCCCATATAATCCTATTTTGCTTTTGTGCCACCATTAAATCACCACCAAAATGGCTGAAAATTTGACAGGACTCTAGTTTTGCACCAAGGATTGTAATGATTGGAATGAGCTTCGAATTTTTGATAGTTCAAAGTCTGAACTGCCCTAATACTACAGTATCGGGCCGACTCAGGGCACCAGATACTCCGGTAATCACAGGGTCGGCTAGCTACTGCGCAATCAAGGGCTGTTTGCGATACAAAAATTATAACACGGAACTTACGTTTTTTGTTTAATTTATTTAGAACCTTTATTGTGACGTGTGCGTGTACGTCCAACTGCTCATTACTCCTTCCATGTTTTATTTTTGGTAGCGAATCTACACAGATACAGCGGCACAGGACCCTAACGTTTCTGTGGTACTTCTATTGTTTTCTATTGTATTGTAAAATAGCAATCTGTAACCAAACGGTTACGAAGCTCTCCCTTAAGAATGCACTATGGAAGTATGTACATACTCATATAACACTGAAGCTGAATCAGGCTTTGTTTTAGTTAACACGTAAGCCAAGAAGAAGTGCTCGTTTCATGCATTTATGTATTTTCAGTGTTTTTTACAACAGCCTAGGATGTACCAAAAAACTTTCTCGAAGACCACAAAGTAATCCGCCGCTTGTGAAAAAAGTTATACGCTTAGAGCTGTACTTACACTTAATACAGCGCCTAAATGTATTCTATTCTAATTCTTCTATATCGAACTGGTTGCCGTTGCGCTGCTTTCGCTTTCTACCCTATCATGATAGAATGATGAGCACCAGGAAATGTGGTTGTTGGTTGTTCCTTTTTCCAGTCTGATTGGGGGTCCATTATGAGTTGCCGTTCGCCTATGTCAATGTATCTGGGTTCGTTTGAGCCATGGGCTCAGAAGACGGTCAGTGTCAGCTGCTCTTAAGGGGAAAGAGCAACTGACAAAAGTGCCGGGGTTGGGATCGAACCCATGACCATCTGCTTATAAAGCTAATGTGTGACCAAGTGCGCTACCCCGAGCAGGGAATAACAACAGCATAAGGAGCTGTGTTATTTGGGTGAAATAACTGAATAATAGAATCGATGATTTTTCACGGCGTGTGTATGGGAAAGGTTTATAACAAAAAATTGGGCATCGCCAAATTTTTCGCTATTCAAAAATAGAGACTTCCAGCTTTCATTTGCACGGTCCCTCAAAAAAATCCACCGAGGGATCTCGAACAACTTTTTCAGAATACTGTTTTTCCCCATACAAAATGAACGGTTCCAAATTAATCCCTATTTCTACTTAACAAACATACCCAATTTTTGTATGAAAAAGTTCCCCCGATGGAATATTTCGATGTTGGGCTTGAATGAAAGCTAGTAGCGTCAACTTTCACGTAACGTAAAAATTAGCGATGCCTATTTTTTTGTAATAAATTTCTTATACCAGACACACCGTGTTTTATGTTATTAACATAACATATTATGTTATAAACTTGTCTGTCATAAGCGGCAAAATAATAAATATCATAACAAAAAAATATTCTTGAAAACAAAACATGTTATTATTCAATAACAACTAAATAACAGTGAATTTGGAAAATATTTCAATAACAAGTTTAGATATTAATATGTTATTGATAATAATCGGAAAGCAAAATTTGTTATGGTATCAAAATCGTAACTAAATTTTTTTTCTGTATTAACGAGATTTTTAGCCCTGGGCTAGTTCATCTCGGGACCCACGCTTTACTTCCCTTCCGAAGGAAGAACTCAAAATTTGCGAGTTTGTCGGGAGTGGGATTCGATCCCAAGTCCTCGGCGTGATAGTCAAGTGTTCTAACCATCACACCAGGTCCGCTCCACGTAACTAAATAAATTATGATACTTATTATATAAAGTTATTTACTTTGTCTCACAAACCCACCAATAACATGAGTAACAATACTTCAAATGATCGAAAAATACTATATTCATATTCAGAATCAGAATGAACTAATCATTTTAAAAGAATATTTAAAAAATTCAGTAATTTCCTTGAGAGTTCTTCCACGAAATCGTTCACAGATTTTCAAAGACTCCTCTAGAAATTCCTCCAGAATTATGAACAGAATCCCTTCAAGGATTTCTTCAGAATTTCCCGTGATTATTTGTCCCGAATTTCATCTTAAAATGTCTCTAAAAATTTCTTTGAGAATTTATCCAGGAGTTTTTTCTGAAGAATTCTATAGGAGTTTTTCAAAAAGTTTTGCCAACAATTCTAATAGCTCAGAAGAATTACTTTTGGAATTTCTAAGAAAATTGTGCCAGGAGTTCTTTTGAAGACTTGTCCAGGGTATTGAAGGGTTTCTCCAGAACTTCGAAGTGTTTTTCCGAATATTATTTAAGGAATTTTCAGAAGATTCGTTCAGAAATTTCCGTCCTAACTGTATACAAAAATGGAACAAAACAAAAGGGCAGGTAATTATTATCGAATTGTTGCTTTGATTTCAAAACTTGTTACTTTTACGCTATTAATAATAAGTTGATCAATAGTATAACAATAACAAAACTTGTAGTTCAACAAAATATGTTATTGAAATAAACCTGAGTGAACGTATTTCAATTCCTATTTTACAACAAAATTTGTTATTGAAAATCTATGTCTTCATAATTAAATAATAACAAAACAAGATATAAAAACAGGTTATGTGATTTCGTAGTTATTAATTTGATATTCTCCTCTGCTCGGGACGGGCCTTGTCATTACGTTATCGGTTACATTCTTTCATACTAATTTTAATCTTTTATTAGGAAAATTCAAAAAAGTGAGTTTTCCCATATAAAACCCTATACAAATTTCATTCGCGATGCGCAAAGCGTATGCAGTTGGGGAAGGTGGGGTAATATGCACCCCCTAAGCAAACACGGCCCTATTACTACGAATAGGATGATTTTATGGGTGTCTTGCGTTTTGAAAGTTAGTTTACTTATTTAACTAAGAGACGCCAACTTTTGGTTGGTTTAAAATTAACAATTTAAAAAAGTGTTACTTTTTGGGTGCATAAAAACTGTTGGGGGCAAAACGCACCTTGAGGTGGGGCAATACGACCTCTGGCATTTCCCGCTTTGAATTCTAGTGAAATACCAGGCGGCTCCATCTTACTGTTTACGGCAGCAAATGGAAGGTGTAGGAGGCGGATGGTAGTTAATAGGTTGATTCCATATAATCGGCGCACAATCGCTTAAATTGCGTGCGCTTCAAATTAGACAATCTTTCCAAATGTGGAAAATCATTGTTTTCCACGCTTTTCATTCGAATATTCTTGTCATTCTTGGGCTAGTTTGGCTTATTTTTACGTCTAGTTTTCTTGCATCTGACGGAACTGCACTGATATAGTGAAATAGCGTGAGGGCGTTTTGCCCCGGGGGTGCGTAATACCCCAGGTTACCCTATGGGTCTCCAGTTATCCTAGTGATTAAGGCTATGGATCGCCAATCAGAAAACGGCGGGTTCGATTCCCGTTCCGGTCGGAGAAATTTCCTCGACTCCCTGTGCATAGTGTTTCATTGTACTTGCCTCACAATATATAAATTCATGCAATGGCAGGCAATGGAAGCCCTTCAATTCATAACTGTGGAAGTGCTCAAAGAACACTAAGTTGAAGAGAGACCGGCCAAGTTCCAGTGGGAACGTTGAGCCATAAAGAAGAAGAAGAAAGTGTATGCATTAGACCTGTTCACTTTTTTGACCTACCCGTGTCACACCAAATTATCAATTCACATGCAAAAACAAGTATTCAGTCCAAAAATGAGCCAAATTGATAAAGGTTTAGAGGTGTATCAAATCGATTTTGTGTCTTTTCGAGCATTTTCTCGAAAATGTACTCCAATATCCAGAAAAATGCACCGAAAAGGTACTAAAAATACCGTTGAAATATAGTTGGAACAAAATTCTGCAACTTTGCCAAATACACTACAGTGTTTAAATTGCTTATTTCAAAGTTAATCAACAATTTTCGTTAAAAATCACGAAAAAATACAATATTTGAACGATTTTTCATGCAAAAGGCATGTAAATTTACATTGTTTACGTGACTAATTTAATTAGCTATTGCTCCTATGTGTTACGAACATTTCGTCCATACAGCATTTTAGTGTAGGAATTCATTTACATTGACTAATTATCAAAAGTTTGCCACGTTGATACTAAAAATCGCACAGAGTTGCCAGCACAAAATAAAACAAAGTTACCCATGATTAAAACGTCATTATATTTCTTTGTCTCATCTGCATCAGTTTCAATTTGGTGTAGATGGTTGAGCATGAGACCACAGACAAACAGACGTAACACTTCGAAGATTATTCAATTCAAATCATAGTCACGGAAACAATGCTAAAAGGACTTTGTTTGGCCGACCCCCAACTAGGTGGCGGTAGTGAGCAAACGTCAAACTCGAACAAAAACGATGCGAGCGCCACGGTTGGGCAGTTGGCCAACTATCAAATTTTGAAAAAGACCGTTAAATCGGTGTACGATGGAAATTATCAGAGTGTTACGTCTGTTTGTCTGTGATGAGACTGTCGATTCGAAGATTCAAGGTTCGAGCCCTGGAATAGGATTTTTTTGCGTCTCGATCCAGCTATAAGTTAATGAAACTACGCTCTGCATCTCATTGCAATTTGGCATCATAGCCTTGTTTCGAAACCGTAGAGTGCATAGTAAGAATAAAGTTTCCCCTCATCGTGTAGCTGTGTTGCTTGTGACTAGATAGATGCAAGTAATATCCACAGTTGCATGAACAATTTTGCATCCAGAAGCAGTTCCATCGTATTGAATTGTTTTAGCTAAATCAATCGGTATCAAACAGATGTCCAATATTTCGTCCAGCTGATCTCGTCGACACGATTTCTTGTCAACAAGTAAACTAAATTTCTACCTAGTCCTGGAATGGGCTTAAATAGCAGGACCCGATCATCATTATTTGGGAGATTGCGTGTAAGTCATGGCAGATTCATCATCCTAACTGCTTCAAACAAAAAAAAAGTTTATCTTGTTTTTGAGCTTGAACCTGGGACCTTCTGATCCACAGGCTCGAGCCTTATCATCTGCACCATGTGATTTTTTGTATCAACGTGACATACTTTTGACAATTAGTCAATGAAAACGAATTCCTACACAAAAACGATGTATGGACGAAATAAGGACGAAAGGAGAAATAGCTTATTAATTTAGTCACGTAAAATAATGTAAAATTACATGACATTTATATGTAAAATCGTAAAGTATAATGTTTTTTTTTTGTGATTTTTCAACTAAAATTATTGAATAACTTCGAAATACGCAATTTAAACACCATAGTATCTCCGGCAAAGTTTTAGAGTATTGTTGTAACTATATCCTAACGGTATTTTCGGCACCTTTTCGGAGCAATTTTCTAGATTTATGAGTAAATTTCTGTGGAAACGGTTAAAAAACACAAAATAGATTTGATACACCTTTAAATCGGCAGTTAATATCCAATCGGTTCAAACATTCTACCATTTATTACACAGATGGCTCTAAATGTAACGAAACAGTAGGGGCGGGTATTTTTGGTGTCAACGTATCAGAATCTCACAAGTTGCCAAAACAGTGTAGCGTTTTCTCTGCTGAGGCATATGCCATCAAAAAGGCCTTGCTGATACCACACATAGGCAATGTAGTTATCTTCACTGACTCTGCAAGTTGTCTTCTGGCCTTGGAAGGTGGTAAATCGAAACATCCTTGGATTCAGAATATAGAATCAATGGTAAATGGGAAACCAGTTAACTTCTGCTGGATCCCAGGTCACGCCGGTATCAATGGCAACAACGAAGCAGACCGACTTGCAAATGAGGGTAGAAATCATCCAACAAACGACATTCCAATCCCAGCGGAAGATGCCTTCAAGGAGGTAAAACAAGCTACACGACAGTACTGGGAAAGGCTCTGGTTCACCTACCGGGACGAAAAATTGATAGAAATTAAATTTGACACTAACAGGTGGATTGACAGGGACAATACCACCGATCAACGAGTGCTGACCCGACTACGGATAGGCCACACGAGATTAACGCATAGTTTTCTTTTATCAAAAGAAGCTCCTCCAATTTGTGAGTGTTGTGGTACAACTCTGGACGTGCGACACATTGTACTACACTGCATGTGGATTGATAATTTGATGTATCACGGAGAATCGGAGAATAAAGTTTCTAAGTGAACAGGTCTAGTATGCATAACTGATCGCGCTCAAATTTTGCACAGTCATTCAGGATCCGAAATGGAACCAAAAAAACTTGATATGAAAATACGAAATATGACCCAATTGTTTTGTGTTCAGCCTAGTTCTACAACCTTAATCGGAAAACCATTACCCGGAATGCAATTTACCGCAAAACCATTTATCGGAATAGAATTTTTCCTGGAATTGGTTTCCTAATTGTACAGCGGTATCCGGTTATTTGATCTCATACCTTTTGCACCGGTTATCATGATCCGAGGCATGACCCGGTAGTCAGGTCAGTCAATTGATAAATGGTCGTTTCGCCAAATTATGATTGGCTGTAAACTGTGTAACCAGTGGTGTGTTGAAGTGTCCAAGGTTTGTGAGATTTTCGTGATTTTGTGTTTCGTAGTATTGTTATGTCAAACCAAGGAGGTCCTTATGGACACTACCCAACACCCACTGTAAGGTAACGCAGCAATTAGTTCCGCTACTCACCACCAGGCGTATCGCCGAAGGACATGTTGGGCGGCCATTGTGGGTGGTTTAAAGGGGGCCATGATGGGGTGGAAATGGTGGGCGAATTACAGCACGGTCGAAGGCTCGGAAACTATCGCTAAACCAGGCAATTACGTTGCAAATTTTGAGAAAGCAAGACGTGAGCTCACCAATCAAAAGCTAAGATTTATAATTATTCTGGAAGTAATATTGTGAAAGCGAATTTGTCACATAAGTCGAGTGGAAGTGCGAAGTGAAAGAAGCGATTAAGGAATAGCATCCAGGTAATCGTAGACTAATACTTATTCTGACCACCCCCATCACCTCCTCAATAGGACCACTGTGCTAAAGTTTGAAAGCAAGTGCTTACCTGTGCTATAGCTAAAATAGCCTATGTAGTACTTACCTGGCCGGAAGTTGCCGAAAGTACACCTTAACGCTGTGCGTACCAACCAAAGTTCGGAGTTTGGCCCAACCGTCAAGAACGCCACTCCTTCGACCGGATAGACCGCCGTTGGCCGGTTAACCGCCTTCTAATCAAACAATAGAGGCGCGACCATTTTGGAGACGTGTTCTGGAGTTCAGCGACACGTCAAAAACCACGTTCGGACACCGAACGGCTGCCCAACTCACCGGAAGGCGAGAAGCAGAGAGGACACAAAAAGAGGACGGAAGAGAAGGTGTAGTAGCGGAGCAAGAGCGGAACAAGCAGAACTCAGTCTTCTGGAAGAAGAAGTGCCAGCAGGAAGAACGAAATCGCGAAACGATGGAAGAGCTGTACCGCGCTAAGGACATACGAAAGTTCTACGAGAAGCTGAACCGCTCGCGCAGAGGCTTTGTGCCACAAGCCGACATGTGCCGAGAAAATTACGGGAATTTTCTCACGAGCGAGCGTGAGGTGGTCGAGAGGTGGCGGCAGCATAACGATAACAATGGCGATGTTGCAAGCACTGAAGGTGGCGCGGTAACAGATCTAGAAGTACGTGCGCAGGAAAGAAAGATTTCCAACCCCAAACCTCCAGGAGATTGAGGAGAGGGTTAGCCGGTTGAAAAACAATAGAGCCGCTGGAGCAGACCGACTACCAAGCAAACTTCTAAAATACGGTGGAGAAGCACTAATGAGAGCACTACACTGGGTCATTAGGCCGTGTCGATTTTTGCAAAATTGCGAATACACAATCCCGAATAGTCACAAATGGTTGCAAATGGACCCAAATGAAGCCCTGCAAAATTTAAAAATTCTAAAAAATCGGTAAGCTAGTCCGCAGTCGACTTGAAGTTTTATATGGGAATTTTAATTTTTCAGTATGGGGAAATCCAACTTTTCAAACTTTTGAAGAAAAAGGCACATTAAGGTGAAACATCAAGAAATCCCATTGCAATTTTGCATACAGACTTTAGAGGCACAAATCTGACGAACGAAGCATCGAATCAAGCCGCACTTGATTTTCCTGGCTTTGCTCACTTGCAAAAAGAGGCAGCTTTTCCAAATCGAGCGCATTTGTCTACGAATTTTTAAGATTTGTGCTCTTGAAAACGTGAGTAGGGGTCTAAGTCGGCCATTGTGGCAGCCATATTGGTATTCTTTGAAGTTTCTCCTTAAAGCAACTCTAAAAATCCGCTCCCCCCTGAAGATTTAGTGCATATATTAGGGAACATTTTGTTAGAAGACAACTTTTTAGTTGCACTTAAGATAAGGGCGTTATTAAATTTCGAAACAATGGAAATTTTATTCGCATGATTTCTAACTTCTTCAATTGGCATCACTGCACGTTTTGCGTGTGAAAGAGGGTGGTAACAGCCATCTGCGGCGTCACCACCCGTCGCTGGATGGAGACGCAAGTACCTGATAAAAATGAGATAGTTAATGTTATCAGGTACAACTAGCGCCACCTAGCAGCGAAATCACATACTAATTGTTAATTCACTAAATAGCTCTTGACTTCCTATAGAACTTTGCAGAACACGACACTTTTCTATCTGCTCTGAATAGCGAGTCAGAGAAGTTTTAATTTTTTTCTTGACAAAGAGCGCCACCTAGCGGTGAAATCACAGACTAAATGTTAATTAATTAGATAGCTCTTGACTTCCTGAAGAACTTTGCCAAAGACGACACTTTTCTATCTGCTCTGGATCGCGAGCTAGAGAAGTTTAACCCGTATCGGCCTGAGTCAGCGCATATGAACTAAAAATGTCGCCGTTCAGCGAATACACAACGGATTTGAATAATTTTTTGACAGTACACTCGTACATATGTCTAGTTTGTAAAAGTGGACAGAGAACGTCGGAATGGTCCCTATGGCCGGAGTTATTCCGGTGGGTCACTGGGTCAGATTCATATAAAAAGGGCTGTTTTTCGGTACACAGAGTGTTTTCCATTATGAATCGCTATTAAACTCACTATATTTTCATTAAAACTTATGCCTCTGCAACCAAACATTGTTTCCACACAGTTTTTGACCTGAGGCATGTCGGACTTCGGATACAGAGATATATCTTCACAACGCGACTACTCGGTGTGGAGTTACGAATAGGAATGAATTTTATTTTACTTGACACTTAAGAACTAAGTTTTGAGTACAGCAGAAAATAGGAAGTAGGTAGGTTAAACAAGAATGGCAGAACGACGCGCTAGAGTTGTTTGGTAAACTACTCGAGTCTTGCATATGCGTGTAATTTATTGCGCGCATATGGAAGCACTTTAAGAAGGTTATGGAAACAAGGAAAAGGTTTCGTTACTGACTGCATGTTTTGGTAGGCAAAGAATTTGGATGGAGGTTTCGGGTTTTTTGTGTCACGCTGAGAAAGTGTTTAATTTATGACGGAAAGTTATATTGTTTTATGATAAAGTCCGAGAAATGTTGAAACGAGATTTACGAGATTTGTGGGAGAACTGTGCCACGACACCTCCCTCCTTAGGAAGAATGGTGTAACCATTCTAAATTTTGAGACAAATTATAGGCTTTATGCGGTCGTTTTAGCATTCTGTTATTCTTGATTTTTCAGGATTTTTGCTTAATTAATCTTGTTCGATGGACTTTCAAAATATTAGCAGTTGTTTGATGTTTTATAGTAGCATTTGATTCATCTAGATCTATTATTATATAGGGACCATCTTGTACAATATCTAATTTTCTTCTATTTTCCAATTTTAAATACACTTTATCTCCAATGCTCAATTTTGTTGGTGTTACATCTTTATTTGCTTCTTCTGTTCTTGATAGTTTGACATTCTCGATTTTTCTTAGGATTTCATTGTGTATAAACTGTAGTTTATATCTTATTTCATTTACGTATGAGTCGTGGTTATAAATAGGAGTGATTTGGTCTAGATTTATCTGATCAAATGTATTTACGGGCTTTCCAAATACTATTTCAAAAGGGCTGTAATTGTGTTCCGAGTTGGGAGTAGTATTATAACTAAAACAGTAAAAAGATAACCATTCATCCCAATTATCTTTAAGATCGTTGACAAAGATTCTCAGATATTCGTTTAAACATCTGTGATTCCTTTCCAACGCTCCCAAAGTTTGTGGGTGATATGCTGTTGCTAGAATGCGATCGATATTGAGCAGTTTACAAACTGATTCAAAGATACCTTTGTACTCTGTACCTTGATCTGTTCGAATTGCTTTCATTGGTCCGTATATCAAAATACATCCTTCCACTACTGCTCTGGCAATCGTGTCAGCTGATTTATCCGGAACAGGTATAGCTATGACGTATTTACTCAGATCGCATTGTATAGTAACTGCGTATCTGTTTCCTTTGCTACTCATTGTGAATGGTCCAATCGTATCTATTGCAACTATGTCGAATGATTTGCATGGAGTTGAAGTTTTTATCATTTTACTTTGAACCGACGAAAAATGTTTGTTCCTTTTACAAATTTCGCAGGATTTGACATATTTAGTAACTAAATATTTCATATTTGACCAAATATATAAATTTTTCAATTTTTTGTACAATCGGTTAATACCAACATGACCTCCGATTGGTGTACTATGGTAATGTTGTAAAATAGCTTGAATTTCGTTTGGGTTGTTTATTTTTCTAGGAGGATGATAAATGATAATTTTAATATTTTTCAAAACTTGATTTCCTATTGTTTTGAAATCATTGATACTTATATAATTAAATATGGTATCGCTAGTCGAAATAGCAATACACTCATTTTCGATTTTATTTTGTTTCATTAATTGTAGGGTACCCTTTTCAATCAGCTTAAATATTTCTGGCAAGTTAACATTGTTAATTGTGAGACCTAACGCTAGAGTTAGACTCGTTTTGAAATTTTTTTCGAGAAGAATTGCCATAGTTGATTTATTTTTATTTTGATGTAATGAAAATTGCAATTTTTTTTGTTTATGTATTTGTTCATTGCTAACTGCTTCATACACGTGGAGTTGATCAGGCTCCGGTACTCTGCTTTGTATGTTATTGTTGACTAAACAAGGTTTGCGTAGCATTGACCTGGTCTGTACTTGTAAAATGTTAATTGACTTTAATTTATCTGATGTAATATTAATTCTAGACAATGCATCAGCCACAACGTTACTTTTACCTGGGACGAACTCTACTTCAAAGTCGAATTCTTCGAGATCAATCCTCATTCGCGTCAACTTTGAAGAAGGGTTCTTCATTCCAAAGAGGTAAACTAACGGTCGGTGATCAGTACGCACCAAAAATTTACGACCTAATAAGTAGGGTTGATAATGCATGATAGCCCAGTGAATAGCGGCTAATTCTTTCTCAATGATGTGCTTATTTGCTTCGCCTTTTGTAAACGCGCGACTGGCGAAAGAAACAGGTAGATCATTGCTTCCATGCATTTGGGACAAAACTGCCCCGCAAGCGAAATCTGATGCGTCTGTAGTCAATATAAATGGTTTTTGATAATCTGGATACTGTAATATTTGTGGTGAAAGTAGCATAGTCTTTAATGTTTCAAAGGCGGACTTGCATTGTTCTGACCACACAAAAACTGTATTTTTTCTTAATAATTTGTTCAAAGGACAACAAATATTTGCAAAACCAGGAATAAATCTCCTGTAATAATTACACATGGCTACAAAACTTCGAACTTGGTCTGCGTTTTGAGGTTGTGGGTAATTTTTTATTACATCAAATTTTGAATTATCAGGCAAGATACCTTTATCAGTGATTTTATGACCTAGAAATGTAACTTCTGCTTTGAAAAAATTACATTTTGAAGGGTTCAGTTTCAGGTTTCTTTGCCTGAAACATTCGAAAACATTCCTCAAGTTTTTCAGATGGTGTTCAATTGAACAACCTACGACAATAACATCGTCAATGTACAAGAATGCACACTCGGGACTCAAGCCACTGAGTGCTATTGACATCATTCGTTGGAAACTGTTTGGGCTTATATTTAGTCCAAACGGCAATCTTTTATACTGAAAATGTCCACGTTCCTGCAACGAGAACGCGGTGAACTCTCTGGAATTTTTCTCGATCTCAATCTGGTGAAAACCTGACATGAGATCAAGCGTCGAAAAATATTTGGCTCTGCCAAGTTGATCGAGAATATCGTCAATCCTTGGAAGAGGAAATTTATCCGCAAGCAATTTTTTGTTCAATTGACGAAAATCAACTACTAATCTCCATTTCTTTTCGGAAGTAGTTGACTTCTTGGGAACAAGTAATAATGGTGAGTTGTAACTAGACACCGAAGGTTCAATTATATCGTTTGCAATTAAATTATCTACTTGACGACAGATTTCTTCCTTGTGACACTGTGCATTCCGGTAGTTTTTAATGTATACCGGTGATTTATCTTTTAGGCTAATTTTTTGTTGATAAAAATTGTTACACGTTAATAAATCATCCTTTAAACTAAATATATCATTGTATTCGTGACATAATTGTTGTAAAGATTGTTTGGCGGATGCAGGTATATCGTTAAAATTTAGTTCTGCATTCAATTTTTCGATTCTATCTGTATTATTACAGTCAATTTTAGCTATGTAAAAGTCGTTAAGATTGGAAGTTTTTAAATTAAAATTTGCAAGTTGCACAGGATATTCATTAGTGTTTATAATTTTAGCATAAGGTGCGGAACTATTCACAATGGCGTTGGCACAAAACACGCCTGGTGCAAGCTCAGCGGAATTAATTATGACATCTCCATGAACATTAAAATTGTTTATCAATCTAAATACTTCAGATCTAGCTGGTATCCACGCAGACCCATTTAGATTATTGCAAATTGGGATTTCAAGTCGGATGTTATTTACGTATGCTGCTAAAATCCACGTATCGTAATTTATTTCACATCGGTATGTAGTAAGGAAATCTCTTCCCAGTATACCGTCAGTTGGTATCGGGAAATCGTCTTCTATCAGATGAAACAGGCTATTCACAGCTGTATTTTGTATATAAGAAAAACAATTGATTGTTCCTCTGCAAGTAGCTTCACCGGGTGTTATTCCGCGTAAAACGCAAGTATTATTTTGATTAATTGATATTGGACGTGAGATACATCGTGTTTTCAATAATGAAATGTCTGCTCCTGAATCTACCAGGAACGAACAGTTTTTATTAGATACGCTAATTGGCACATTAATGAAATTGGAGGCAGCTACATTGATTGTGTATACTGCCCTACTGTTCCAAAAAAAGGTTGATTTGGTTGAGTCATATTCGGTGGTTGTACTGTATTAGCGTTTGCGAAATGCTGACCTTGGCTTTGCACGCCCGGGGGCGGATTGGGAAAAACGTTTTGCATTGGTGAGCTCGATTGATTGTCAGCAAAATATATTCTGTTAAATTGTCGCGGATAACCGCGTGCATGACCACGGTTGTCTGTTCGGTAACGGTAGTTGTTGTTATTTGGGAACGGTCTACTTTGATTGTTATTAAAACGTATCGGGTATGATCCGTAACGCTGATTACTTTGATGGGAACCACGAGGAGCAACATTATAGTTCCCTCGGTTCTGAGTTTGTCGTTTTTGCATGATTCTTTTTGAATTTACGTGGAATACACGATTCATGCTGTTACTGGACTCGACACTATCCGGTAGCTCATTTACTTTCTGGATTGCCTCTTCGATTGTCGAAAATGTTCCTGCTTGCAGTATTATTTTTTCTGTCTCGTTAGATGTACTGTTAATCAAAGTTTCCAAACCTGCTTTGGTGGCTAACTTTTTAGCGGTCGCGTGAGGAACATTCTCTCTCACGTAAATATTGGTAAGCTTATTGCAAAGAATTTCCACTTCTTGACAATATTGTTGTTTTGACAATCCGCGTTTGACTGATTTAATTTTTGCCAATATCTGTTCTGCAGTAGTTTTACTTTCACAGGCAGATTTGATGAGATCAATCATCGCATCAATAGTAGTCTCTTGGATATTGTTAGGTAATGCATCTCGGGCTTTACCTGAAATTCTCGTTAAAAGGAATAGCTTTAACGTTCCGTGTTGTGCTTGGGTATACACCTTTTTCAAAAATTTTACACCGTCAATGAAAGCGGAAAGTTTTTCGGCATCGCCGTCGAATGGCATCAAGACCGATGCAGCTAGCTTGGCATCAAAAGGATTTTCGGTGGCCATTTCCACTTGTTTTAAATTATTAATTTTGGTTACTTTCCTAACTCGGACACTTTCTTTAATATATTCTATTGCGTTTCTTGATTGTCTAGTAAAAGTAAAAAATTCTTTATCTGGAATTTCGTCTTGGTTTTTTAAAAGAAGCTCATCTATTTCAGCGAATAAAATGATAGCCTTATTAAAATGTGCGTCAAGAGTATTACTGGAAATATTTTGATTTATAGATTTTCTAAAATGCTGTTCTATTTTTAGTAGAATTCCTACTTTTTCGATAATGACCCTTTTCGGCATAACATTAGGAGATTTATAAAGATTTGTTCTACTTATCGTTTACTGCCAGTGTCCATCGCCACCTGTTGTTTCGCTGCATGTGCTGGTTCTGGAAGAGCGGCGGTTTCAGCTGACATCGGCATAAGTCTGCTCTTGGTCAATGCTACCTTTCCGATGCTTCTCGAGCGGTTTGACACACACGCATTGCACTATGTTCGGGTTCTGGTTGTGTAAATGTTCAACATCGTAAGATGTGAATGTCACTAAATTCTTCCTTTAGGAATACCCACAGAAGGTATCCCACTATTAATGATGTTAGCAAAATTGCTACGCTTAGCCAGATCTTCATCTTTTCACTCATTTCGTCTTATGTTGTCAGTTCACTTAAATCGTTCTTCTTCACTCTTCACTAATTTGACTCCCTCTATGTTTAGCGTCTAAATGTTCGCGTACTTTTGTCCACTGTCTGTTCTTGTTCTTCGATTAATGCGCTGGTGCCGTAGATGTGGTGACGTTATTTAGGCTTATTGCCCGATCAACGACCCTTTGATTTTTGATTCGCTCGTACTTGACGATGAGTCGATACACTAGGAACAAGGTGGCTACACATATCACCGTTAGTAGAATGTATGCGATTAATTCTACCGATTTGGCGGTTTTTTCACTATGCACTTTTTCTTTTACGTTGCTGGCGTTGATGATACTCACGATCTGCTCGTGAGTCACCGGTTTCGGGGTTGACGATTCGTTTCCCATAGCTTAAGCTGCACTTTGACGGTTATTATTTTTGGACGACTTTTGCACTTCTGTCGCATGGATTTTATACGAAGGCGCACTTTAATCACTTATCTCTCGTCACGGTCAGCCATGAGGCATGTCGGACTTCGGATACAGAGATATATCTTCACAACGCGACTACTCGGTGTGGAGTTACGAATAGGAATGAATTTTATTTTACTTGACACTTAAGAACTAAGTTTTGAGTACAGCAGAAAATAGGAAGTAGGTAGGTTAAACAAGAATGGCAGAACGACGCGCAAGAGTTGTTTGGTAAACTACTCGAGTCTTGCATATGCGTGTAATTTATTGCGCGCATATGGAAGCACTTTAAGAAGGTTATGGAAACAAGGAAAAGGTTTCGTTACTGACTGCATGTTTTGGTAGGCAAAGAATTTGGATGGAGGTTTCGGGTTTTTTGTGTCACGCTGAGAAAGTGTTTAATTTATGACGGAAAGTTATATTGTTTTATGATAAAGTCCGAGAAATGTTGAAACGAGATTTACGAGATTTGTGGGAGAACTGTGCCACGACAGACCGTTTAGGAACTACCGGATGTGGCCACCGGACATAATCTCCGGAGGAACCTGCCACATACTGTATACTGGGGTACACAACCATAACCCATTTTTTGCAGCTCTATGTATTGACTTTAGCGCTATAGTGTCTTAGAAGTTTTTGTTTTATATACTAAACTCTTTATTTTGGGATTTTCACTTTTGTGATTAATCCACCTAAAAGTGCGACAGAAATTCACTTTTTTCAAAATCGAAGATAGAGTGTTGGAGTCTTCTGCAAAGTTGCAGAAAAATGTATTGTTGGAAAGTTTGCCGAACAAACTATTACCTTATTTGCTTAATTATAAGAGATATGTGTCGTTTTTTGTGAACGACCCCTCAAAATAGTTTTTTCGTTATATCTTTTTCTGGGGATTTTTGGTAATTTTCGTGTGTTCTAGAAAGATGTTCTTTGTTATGAAATACACCTTCTTTTGCTTTTTAATCATTGGAATAACGCTCCAGGTGGAACAGAGCCTGCATCTCAACTTGGAGAAAACGTAAATAGTCCTTGGAGAAATTCCTGGTGAAATCATGGAACGAATATTATAGAAATACCTGGAATGATAATAGGTCTCCTCCAGAATTTATTGAAGAAGTTCCCCTTGCAATAACAACCACTAGCGTAGGCAGCCTTTTCTTTTTTTTTCATTAATTCTTTTTGATAAATAGGATTACTACAAAAATGTTCTTAGAATGTTTCCAGTCATTCCTATTGGAAATCACCTTGACATTCTTTTAGAAATTCTTACTAATATTATATCAGGAATATTGCTGGGATTTATTTATAAATTTCTGGTAGAAACCGTCAGGAACTTTTGCTGGGATTACGCAGGTATCTCTCGCTACAGATCATCCTGGAGTTCTTTCAGCTGAAAATGCTTGAGGAACCCCAGCAGTAATTTCTGGAGAAGTTCTAGTAGTAATATCTGTTGCTATTCTAAGACATAGTCCTGAAGGAATTCTTGAAGAAATCTCTGGAGACATAGCAAGAGGATTTTTTATAGGACCCCTTAGATAAATCTCTGGAGGAATCCTTGTAAGGATACGTAAAGGAACTATTGCAGATACCTTTGAAGCACAAACAAGAATATTTAAAATAATCCTATCAGATATTTGTTGAATAATTCCACGATAATGTTTTCATAAATTTCTCTTGGATTGTCTCCGGAATGCCTATTGGGTTCCTCTAGCAATTGCTACTGGGATTGCTGATACCATCTAGGATTCTTCCAGGGAGCCCACTTGACGTTCCTTCAGGAATTCTTCCTGTGATTTGTCAAGTGATTACTCCAAGTATTTTTTTCATGAATTCCTCCACGGATTTTTCTAAACAAAATCCTGCAATGGTTCTTCCAGTGATTTCTCTATAGATACTTTCATAAATTGCTCTCGAAATTCCTTCATAAATTCCGCCAGTAGTTCCAATGATTCCTTTATAATTTATTATTCAGATTGCTCCTGCAACTTTTGCAAGGATACATCCAAAAACTCTTCTGGCATTTTCACTAAAAAATCTTGCTGGGATTCCTCCAGCGATACCAGTATGGATTTCTTTAGAAACTAAGTACTCCTACTAGGAATCCTCTACCGATTATTTTGGGAACTACTGCTGGGATTCTTCTATCAATTTCAGACTCGAATCCTCCAGGGTTTTTTCTGAGTTTCCCACCTGCAGGAAATCATCAAGAAATTCCTGGAAGATTCTCAACAGTAACAATTGTAGATGCTGAAAATGCATGAAATTTCTCAAGAATTCGAAAAAACAGTTGGTATTCCTGAAGGAATCTCAGCAGTAATGACTATGATACAATATGAAATTCCTAGAGTTATCTTTCACAAATTCTCTGAAAAATTCATAGCAGAAATTTCTGGAAGAATTACAAGATATTCCCTTGAGGAATCCCAGGAAGAGTTTTCAGAGACACCCCAGCAGGCTTCCTAAATCTTTTGAGAAATCCTCTTGGAATTCCTCTAGAAATGTCTTATGGGTTCTCCTGGAAATTTCTGGAGATTCTCCATAAATTTCTCCTAGGATTTCTCCGCAAATTGCTCCGGTCATCCTTTAAGGGATTTTCCCAAGGATTACTCCAATAATTTATCTCGGAATAACCTTAGAAATTCCTGCACGGATTCATTCATGAACTTCTTCCAGGATTTCTCCAAGTATTCTTAAGGAGAATGTAGATGGGGGAGAATCGACTGTATTCTGTGCAACTGTGCAAGTGTGCGACAGTTAAAATTAGACAAAATCACAGCAAACAAAAAACGAAATACGTTTCTTTCCCCTGAAGAAGACACCATCCAAAGTGTCGAAACGTCGGGTTAGATAACAACTCGTTTTGCTAGAATTCCAGCAACACTTCTTGTAGGATTTCCACCACGAAAGCCTGGAAAAACCACAGTACCATTTCAGGACCACTTTCAACAGGAATTCTCAAAGAAATTTGAAGTGGATCTCCAGAATACGAAGAGAAATTCAGAGAAACATCACTAGAGGAATTCGGCAAAAAACCCTGAGTGAGTTTGTGAAAAAATTATTTGATAATTTCGAAAGAAATTCCTATATGAATCATACGAAGTAAACTTGGCGGAAACTCAGCACGCATTCTTGAGTAATGTCCATGGTAAATTTTTGGAGGAAACATCCCTGTAGCAATCACAGAAGGAACTTCTGCAGGAATCACTCACTCACTCATGTATCCTGACCACCTCTGGGGGTACATAGGGCCAACGAAAAAGATCTCCATCCTGGCCTGCTGCTGGCTTCAGCCTGGACCCGGACCCAGGTCAGGTTCACCTTCTTTGACTTCCTTGTTGAGGCTTCGTCGCCACGGGCCCCTGGGTCTGTCTCTGCTGCGATGTCCTGCCGGATTCCAATCCAGCGCTTGCTTGCAGATTTCGTCTCCGTTCTTTCGTGGTGTGTGGTCGAATTCCTCCATTTACGTTCTCGAATTTTTGTTAATATCGGGTTCCAATGACATCGTCGATGGAGCTCAGTACTCGAAATCCAGTTATAAGGACACCAGGCCAGAATTATTAACCGCAGACATCGGTTGATGGAAATCTGTAGCTTTTGTATGGCCTCTGCTGACACGCACCACGTTTCGCTGGCGTACAACAACATAGATTTCACGTTGGAATTGAAAATTCGATTTTTGAAGCGTTGACTGATTTGATTGGATCTCCATATATTTCGTAGATTCGGAAAAGCAGACCTAGCCGTCTTGATCCGTATTGATAGCCAACGATTTGGTCTTGCTGACGTTGATGGTAGACCCACCGTAGAGGAGCGGTCGGTCTGGTCGTCGAGCTTATTCTGCATGTTGGAGCGTCGTTGGTCTAGTATGCGTCATTGCAATGGACTGCCAAACTAGCCTACGATATGGTACACGGTCAATCGCCCCCACCATGATCTTGTCGATTACGATGAGAAACAGCAGCAGTGATAGTACAAACTACCCGGATGGGGTCCGACAAAGCTCCGTTATGCAGGACTCTGCATGTAAAAGCCTCGTACTGCGCTTCCATGAGGTTGACGATTTTATTCGAAACTCCTTTGCGGCTCAGGGTGCTCCACAGATTTTCGTGGCTCAGACGATCGAAAGCTTTTTTGTACTCAATGAACACCAAAAAGAGGGACTCTTGGAATTCGTTAGCCTGCTCCAGTATAATACGGAGCCGGATCTTCCGGCACGGAACGCTCTTGCTGCCGCCGGAGAGCCGCGTCTATTTTCTCCTGTATCCGATTCAGGATAACTTTGGCACAGAACTTTGAGAACAACACACAATGGATCAATGCAGAAATCACGGTAGGTATCCTAGAAGATTTTCTAGAGGAATTCCTGATGGAACTCTTGGAGAAATCCGCCGAAAATGTCAAGAGGAACTCGTGGGAAAATGAAGAAATCTTTGGATAACGGCCCAAGGAATTCCTGCTGAAATGCTGAAATTCTTTCTGAGATTGTTCCAGAAGTATGTCCACGTTATCATATACAAATCCATTCTGTGATTTCTCCAAGGATTTCTATAGATATTTCCAATGATTTTTCCAGATTTCTCTCTTTAGGAATTTCGCTTGAAATACTAGTGGAAATCCCTGAAGGAATCACAGCAAGAAATTTTAAAGAAATATCTGGAGGATTCACAGCAGCGCTTTTGTAGGAATCTCAGTTGTAAATACACAAGACAAGGGACTTGCCCTCTCCTTCATCCCGCTTTTCTTATTATTTATCAAAAAAAATTAATGAAAAAAAGAAAAGGCTGCCTACGATAGTGATTGTTATTGCAAGGGGAATTCTTCAATAAATTCTGGAGGAGACATATTATCATTCCAGGTATTTCTATAATATCCGTTCCATGATTCCACCAGGAATTTCTCCAAGGACTATTTACGTTTTCTCCAAGTTGAGATGCAGGCTCTGTTCCACCTGGAGCATTATTCCAATGATTAAAAAGCAAAAGAAGGTGTATTTCATAACAAAGAACATCTTTCTAGAACACACGAAAATTACCAAAAATTCCCAGAAAAAGATATAACGAAAAAACTATTTTGAGGGGTCGTTCACAAAAAACGACACATATCTCTTATAATTAAGCAAATAAGGTAATAGTTTGTTCGGCAAACTTTCCAACAATACATTTTTCTGCAACTTTGCAGAAGACTCCAACACTCTATCTTCGATTTTGAAAAAAGTGAATTTCTGTCGCACTTTTAGGTGGATTAATCACAAAAGTGAAAATCCCAAAATAAAGAGTTTAGTATATAAAACAAAAACTTCTAAGACACTATAGCGCTAAAGTCAATACATAGAGCTGCAAAAAATGGGTTATGGTTGTGTACCCCAGTATACAGTATGTGGCAGGTTCCTCCGGAGATTATGTCCGGTGGCCACATCCGGTAGTTCCTAAACGGTCAAAAACTGTGTGGAAACAATGTTGGGTTACAGAGGTATAAGTTTTAGTGAAAATAGAGTGAGTTTAATAGCGAATCATAATGGAAAACACTCTGTGTACCGAAAAACAGCCCTTTTTATATGAATCTGACCCAGTGACCCACCGGAATAACTCCGGCCATAGGGACCATTCCGACGTTCTCTGTCCACTTTTACAAACTAGACATATGTACGAGTGTACTGTCAAAAAAATATTCAAATCCGTTAGGTATTCGCTGAGCGGCGACATTTTTAGTTCATATGCGCTGACTCAGGCCGATACGGGTTAAAATTTTACTTAGAAACTGGCGTCACCTAGCGGCGAAACCATCAACACTGAGGTTTTGAATTACTAAAAGCTTTGCTAAAGACTACATTTTTCTATCTGCTCTGGATCGCGAGCTAGAGAAGTTTGGAATTTTACTTGGAAACTAACACCACCTAGCGGTGATATCACCAACTAAATGTTGAATCACCAGATAGGTTTTTACTTCCTGAAAAACTCTGACGAAGGCGGCACTTTTCTATCTGATCTAAATCGCGAGCTATAGAAGTTTGAAACTTTACTTGACAACTAGCGTCACCTAGCGACGAAATTACAAACTAAATGTTAAGTCATTAGATAGCTCTTGACTTCCTGAAGAACTTTGCCGAAGACGATACTTTTCGATCTGCTTTGGATCCCGAGATAGCGGAGTTTGAAACTTTACTTGGCAACTAGTGCCACCTAGTGGCGAAATCGCCAACTAATTGTTACATCACAAGATTGTTCTTGACTTCCTGAAGAACTTTGCCGAAGACGACTCTCTTCTATCTGCTCTGGATCGCGAACTAAAGAAGTTTAAAATTTTACCTAACAACTAGCGCCACCTAGCAACGAAATCACCAACTAAATACTGAATCACCAGATAGGTTTTTACCTCCCGAAAAACTCTGACGAAAACGGCACTTTTCTAGCTGATCTGGATCGCGAGCTAGAGAAGCTTGAAACTTTACTTGACAACTAGCGTCACCTAGCGGTGAAATTACAATCTAAATGTTAAGTCATTAGATAGCTCTTGACTTCCTGAAGAACTTAGCCGAAGACGATACTTTTCTATTTGCTCTGGATCGCGAGCTAAAGAAGTTTGAAATTTTACTAAACAACTAGTGGCACCTAGCGGCGAAATCACTAACTAAATATTGAATCACCAGATAGGTTTTTACTTCCTGAAAAACTCTGACGAAGACGGCACTTTTCTATCTGATCTGGATCGCGAGCTAGAGAAGTTTGAAACTTTACTTGACAACTAGCACCACCTAGCGGCGAAATCACAAACTAATTGGTTAACCACCAAATTGTTCTTGACCTACTGAACAACTTTGCCGAAGACAGCATTGTTCCAAATCAAGTAGATCTTGAGATCTCGCAAGCGATAACTTATGAGTGCTTCTACTGGCGAGTGAACATAAGCAACCACTTCTACATAGCGCCTCTATCGGCCAAATTGCCAACTAATTGGATGTTAGTTCACATTGTGTGGTAGATCTATTCTAGTACTACAACTTTGCCAAAGAAAGTATGGTGCTATCTTGTAATACTCCTGATATATTCGTTCACACCCCCAATTAGGCGAAATCCCATAAGCTCTGGGATTCCTACAACACGGATTCCTACTGCACCCCCGAACTAACCGTGTAGTAGGAGTCTAGACTGTATTGCGTTCGTCACTGGATAGCCCGTGGTCCAGCCAACAAATTTGTCGAAGACACCACCTACCTCAATTATCACGTTATTGGGTGTATCCCACATATAAGTTTGTACTGTTGCATCCAGTTTGTATGCACACTAGCGCCGCCTATCGGTTGAATTCCTACTTACTTGGTTCGTCACTGGATAGCCCGTGGCCCAGCCAACAACTTTGTCGAAGACACCACACAGTTAAATTATCACGTTATTGAGATACACGCATATACGTTAATACTTTGGCATGCAGTTTGTATGCGCACTAGCGCCGCCCAGCGATGGATTTGCCAATGATTTAGTTCATCACTGGACAGCTCTTGACCATGCCAATAACTTTGCCGAAGATACCAAGTTTTTATAAAGCAATATCGCAAGAATATTTACAATCCTAACTATCTCATTTTTATCAGGTACAACTAGCGCCACCTAGCAGCGAAATCACATACTAATTGTTAATGTTATCAAGTAAAGTTTCAAACTTCTTTATTTCGGGATCCATAGCAGATAGAAGAAGGTCGTCTACGCCAAAGTTCTCCAGGAAGTCAAGAACAATTTGGGATTCAACATTAAGTTGGTGATTTCGCCGCTAGGTGGCGCTCTTTGTCAAGTAACATTTCAAACTTCTCTAACTCGCGATCCAGAGCAGATAGAAGAGGGTCGTCTTCGACAAAGTTCTTCCAGAAGTCAAGAGCTATCTAGTGATTCAACTATAAGTTTGTGATTTCGCCTCTAGGTGGTGCTAGTTGTCAAGTAAAGTTTCAAACTTCTTTAGCTCGCGGTTCAGAGCAGATAGAAAAGTGTCGTCTTCGGCAAAGTTCTTCAGGAAGTCAAGAGTCATCTTCTTATTAAAAATATAGTTTGTGAATTTGCCGTTATGTGGCGCTAATTGTCATGTAAAGTTTTAAAACACTATCTCAGGATCTATAGCAGATAGAATAGTACTGTCTTCGGCAAAGTTCAACAGGAAGCCAAGAGCATTCTGGTGATAAAACAATAAATTGGAGATTTAGCTGCTAGGTGATGCTAGGCTGCTTGGAATCCATAGCAGATAGAAAAGTGTAATGTTTGGCAATTTTCTTCAGAAAGTATAGACTATAGAACAACCTGGTGATTCAACAATTAGGAGGTAGTTGGCTAATAGAATTTTGAACATCTCTATCTTGGATCCAGACCAGGGTTGACAATCGCCGTTCTCTTCACCGCCGCGCAAAGAAAAAAATCACATCATCCCGATAGAACAACATTGACGACTAGCTTTTTCATTGCCGGTAAAGGGTTCCACGATGAATCCGAGGATGCACCTCAATGATAAATAGTCGCCAACCAACGTTTTTGTCATCCTTTTTGTTCCTTGTAAACGAGCGGTGTCCGGCCAAGGAAACGCCACCAGGAAGTAGAGTTTATTAGTGTTTCAGCGCGTATGCTATTGTTGCACCGCAATAGTTCTGCTGCTTAATAGTAATCCCAAGTAACACGCTTGTCACATAAGAGTGGAACAAAAACCTGCTGCTGTAACTTTTATGTGACAAGTGCGTTACTTGGGAAGGATTGACAATTCAGAGGTCCGATGTTTGATTCCAGATGCAAACTTTTTTGTACATATATTGAAATTCATATTTGTGTGTTACTGTGCGACAACATAGACTCCGTCCACAGACAAACAGACGTAACACTCTTAAACATGGCTTGGCACGTGCATTTAAAGATAAATTCAAATTTCATTTAATTTCCACTATCCTTCCAACAGAGGCGCTAGTGTTCGATCGTTTTGACGTTTGCCAGTGTACACGTTGCTGAATCATGCAATCGACAGTATCTCGAGCGGTTCTTCGAACAGGTGGCTGTGTGCTCATGAAAAATATACCGGGCAAAAGTATTTGATGAATTTCCTCCAAAAGTTATGTTTGTTTGTCTGTGCTTCGTTGCTTAGCGCACTTGAGAGAAGAGCGAATTTAAACGACAAAAGATTTCATTTTTCTTAAAAATGCAAGCCCTTCATGCAACTAATTGTTGAATCACCAGATTGCTCTTGACTTCCTGAAGAACTTTGCCAAAGACGACCCTCTTCTACGACACTTTTCTATCTGCGCTGGATCGCGAGCTAGAGGTAAAATCACCACCTAACAGCGAAATCACCAACTAAATGTTGAATCACCAGATAGCTCTTGACTTTCAAAAGCACTTTTCCGAAGATGAAACTTTTCGATCTGCTTTGAATCCCGAGATAGCGGAGTTTTAGACTTTACATGACAACTAGCGCCACCTAGCGGCGAAATCACTAACTAAATATTGAATCACCAGATAGGTTTTTACTTCCTGAAAAACTTTGACGAAGACGGCACTTTTCTATCTGATCTGGATCGCGAGCTAGAGAAGTTTGAAACTTTACTTGACAACTAGCACCACCTAGCGGCGAAATCACAAACTAATTGGTTAACCACCAAATTGTTCTTGACCTACTGAACAACTTTGCCGAAGACAGCATTGTTCCAAATCAAGTAGATCTTGAGATCTCGCAAGCGATAACTTATGAGTGCTTCTACTGGCGAGTGAACATAAGCAACCACTTCTACATAGCGCCTCTATCGGCCAAATTGCCAACTAATTGGATGTTAGTTCACATTGTGTGGTAGATCTATTCTAGTACTACAACTTTGCCAAAGAAAGTATGGTGCTATCTTGTAATACTCCTGATATATTCGTTCACACCCCCAATTAGACGAAATCCCATAAGCTCTGGGATTCCTACAACACGGATTCCTACTGCACCCCCGAACTAACCGTGTAGTAGGAGTCTAGACTGTATTGCGTTCGTCACTGGATAGCCCGTGGTCCAGCCAACAAATTTGTCGAAGACACCACCTACCTCAATTATCACGTTATTGGGATACACACATATAAGTTTGTACTGTTGCATCCAGTTTGTATGCACACTAGCGCCGCCTATCGGTTGAATTCCTACTTACTTGGTTCGTCACTGGATAGCCCGTGACCCAGCCAACAACTTTGTCGAAGACACCACACAGTTAAATTATCACGTTATTGAGATACACGCATATACGTTAATACTTTGGCATGCAGTTTGTATGCGCACTAGCGCCGCCCAGCGATGGATTTGCCAATGATTTAGTTCATCACTGGACAGCTCTTGACCATGCCAATAACTTTGCCGAAGATACCAAGTTTTTATAAAGCAATATCGCAAGAATATTTACAATCCTAACTATCTCATTTTTATCAGGTACTTGCGTCTCCATCCAGCGACGGGTGGTGACGCCGCAGTTGGCTGTTACCACCCTCTTTCACACGCAAAACGTGCAGTGATGCCAATTGAAGAAGTTAGAAATCATGCGAATAAAATGTCCATTGTTTCGAAATTTAATAACGCCCTTATCTTAAGTGCAACTAAAAAGTTGTCTTCTAACAAAATGTTCCCTAATATATGCACTAAATCTTCAGGGGGGAGCGGATTTTTAGAGTTGCTTTAATGTGCCTTTTTCTTCAAAAGTTTGAAAAGTTGGATTTCCCCATACTGATAAATTAAAATTCCCATATAAAACTTCAAGTCGACTGCGGACTAGCTTACCGATTTTTTAGAATTTTTAAATTTTGCAGGGCTTCATTTGGGTCCATTTGCAACCATTTGTGACTATTCGGGATTGTGTATTCGCAATTTTGCAAAAATCGACACGGCCTACTGGGTCATAACCAAGATTTGGAAGGAGGAAGTATTACCGTAGGAATGGATGGAAGGTATCGTGTGTCCCATCTACAAAAAGGGCGACAAGTTGAATTGCGGAAACTACCGCGCGATCACACTACTTAGCGCTGCCTACAGGATACTCTCTCAAATTTTATGCCGCCGTCTATCACCGATTGCAAGAGCGTTCGTGAGGCAATATCAGGCTGGATTCATATGTGAACGCACTACAACGGACCGGATGTCCGTCATCCGCTAGGTGTTGCAGAAATACCGCGAATACAACGTGCCCACACATCACTTGTTCGTCGATTTCAATTCGGCGTATGATACAATCGATCGAGACCAGCTATGGCAGATTATGCACGAATACGGATTCCCGAATAAACCTATACAATTGATCAAGATGACAATGGATGTGATGTGCGAAGTTAGAGTATCAGGGACACTCTCGAGTACCTCCGAATCTCGCAGAGGGCTACGGCAAGGTTGCTTGCTGTATAACGTCGGCTTAGAAGGTGTAATAAGGAGAACGGGGATAAACACGAGTGGAACGATTTTCACGAAATCCGTTCAGCTGCTTGGTTCCGCTGGTGATATTAATATTCTAGCTCGTAAATTTGAAACGATGGCGGAAACGTACATCCGACTGAAGAATGATGTCTGGCGAATGGGATTAGTCATTAATGTGTCGAAGACAAAGTACATGACGGCAAAGGGCTCCAGGGAGGAATCACCGCGCCAGCCACCCTGAATTTCAATCGACGGTGAAGAAATCGAGGCGGTTGGAGAATTCGTGTACTTGGGCTCACTGGCGACCATCGACAACGACACCAGCAGAGAAATTCAGAGACGCATTGTGGCATGAAATCAAGTTTATTTGGACTCTACAGAACTCTACGATCGAACAAAGCTCGTCGTAACACGAAGTTGACTATCGACAAAACGCTGATTAGACCGGTAGTGCTCTATGGCATTGGAGATGAACCAGCCGCGGGCTGAAAATCTCCTTAATAAAGCTAATAATAATAATAAGTGCTCTATGGGTACGAAGCATGGACTCCACGCGTCCTTGGAGTTTTCAGTTGCCTGATCTCACCGTTATTGAACAGTTTTTTTTGTCGCGATTTCATACCTATGCGATAAAATGCATGATAAATTTATAAATAGCGTTCAACCTTCTCAACTTTGTTTCAGTTTATTTCTATAAGGTCGGATTTTATGCAATGTACAATTTTCGTATGCATTGATTCGAATAACTACTATTCAAAATTAATTTCCATTCAGAAAACGCTGCACTGCAGGAACCACGAGCACAACAATTTGGCGGCGCAGATCTCATTTCCTCAAGATTGTTTCCCGTGTGTGCGAAACGCGCAGCCTTGTTCTTCGTTTGGTTTTGAATCCGTTTTACTGTTGCCATACCGTATACATCCGGGGGCAGAATTGCCACACCACCCAGTAGCCAAACCAGACAAGCAAGCAAGCATGCACCTTGTCCGCGATTGCACCTTCATGCGCACAGAGAAAAAGCAACAGCATTCACCACCGCACCCGGCTTATGGCAACGTAACGTAACATAACTCATATGAATGCATCTCATGGCGGTGGAAGCTCCATCAACGGCAGCCCTCCATCATCGCGCCCTGTTACTGTTGTGCCGTTCTTTATACTTTTGCACCTTAACATTTCTAGATGTGTGTTTTGCCTTTCTCGAACAGCAAAGTGTATTGAAAGGGTATATGCTCACTGAAAAAAAAAAACGACCTTTCGATAGAAGGCTTGGATGGTCAAGTCACATACTAAGTAACAATGAACGCTGAACAGTGACAGTCTTGGCTGAACATGGGCTGGTTAATGGTGTCAGTGGCTGAAAACAGTGATAGCTGAATATTGGTCTGAAGTATGACTTGTCCAAGCTCTTTAATCAGTAATACATAGATGGCTGAATATCAAGTAGAATAGAATATTATGCACCTGCGTAATCAGCTTCATGAACATGCAGAATTAGTCATCTGTTGTTCAATCTTTAATCAAATAGTTTTTGACGCTGACCCACGTAATATTTTCGTAGAGTCCACAAAGCTCCTTCAGTCTCAATACAGGCTTAGTTCAACATATATGTCCAAACAAGTAATGCTCTTGTTTTCAATAATATGTACACAATTGTGTGTGGTGTAGATGCTAAGGTGAGTGACAATGAATCAGGAAGTCCGAGTTCAATTCTCAGTTTTTCCATAGATCAATGTATACATTCCTAAGCATCTTTTCTGAGAATAGAAAACTGCTAATAGTTAAAAAGTTTATGAAAGTGTTTTTAACCACAATAAATAAATTTGATTGCTGATTAAGCGCATATTAAGCCTTACATCAGCCTTTCAATAAACCTCAAATCAGCTAAGGGTTGAATCATGGGTTGAATAAAATCACCAAAATTAGATATTTCGGAGCTGAACGAAATAATGAAGGATGCTTTATAATAGTTGGAAGAACGTTTTTACAGCATCAAACTGTTACCTGGGATATACAAATCAACTCAGCTCAATAAATTGATGATAATATCTTCTGTATTTATGCACAAATGAAATGGATCATTAACTTTTGAGACATATCCTATGGGACTTCGAGCGCGTTAGGCTATTTTGATGATTTTATATATATAAACGATACGATTTATGTAAATATGATTTGGAATGCACTAGAAAGATACCATCATCGCCAGGTGGATTAATCGAGTTTTTTATTCGCCTTGCTAACCTACCTAAAGAAAATGGTGAAAACATTTAATTTGGCTCTGATGGGAAATTCTCGCCAGTTGAAACAAACACACCAAGGGGTTCGCGAATGGTGTTAAGCCATCTACTGTGCATGAATATGCTTTTGACATTCGCTTCTATCCTATTTTTTTAGGCAATCCAACAATCCAACTACAAATCGAACGAGCCATCTACAAGAACAAGAACAAGAACAAGAACAAGAACAAGAACAAGAACAAGAACAAGAACAAGAACAAGAACAAGAACAAGAACAAGAACAAGAACAAGAACAAGAACAAGAACAAGAACAAGAACAAGAACAAAAACAAGAACAAGAACAAGAACAAGAACAAGAACAAGAACAAGAACAAGAACAAGAACAAGAACAAGAACAAGAACAAGAACAAGAACAAGAACAAGAACAAGAACAAGAACAAGAACAAGAACAAGAACAAGAACAAGAACAAGAACAAGAACAAGAACAAGAACAAGAACAAGAACAAGAACAAGAACAAGAACAAGAACAAGAACAAGAACAAGAACAAGAACAAGAACAAGAACAAGAACAAGAACAAGAACAAGAACAAGAACAAGAACAAGAACAAGAACAAGAACAAGAACAAGAACAAGAACAAGAACAAGAACAAGAACAAGAACAAGAACAAGAACAAGAACAAGAACAAGAACAAGAACAAGAACAAGAACAAGAACAAGAACAAGAACAAGAACAAGAACAAGAACAAGAACAAGAACAAGAACAAGAACAAGAACAAGAACAAGAACAAGAACAAGAACAAGAACAAGAACAAGAACAAGAACAAGAACAAGAACAAGAACAAGAACAAGAACAAGAACAAGAACAAGAACAAGAACAAGAACAAGAACAAGAACAAGAACAAGAACAAGAACAAGAACAAGAACAAGAACAAGAACAAGAACAAGAACAAGAACAAGAACAAGAACAAGAACAAGAACAAGAACAAGAACAAGAACAAGAACAAGAACAAGAACAAGAACAAGAACAAGAACAAGAACAAGAACAAGAACAAGAACAAGAACAAGAACAAGAACAAGAACAAGAACAAGAACAAGAACAAGAACAAGAACAAGAACAAGAACAAGAACAAGAACAAGAACAAGAACAAGAACAAGAACAAGAACAAGAACAAGAACAAGAACAAGAACAAGAACAAGAACAAGAACAAGAACAAGAACAAGAACAAGAACAAGAACAAGAACAAGAACAAGAACAAGAACAAGAACAAGAACAAGAACAAGAACAAGAACAAGAACA
Organism: Aedes albopictus; assembly: GCF_035046485.1. NCBI lineage: Eukaryota > Metazoa > Arthropoda > Insecta > Diptera > Culicidae > Aedes > Aedes albopictus. The sequence goes on from NC_085138.1 coordinate 166,096,971, forward strand.
AGAACAAGAACAAGAACAAGAACAAGAACAAGAACAAGAACAAGAACAAGAACAAGAACAAGAACAAGAACAAGAACAAGAACAAGAACAAGAACAAGAACAAGAACAAGAACAAGAACAAGAACAAGAACAAGAACAAGAACAAGAACAAGAACAAGAACAAGAACAAGAACAAGAACAAGAACAAGAACAAGAACAAGAACAAGAACAAGAACAAGAACAAGAACAAGAACAAGAACAAGAACAAGAACAAGAACAAGAACAAGAACAAGAACAAGAACAAGAACAAGAACAAGAACAAGAACAAGAACAAGAACAAGAACAAGAACAAGAACAAGAACAAGAACAAGAACAAGAACAAGAACAAGAACAAGAACAAGAACAAGAACAAGAACAAGAACAAGAACAAGAACAAGAACAAGAACAAGAACAAGAACAAGAACAAGAACAAGAACAAGAACAAGAACAAGAACAAGAACAAGAACAAGAACAAGAACAAGAACAAGGAGAAGAACAAGAACAAGAACAAGAACAAGAACAAGAACAAGAACAAGAACAAGAACAAGAACAAGAACAAGAACAAGAACAAGAACAAGAACAAGAACAAGAACAAGAACAAGAAAAAGAAAAAGAAAAAGAACAAGAACAAGAACAAGAACAAGAACAAGACCAAGAGACCAAGAGACCAAGAGACCAAGAGACCAAGAGACCAAGAGACCAAGAGACCAAGAGACCAAGAGACCAAGAGACCAAGAGACCAAGAGACCAAGAGACCAAGAGACCAAGAGACCAAGAGACCAAGAGACCAAGAGACCAAGAGACCAAGAGACCAAGAGACCAAGAGACCAAGAGACCAAGAGACCAAGAGACCAAGAGACCAAGAGACCAAGAGACCAAGAGACCAAGAGACCAAGAGACCAAGAGACCAAGAGACCAAGAGACCAAGAGACCAAGAGACCAAGAGACCAAGAGACCAAGAGACCAAGAGACCAAGAGACCAAGAGACCAAGAGACCAAGAGACCAAGAGACCAAGAGACCAAGAGACCAAGAGACCAAGAGACCAAGAGACCAAGAGACCAAGAGACCAAGAGACCAAGAGACCAAGAGACCAAGAGACCAAGAGACCAAGAGACCAAGAGACCAAGAGACCAAGAGACCAAGAGACCAAGAGACCAAGAGACCAAGAGACCAAGAGACCAAGAGACCAAGAGACCAAGAGACCAAGAGACCAAGAGACCAAGAGACCAAGAGACCAAGAGACCAAGAGACCAAGAGACCAAGAGACCAAGAGACCAAGAGACCAAGAGACCAAGAGACCAAGAGACCAAGAGACCAAGAGACCAAGAGACCAAGAGACCAAGAGACCAAGAGACCAAGAGACCAAGAGACCAAGAGACCAAGAGACCAAGAGACCAAGAGACCAAGAGACCAAGAGACCAAGAGACCAAGAGACCAAGAGACCAAGAGACCAAGAGACCAAGAGACCAAGAGACCAAGAGACCAAGAGACCAAGAGACCAAGAGACCAAGAGACCAAGAGACCAAGAGACCAAGAGACCAAGAGACCAAGAGACCAAGAGACCAAGAGACCAAGAGACCAAGAGACCAAGAGACCAAGAGACCAAGAGACCAAGAGACCAAGAGACCAAGAGACCAAGAGACCAAGAGACCAAGAGACCAAGAGACCAAGAGACCAAGAGACCAAGAGACCAAGAGACCAAGAGACCAAGAGACCAAGAGACCAAGAGACCAAGAGACCAAGAGACCAAGAGACCAAGAGACCAAGAGACCAAGAGACCAAGAGACCAAGAGACCAAGAGACCAAGAGACCAAGAGACCAAGAGACCAAGAGACCAAGAGACCAAGAGACCAAGAGACCAAGAGACCAAGAGACCAAGAGACCAAGAGACCAAGAGACCAAGAGACCAAGAGACCAAGAGACCAAGAGACCAAGAGACCAAGAGACCAAGAGACCAAGAGACCAAGAGACCAAGAGACCAAGAGACCAAGAGACCAAGAGACCAAGAGACCAAGAGACCAAGAGACCAAGAGACCAAGAGACCAAGAGACCAAGAGACCAAGAGACCAAGAGACCAAGAGACCAAGAGACCAAGAGACCAAGAGACCAAGAGACCAAGAGACCAAGAGACCAAGAGACCAAGAGACCAAGAGACCAAGAGACCAAGAGACCAAGAGACCAAGAGACCAAGAGACCAAGAGACCAAAGAGACCAAAGAGACCAAGAGACCAAGAGACCAAGAGACCAAGAGACCAAGAGACCAAGAGACCAAGAGACCAAGAGACCAAGAGACCAAGAGACCAAGAGACCAAGAGACCAAGAGACCAAGAGACCAAGAGACCAAGAGACCAAGAGACCAAGAGACCAAGAGACCAAGAGACCAAGAGACCAAGAATAAAAATTAGAATATGATTTCCTCATGATAATTTTTAAATGAATCAAATTTCTAAATGCACCCAAAGCAACCATCCAGCAGCCCCCCGCCGCGTGTCGACAAGCAATTCATCAGCCGGATGAAAAACTCCAGCCGCCAAGAAGGATCATCGAAAGAAGGCGCTTGGCCAAGTTCATACATTTTCCTTTTCTGTTCGCATTAAACAAGTGTTCAACAAATGCGCTTCACCTCAACAACAGAACAGCCGGCAGGGAGCCAACGCCAAGCCAGTCAGCATGCAGGCAGGCAGAACCAGCAGCTAGTACGAGTGCAGGCAGAAGTAGAGCAGGGATGCAGCCAGACAAGGCTGGGGGAAGCCCTCAGGATAGATGCGGGATACGTGACCTACACGTGCGTTTGTGTACCATGGGTGCCCGAGCATGTATGGTTTCGCGAGGGGTTTTCTTGTGTGTGGGACATCTACTTTACAGCGCAAGGAAAGCGAGTCGAAAAATGATTGTGGGCTTGACGATGGAAGATGGAAAACCTTGCCAAAGTTCCTTTAGGGCGGAAAGCTCTTTTCACCTACTTTTTGGTGGCGTTTTTTAGTACGTCGTGTTATTATTGATGATAGTGAAAGGCTACAATTCTGTTGTTGGATCACCTTTTAATACTTGAAGATTGAAATTATGATAGTTCATGCTGCAAAATCGTGGAGAAATATTTAATCAAATTCGGGTTGTAAAGCAAAGCAAAGCAAAGCAAAGCAAAGCAAAGCAAAGCAAAGCAAAGCAAAGCAAAGCAAAGCAAAGCAAAGCAAAGCAAAGCAAAGCAAAGCAAAGCAAAGCAAAGCAAAGCAAAGCAAAGCAAAGCAAAGCAAAGCAAAGCAAAGCAAAGCAAAGCAAAGCAAAGCAAAGCAAAGCAAAGCAAAGCAAAGCAAAGCAAAGCAAAGCAAAGCAAAGCAAAGCAAAGCAAAGCAAAGCAAAGCAAAGCAAAGCAAAGCAAAGCAAAGCAAAGCAAAGCAAAGCAAAGCAAAGCAAAGCAAAGCAAAGCAAAGCAAAGCAAAGCAAAGCAAAGCAAAGCAAAGCAAAGCAAAGCAAAGCAAAGCAAAGCAAAGCAAAGCAAAGCAAAGCAAAGCAAAGCAAAGCAAAGCAAAGCAAAGCAAAGCAAAGCAAAGCAAAGCAAAGCAAAGCAAAGCAAAGCAAAGCAAAGCAAAGCAAAGCAAAGCAAAGCAAAGCAAAGCAAAGCAAAGCAAAGCAAAGCAAAGCAAAGCAAAGCAAAGCAAAGCAAAGCAAAGCAAAGCAAAGCAAAGCAAAGCAAAGCAAAGCAAAGCAAAGCAAAGCAAAGCAAAGCAAAGCAAAGCAAAGCAAAGCAAAGCAAAGCAAAGCAAAGCAAAGCAAAGCAAAGCAAAGCAAAGCAAAGCAAAGCAAAGCAAAGCAAAGCAAAGCAAAGCAAAGCAAAGCAAAGCAAAGCAAAGCAAAAAATATAATAGAATGGAAACAGAACATTGTAACAGAATCTGTCAAATTCTAGTTGTTTGTTGAAGAACAAGAACAAGAACAAGAACCTTTTCCCCTCATACACATCTAACGCAACAGCAACGTTTTCAGCCAGGATGCATCGGCGAGGAGCAACTAGAACGACGCGGAGAACATTAGATTCCAGAGTGCGATGTTATAAAATAGGTAAACACAAATATAGCTACAGTTATTTTCTGTCTGGGTTCTACGGGAGATTCTGAGTGAGTTTTTTTTGCCTCGGTGCTCTTATGTACTTTGGGTCGTGTCTCCCCACGGGTCTGTTAGCAACCGTTTCCTGAAAACGTAGGTACGCCAGGAGAATGCAGACGACGACGACGATGACGACGGACGTTATCGGCCTTGTGCTTGTATAAGTAGGACAAAAGTGCAGCTCGTATATGCATGCACGTGCGAGTGTAGAAGCGGAGCCTGCTGAGCGTATCAACAACCGTCGTGCTTGGGAAGCAGAGGAAAATTCTATTCTCTTCGAAGGAAAACCGTGAGATTGGAAGCCTCGTTCGAAAGTAGGGGAATTCGAGAGAAGAGCACGTCAGCAGCTAGCACGTGAGCAGCCATATGGAAAATTGGATGGCGGAAGTGGGCCCTCACGAGGCTGCTACATGTATGTAGGGTTAATTCTCGTTGCACTTGAATTTTGCGCGCTTTACAATGTAAGGGAGCTTGATGGGAGAAATAAATTAAGATCCTTGTTAATTACATTTTCGGAGTAATTGAAGATTAAATTCGTTATTGATGGGGATATATCTTTTCATTTTTCTGGGAATATATTTGAGATTAGTGATCTATGAACACTCCCCGGGTAGAGGTGAATGGCAAACCAAAAGCAAAAGAATAACAAATTTTATTGTCATAACTTATTTGGTCTTTCATGAGTTCTTCATGAAGAGCTTAAAACAACATGTAAATAGTATAATATGATATTCTATTAAAATATGCCATTCGCTTGTCATTTATCAAATTTGGAAGAATAACTACTGAATGTCTTATTTTGCTATCATAACCAATTTTGCAATTGATTAGATATTGTTGATCTCTTACGAGTTTGAAGAACCATCGCAGTTATGGCACTTATTAAGAACAAAATAATGACAAAATTTGAATTTTGGTTATTCTAATGGTAATTTTTGATATTTTTTTTGGTTGACAGGTGAATAACTCATTTTGATATTGTTCTCTTTTAAATAACTTAATAATGGTATATTTAGCAATTCTCAATCTTATTTTTTTTTGGTTCTTGGTTTGCCATTGTAATGTCAAAATGTGACATTCTTTAGTTATTTCATAGAACAACGTCAGTTATTATTTTTGCCCTTTTGACACTTATTTCAAACAAACCAATGGCAAATTTTACCATTCAATAATTCTTTTTGAATGGTAAAACTTGCAAATGTTTTGTATTTTTTTTCTACCCGGGTAACGTAGGAATATTTATAAGGTGGGTTCAATTCCTGTCCCGGACGAGGATTATTTTTCGACATTTTGGGCAGTGTATCTTTGTATGCTCCTCGCGAAAGGAACAAGAACAAGAACAAGAACAAGAACAAGAACAAGAACAAGAACAAGAACAAGAACAAGAACAAGAACAAGAACAAGAACAAGAACAAGAACAAGAACAAGAACAAGAACAAGAACAAGAACAAGAACAAGAACAAGAACAAGAACAAGAACAAGAACAAGAACAAGAACAAGAACAAGAACAAGAACAAGAACAAGAACAAGAACAAGAACAAGAACAAGAACAAGAACAAGAACAAGAACAAGAACAAGAACAAGAACAAGAACAAGAACAAGAACAAGAACAAGAACAAGAACAAGAACAAGAACAAGAACAAGAACAAGAACAAGAACAAGAACAAGAACAAGAACAAGAACAAGAACAAGAACAAGAACAAGAACAAGAACAAGAACAAGAACAAGAACAAGAACAAGAACAAGAACAAGAACAAGAACAAGAACAAGAACAAGGAGAAGAACAAGAACAAGAACAAGAACAAGAACAAGAACAAGAACAAGAACAAGAACAAGAACAAGAACAAGAACAAGAACAAGAACAAGAACAAGAACAAGAACAAGAACAAGAACAAGAACAAGAACAAGAACAAGAACAAGAACAAGAAAAAGAAAAAGAAAAAGAACAAGAACAAGAACAAGAACAAGAACAAGACCAAGAGACCAAGAGACCAAGAGACCAAGAGACCAAGAGACCAAGAGACCAAGAGACCAAGAGACCAAGAGACCAAGAGACCAAGAGACCAAGAGACCAAGAGACCAAGAGACCAAGAGACCAAGAGACCAAGAGACCAAGAGACCAAGAGACCAAGAGACCAAGAGACCAAGAGACCAAGAGACCAAGAGACCAAGAGACCAAGAGACCAAGAGACCAAGAGACCAAGAGACCAAGAGACCAAGAGACCAAGAGACCAAGAGACCAAGAGACCAAGAGACCAAGAGACCAAGAGACCAAGAGACCAAGAGACCAAGAGACCAAGAGACCAAGAGACCAAGAGACCAAGAGACCAAGAGACCAAGAGACCAAGAGACCAAGAGACCAAGAGACCAAGAGACCAAGAGACCAAGAGACCAAGAGACCAAGAGACCAAGAGACCAAGAGACCAAGAGACCAAGAGACCAAGAGACCAAGAGACCAAGAGACCAAGAGACCAAGAGACCAAGAGACCAAGAGACCAAGAGACCAAGAGACCAAGAGACCAAGAGACCAAGAGACCAAGAGACCAAGAGACCAAGAGACCAAGAGACCAAGAGACCAAGAGACCAAGAGACCAAGAGACCAAGAGACCAAGAGACCAAGAGACCAAGAGACCAAGAGACCAAGAGACCAAGAGACCAAGAGACCAAGAGACCAAGAGACCAAGAGACCAAGAGACCAAGAGACCAAGAGACCAAGAGACCAAGAGACCAAGAGACCAAGAGACCAAGAGACCAAGAGACCAAGAGACCAAGAGACCAAGAGACCAAGAGACCAAGAGACCAAGAGACCAAGAGACCAAGAGACCAAGAGACCAAGAGACCAAGAGACCAAGAGACCAAGAGACCAAGAGACCAAGAGACCAAGAGACCAAGAGACCAAGAGACCAAGAGACCAAGAGACCAAGAGACCAAGAGACCAAGAGACCAAGAGACCAAGAGACCAAGAGACCAAGAGACCAAGAGACCAAGAGACCAAGAGACCAAGAGACCAAGAGACCAAGAGACCAAGAGACCAAGAGACCAAGAGACCAAGAGACCAAGAGACCAAGAGACCAAGAGACCAAGAGACCAAGAGACCAAGAGACCAAGAGACCAAGAGACCAAGAGACCAAGAGACCAAGAGACCAAGAGACCAAGAGACCAAGAGACCAAGAGACCAAGAGACCAAGAGACCAAGAGACCAAGAGACCAAGAGACCAAGAGACCAAGAGACCAAGAGACCAAGAGACCAAGAGACCAAGAGACCAAGAGACCAAGAGACCAAGAGACCAAGAGACCAAGAGACCAAGAGACCAAGAGACCAAGAGACCAAGAGACCAAGAGACCAAGAGACCAAGAGACCAAGAGACCAAGAGACCAAGAGACCAAGAGACCAAGAGACCAAGAGACCAAGAGACCAAGAGACCAAGAGACCAAGAGACCAAGAGACCAAGAGACCAAGAGACCAAGAGACCAAGAGACCAAGAGACCAAGAGACCAAGAGACCAAGAGACCAAGAGACCAAGAGACCAAGAGACCAAGAGACCAAGAGACCAAGAGACCAAGAGACCAAGAGACCAAGAGACCAAGAGACCAAGAGACCAAGAGACCAAAGAGACCAAAGAGACCAAGAGACCAAGAGACCAAGAGACCAAGAGACCAAGAGACCAAGAGACCAAGAGACCAAGAGACCAAGAGACCAAGAGACCAAGAGACCAAGAGACCAAGAGACCAAGAGACCAAGAGACCAAGAGACCAAGAGACCAAGAGACCAAGAGACCAAGAATAAAAATTAGAATATGATTTCCTCATGATAATTTTTAAATGAATCAAATTTCTAAATGCACCCAAAGCAACCATCCAGCAGCCCCCCGCCGCGTGTCGACAAGCAATTCATCAGCCGGATGAAAAACTCCAGCCGCCAAGAAGGATCATCGAAAGAAGGCGCTTGGCCAAGTTCATACATTTTCCTTTTCTGTTCGCATTAAACAAGTGTTCAACAAATGCGCTTCACCTCAACAACAGAACAGCCGGCAGGGAGCCAACGCCAAGCCAGTCAGCATGCAGGCAGGCAGAACCAGCAGCTAGTACGAGTGCAGGCAGAAGTAGAGCAGGGATGCAGCCAGACAAGGCTGGGGGAAGCCCTCAGGATAGATGCGGGATACGTGACCTACACGTGCGTTTGTGTACCATGGGTGCCCGAGCATGTATGGTTTCGCGAGGGGTTTTCTTGTGTGTGGGACATCTACTTTACAGCGCAAGGAAAGCGAGTCGAAAAATGATTGTGGGCTTGACGATGGAAGATGGAAAACCTTGCCAAAGTTCCTTTAGGGCGGAAAGCTCTTTTCACCTACTTTTTGGTGGCGTTTTTTAGTACGTCGTGTTATTATTGATGATAGTGAAAGGCTACAATTCTGTTGTTGGATCACCTTTTAATACTTGAAGATTGAAATTATGATAGTTCATGCTGCAAAATCGTGGAGAAATATTTAATCAAATTCGGGTTGTAAAGCAAAGCAAAGCAAAGCAAAGCAAAGCAAAGCAAAGCAAAGCAAAGCAAAGCAAAGCAAAGCAAAGCAAAGCAAAGCAAAGCAAAGCAAAGCAAAGCAAAGCAAAGCAAAGCAAAGCAAAGCAAAGCAAAGCAAAGCAAAGCAAAGCAAAGCAAAGCAAAGCAAAGCAAAGCAAAGCAAAGCAAAGCAAAGCAAAGCAAAGCAAAGCAAAGCAAAGCAAAGCAAAGCAAAGCAAAGCAAAGCAAAGCAAAGCAAAGCAAAGCAAAGCAAAGCAAAGCAAAGCAAAGCAAAGCAAAGCAAAGCAAAGCAAAGCAAAGCAAAGCAAAGCAAAGCAAAGCAAAGCAAAGCAAAGCAAAGCAAAGCAAAGCAAAGCAAAGCAAAGCAAAGCAAAGCAAAGCAAAGCAAAGCAAAGCAAAGCAAAGCAAAGCAAAGCAAAGCAAAGCAAAGCAAAGCAAAGCAAAGCAAAGCAAAGCAAAGCAAAGCAAAGCAAAGCAAAGCAAAGCAAAGCAAAGCAAAGCAAAGCAAAGCAAAGCAAAGCAAAGCAAAGCAAAGCAAAGCAAAGCAAAGCAAAGCAAAGCAAAGCAAAGCAAAGCAAAGCAAAGCAAAGCAAAGCAAAGCAAAGCAAAGCAAAGCAAAGCAAAGCAAAGCAAAGCAAAGCAAAGCAAAGCAAAGCAAAGCAAAGCAAAGCAAAGCAAAGCAAAGCAAAGCAAAGCAAAGCAAAGCAAAGCAAAGCAAAGCAAAGCAAAGCAAAGCAAAGCAAAGCAAAGCAAAGCAAAGCAAAAAATATAATAGAATGGAAACAGAACATTGTAACAGAATCTGTCAAATTCTAGTTGTTTGTTGAAGAACAAGAACAAGAACAAGAACCTTTTCCCCTCATACACATCTAACGCAACAGCAACGTTTTCAGCCAGGATGCATCGGCGAGGAGCAACTAGAACGACGCGGAGAACATTAGATTCCAGAGTGCGATGTTATAAAATAGGTAAACACAAATATAGCTACAGTTATTTTCTGTCTGGGTTCTACGGGAGATTCTGAGTGAGTTTTTTTTGCCTCGGTGCTCTTATGTACTTTGGGTCGTGTCTCCCCACGGGTCTGTTAGCAACCGTTTCCTGAAAACGTAGGTACGCCAGGAGAATGCAGACGACGACGACGATGACGACGGACGTTATCGGCCTTGTGCTTGTATAAGTAGGACAAAAGTGCAGCTCGTATATGCATGCACGTGCGAGTGTAGAAGCGGAGCCTGCTGAGCGTATCAACAACCGTCGTGCTTGGGAAGCAGAGGAAAATTCTATTCTCTTCGAAGGAAAACCGTGAGATTGGAAGCCTCGTTCGAAAGTAGGGGAATTCGAGAGAAGAGCACGTCAGCAGCTAGCACGTGAGCAGCCATATGGAAAATTGGATGGCGGAAGTGGGCCCTCACGAGGCTGCTACATGTATGTAGGGTTAATTCTCGTTGCACTTGAATTTTGCGCGCTTTACAATGTAAGGGAGCTTGATGGGAGAAATAAATTAAGATCCTTGTTAATTACATTTTCGGAGTAATTGAAGATTAAATTCGTTATTGATGGGGATATATCTTTTCATTTTTCTGGGAATATATTTGAGATTAGTGATCTATGAACACTCCCCGGGTAGAGGTGAATGGCAAACCAAAAGCAAAAGAATAACAAATTTTATTGTCATAACTTATTTGGTCTTTCATGAGTTCTTCATGAAGAGCTTAAAACAACATGTAAATAGTATAATATGATATTCTATTAAAATATGCCATTCGCTTGTCATTTATCAAATTTGGAAGAATAACTACTGAATGTCTTATTTTGCTATCATAACCAATTTTGCAATTGATTAGATATTGTTGATCTCTTACGAGTTTGAAGAACCATCGCAGTTATGGCACTTATTAAGAACAAAATAATGACAAAATTTGAATTTTGGTTATTCTAATGGTAATTTTTGATATTTTTTTTGGTTGACAGGTGAATAACTCATTTTGATATTGTTCTCTTTTAAATAACTTAATAATGGTATATTTAGCAATTCTCAATCTTATTTTTTTTTGGTTCTTGGTTTGCCATTGTAATGTCAAAATGTGACATTCTTTAGTTATTTCATAGAACAACGTCAGTTATTATTTTTGCCCTTTTGACACTTATTTCAAACAAACCAATGGCAAATTTTACCATTCAATAATTCTTTTTGAATGGTAAAACTTGCAAATGTTTTGTATTTTTTTTCTACCCGGGTAACGTAGGAATATTTATAAGGTGGGTTCAATTCCTGTCCCGGACGAGGATTATTTTTCGACATTTTGGGCAGTGTATCTTTGTATGCTCCTCGCGAAAGGAAGCCCTACTATTTAAGAACTGTGGAAGTGCTTAAAGAACACTTTGTTAAAGAGAGGCAGGCTAAGTTCCAGTGAGAACGTATTCGTATAAGATGTTGATTCATTCGAGTAAACCAACTTTATAATAATGTGGGGCAAAAGTTCGAGTGGAAGAATTTTCGAAGAAATCCCAGGAGGAATTTCCGTAGGAATTCTAAGTGGAATCCCTGACGGAATTCCAGGAGCGATCGCCGAAGGAATTCCTGGCATTCCAGGATGATTCTCCGAAGGAATTCCAGGAGGAATTTTCGAAGGAATCCCAGAAGGAATCTCTGAATGAATTGCTGGAGGAATCTCTGAATGAATTCCGGAAGAAATTCCAGGAAGGATCGCCGAAGGAATTCCAGCAGCAATCTTCGAAGGAATTCTAGGAGGAATCCCTGACGGAATTCCAGGAGGAGTCCCTGTAGGAATTTCCGAAGGACTCTAGGAGCAATCTCCAAAGGAATTTCAGGAGGAATCTCCAAAGGAATTCCAAGAGGAATCTCCGAAGGAATTCCAGGAGGAATCTCCAAAGGAATTCCAACAGAAATCTCCGAAGAAATTTTGGGAAGAATTCCTTAATGAATTACAGGAGGAATCTTCGAAGGAATTTCAGGAGGAATCTTTAAATGAATTCCAAGAGGAATCTCCGAAGGAATTCCAGCAGCAATCTCCGATGGAATTCCAGGAGGAATCTCCAAAGGAATTCCAGGAGGAATCTCCAAAGAAATTCTAAGAGAAATTTTCGAAGAGGAATCTCCGAAGGAATTCCAAGAGGAATCCTTGAAAGATTTCCGGGGGAACTTTCCAGGAAGGGAGAAGGGTATACAGGAGGAATCCCAGACGAATTTTCAACAGGAATCCCAGAAAGATTCTTCAATGAAATCCTGGAGATACGCCTGATAATCCCAAGGAAATGAAGGAATTCCGAAAAGAGTCCCTAAAGCAACTGCTGTAGGAATTCCTGAAGGAACTTCTGGAGAAAACTGAGAAGTAATTCCTGGAGGCATCCATAAATCTTCCAGGAAAAATCTCCGAAAGAACTTCTGAAAGAATTCCTAAAGAAACTTCTCGAGGAATCTCCCAAGGACCTCCTGGAGGAATCTTAGAAGGAACTCTTGGACTAATATTTGAATGAACTTCTGTAGGAATTCCTGTAGAATTTTCTGGAGGAATTCCCTTGAGGCATCCTTGGGTAACCCTGTAAGAATCACTGAAGAAAATCCTGGAGAGATCTCTGAAGAAACTGCTGGAGGAATTCCAGAGAAATCTCTAAAGAAATATCTGCACTAAGCCGGTTTCAGGGCTGGAGTAATCTCTGAAGGATCCCTGTAGGAATTCTTGAACGAACAGGAAGGAATCCTAGAATAATTCCTAAAGCACCACCTGTAGGAATTTCTGAAGGAACTTTTACAGCAATCGCTGAAACAGCTATTATACTGCAGGAATCCTTGGATTAATCCCTGGAGGGATTTCTAGAGAAATACCTTAAGGAACTCCTGAAAGAACTCCTGAAGAAATACACGAACCAATCTCAGGGGGCATCCTCGAAGAGATTCCAGGAGGGATCCCTGAGGAAACTCCAGGGAAAATTTTTGAAACAACTCCTGGAGGAATCCTTGAAGAAACTCCTGCAGAAATTCTTCTGGGGGAATATCTCAAAGAATTCCAGGAGAAATCTCTGAAGGCAATCCATGAGGGATTCTATAAGAAATTCCACCAGAAGGGTTTTCAAAAGAAACTTCCATAGAATCCCTTGCTAGAACTCCTGGAGAGATTCCTTAAGCCTAAATGAACGCCAGGAGAAATCCCAGACTGGAATTCTAGAGGAATTCCTGAAGAAATTTCAGAAGAAACTCCTAGACTTATCTCTGAAGGACCTCCTCTGGTAATGCCTTAAGAACCTTTTGGATAAATCACTGACTCCTCCTGGAAGAACTTAAGAAGAAACTCTCTATAGTACTATAATACTATAATTATTTCCGAAGATACGATCCGATTTTGTATAATATCATGGTGAGATTGATAAAATCGTTACCAATTTTATATGTAAAAATCGATTTAAAACAAACAATTATTGCAGACAAACTGTTATGATAGTGATTGCGACAGTTTTTAATCAAATCTTTTTGTAAACTTCATTCTGTTCGTGCACTGATCATCGGTGCAAAAAAAAAATTAAAATCGGCGGTGTGACAAACAGCGGGGTTGGCGTGCCGCCGATTCCTTGTTCAAGTGTCGGCGGCGACGGCGTGGCGTGGCGGCGCACAGGTCTAGTGCTGAAGAAAGAGACGACCAAGAGAAAGCACCTTCTACAAAGCACTAGCTCAGGAGGTACCGGGCGAAAAAGTGCAGGTAACGGCGGAGGCGATTCTCCAGTGTAAAAACCTGGACGAGATCACCGACGCAGAGGAGCTCGAAGCAGTGTGAGGTAGATGCACCAAGCGCATCGGTCTGTCTGCGAAAGCGTCCGGCAGGTACGCAGAACGCCACGATCAAGCTCCCCGCTACCTATGAGGGCTTCGTGGTCGCCAAAGTAAACGGGGTCTTCTTCTGTAGCTGTTATGCGCCTCCGCGATGGTCGGTGAGCAGTTCACACATATGCTGGACTGTATGACAACCATGCTGACAAGGCGAAGGCCTGCTAGAGACCTCCGCGATGGTCGGTGAGCAGTTCACACATATGCTGGACTGTATGACAACCATGCTGACAAGGCGAAGGCCTGCTAGAGACACTGGCCATGCTAGATCCCGACCTGGCTAATGTCGGTACCAAGAGTATCTTTAGTTGGAACGGTGCGGAGTCGATTATTGACGATACTTCTTGTAGTCCGGGTCTAACAAGTAGTTCAAACTGGAGAGTAGACTATAGCTACACTCACAGCGATCACCTGGTGGTTCGCGGGTAGAGGAAGAGGCGGTTAGGCCAAGGCCAAACCCTCGCAGCTGGAAGGCATCATACTTCGACGACGAAGTATTTAGGGAGGTGCTCCATCGTGAGCAAAACCTACTCGGTCCCAGCGGTGACCAGCTGATAGCGGTGCTCTCGCGTGCGTGTGATGCGACCATGCCTAGGCGAGTGCACGCTGGACCGGCTTACTGGTGGACTCAAGCGATTGTGGACCTGTGCCGCGCCAGCCTACGGGCTAGGCGGCGGATGCAGCGAGCACGATCAGAGGAAGAGCGAAACGAACGGCGGGTGGTGTTCGCCGCTGCAAAAGCCGCGCTTAAGACCGAGATAAGAGCAAGCAAAAAGGCCTGCTTTGAGGGTCTCTGTCAGAGTGCCAATGCGAATCCGTGAGGTGATGCCTACAGGGTCGTTATGACCAAGACGAGATGTGTAATGGCTTCTATAGAGCAATCTCCAGAGATGTTGGAGGGCATCATCGAAGGCCTTTTTCCGCGTCATGATCCTAGTCCTTGGCCTCCTTTCGTAGGACAGCCGGATACTGGGGCTGGCGATGACGAGAGGGTCACCGATATAGCACAGACAAACAGACGTAACACTCTGATAATTTCCATCGTACACCGATTTAACGGTCTTTTTCAAAATATGATAGTTGGTCAACTGCCCACCCATGGCGCTCGCATCGTTTTTGTTCGAGTTTGACGTTTGCTCACTACCGCCACCTAGTTGGTGGTCGGCCAAACATGGTCGTTTTAGCATTGGGCGAATATGTTTCCGTGACTATGATTTAAATCGAAAAATGTTCAAAGTGTTACGTCTGTTTGTCTGTGGATATAGTATAGCATAGGTAAGGCCCCAGGTCCGGACGGAGATCTGAACCTGGCCTTGAAAGTAGCTATTGCAGAGGCTCCCGAGATGTTCAGGTCTGCTTTGCAGAAATGCCTGGACGAGGGAGTTTTCCCAGAAGCTTGGAAGAGGCAGAGCCTGGTACTATTGCCAAAGGCGGGGAAACCCGGAGACCCGTCGGCATATAGACCATTATGCTATGATCGACACGGCAGGGAAGGTGTTCGAAAAGATCATCCTCAATAGAATGTTGAGGTACACCGAGGGTGTAAATGGTCTCTAGAGTAACCAGTACGGCTTCCGGAAGGGGAGGTCGATCGTAGAGGCTATCTTGTCGGTTACAAAACCGCCGAGAAAGCACTCGAGCGTAAGAGAAGGGGGATTCGCTACTGTGTAGTAGTGACTCTGGATGAAGGGAATGCGTTCAATAGCGCCAGTTGGCCAGCTATTGCCGATGCGCTCTTGCGTCTGAGGCTACCCGGGTTCCAGAATCGAGTACTAGTTTACGACACAGAGGTGGGTCGGAAGTGCTTTCACATAACCTCAGGATTCCCGTGAGGTTCCATCCTGGGTCCGGTGTTATGGAATGTCATGTACAACGAGGTGTTGAGGTAAGAGTTCCCAGTGGGAGTGGAGATTGTCGGCTTTGCTGACGACATTACGCTCGAAGTCCACGGTGAGACGATCGAAGAGGTGAAGTTGACTACCAACCACTAGATCAAGGTTGTAAAGGCGTGGATGATGTCCAGGAAACAGGAGTTGGCTCACCACAAAACTGAGGTGATGGTTGTGAACAATTGGATGTAGGAACAGCAAGTGGTCATCAGTGTAGGCGATTGCACTATCTTGTCGAAGCGCTCCGTCAAACACTTGGGCGTGATGATCGACGATAAGCTCACATTCGGTAGCCACGTTGATTACGCCTGTGAATGAGCCTCCACAGCTACTGCGGCACTGTCCTGGATGATGTCCAATACCTCTGCGGTGGACGCCAGTGAGGGCAAGCTTCTGGCTAGCGTTGCTTCGTCCATACCAAGGTATGGCGGCCCGGCGTGGGGCACTGCGCTGAGTACCAAAAGCCACCGTGGTAAGCTGGAAAGTACTTATCAAGGAGGACATGGAGTATTTCAAAATGCGCGGCACTAGTTTCTTTTCCTTCCTAATTCAGGCAATCCCTCGCTAGAGAGACCTCGGAATGAGTTTTGCAGAAATCATATGAATGTTACCTGGATTACGAAAAATATAATAAAGCACTACA
This sequence comes from Aedes albopictus, assembly GCF_035046485.1. Classification (NCBI taxonomy): domain Eukaryota; kingdom Metazoa; phylum Arthropoda; class Insecta; order Diptera; family Culicidae; genus Aedes; species Aedes albopictus. The sequence continues at coordinate 166,112,991 of NC_085138.1, forward strand.
AATGCATATTATAATATAACATAGTATAGAGGAACATTACAAATGCGTAATAAACTAGGACATAACATATGGACAATCACATCACACAATATAAATTTTGCCCTGTTAACACTTTCCTATGACAGGATGACGTGGTTTTATAATTGTTGTTGGTTCTTCAGTCAATCCTGTTATCGAATTTCCTCTGGCAGGTTGCCTTTTGGTTCACAGCGTTAGTTGCTTTCATAGCTTTAGTTTGGTCTAGGAATTTCTAATCCTGAGGGGCTATCCTAATCAGAGATGCCCGGTAAAATTTTCAAATGTCTTCACAAGGCACGCTACAATGTCTTCACATATTGTGGCTTTAGTATAAAATTAATGTTAGAAATCAAAATTTATGCCATGTTCTCACTTAGCTATATACCGTGGAATATACCGTGAGGTAATCCAGCAATAATGCATGATTCACCCCAGAAATTCCATGGAAATTTTAAGGAGTTTTCCCGAAAATTCCTGAACAAGTTCCTCGGATTTATTTTACTCGCGAATACCTTCAAAGATCGCTGGGAATTCATCGTGAAGTTTCTCAGGAATTCCCCCAGATCATCTTTGGAAATTCCCCCAAGTGATCCTCGAGAACTCCTCCAGGAGTTCCTCGCGAATTCCTGCAGAAGATCCTCAGCAAATCCTCCTGCAGATCCTCGGCAGTTCCTCTAAAAGATCCTCAGGAATTCCCCAAAAGGTCCTAAGGAAAACAGCCAGAAGTTTCTCGAGAACTCCTCTAGGAGTTCCACCGGAATTCATTCATAAGCTTCCCGAGAATTGCTTCAGGAGTTGAGTTTCAGGAGAATTCTCCCAGGAATTCTTCTACAAGTATCTCCAGGAGTTCCTCGGAAAACTCTACATGAGTTCCTCGGCAATTCCTCCAGGACTTCCTTGGGAATTCCTCCAGGAGTTCATCGGGAATTACTCAAGGAGCTCTTAGGAAATTCCTCCCAAAGAGATCTTCGGGAACTTCTCTAGGAATTCATCGGGGATTCCTCTAGGAGCTCTTTAGAAATTCCACCAGGAGATCCTCGGGAACTCCTCCAGAACATCTTCGAAAAACCCTTCAGGAGTTTCTCGAGAATTCATCCAGGAGATCCTTGAAGATCCTCCAGGAAGTCCTCGGCAATTCTTACAGAAGTTCCTTGGAAATTTCTGTCGGAGTTTCTCGGGATTTTTCCAGCAGTTTATTAATCTCATCGGGAATCCCATCATGAATTCCTTGAAAAGTTTGTCGGGAAATCTTCCTATAGATCCTCGAGAATTCCTCCAGGAATTCATCAGAAATTCCTCCAGGCAATCTTCGGGAATTCTTACAGAATTCCTGCTGAAGATCCTTGGGAATTCCTCAAAAAGTTGCTCGGAATTTCCTCTATTAGTTTGACAAGACTTCCTTCAGAAGTTTACAGAGAATTTTCTAAGAGGAGAACCTCGAAATTTCTCCAGGAGTTGCTCGGGAATTACTCTAGGGGTTCCTCGGAAATTCCTCCTGGAGCTCCTCGGTAATTCTTCTTGGAGTTTTACGAGAATTCCTCCAGGAGATCCACGAGAACTCCTTCAGATGATCATCGAAAAAACCTCCAGGAGTTTGTCAGAAATTCCCTAAGGCAGTTCACGTTGAGCATCCAAAGCCATCGGTCGTTTCGAATAGCCCTCCGTATCTGGATTTTTGTTCTTTCGCCACATTTAAAGTCGGACTACGCCTTCCGGTATAGCTGACTCGTTGGTGCTCCGCCACCCGGCGACGCGAATTCGGTTACAAGTGTTACCGTAACGTGAGTGTTACCGCGAATTTGCGTTTTTTCGTCGCGTCTCGTTTATCGGCGATACCAGGGTATCAGGCGGTGAAGTAGCATATTCTCTTACGGCAAGCAACCGTGCGCCTCCACTGGCTTTTTTTCAAATAAACTCGAAGTAGTGCTTAACCGTGCGTCTCCACTACCTTAGAACTGGTAGACCGCAAAGAGACCACAACGCAAAAGTGACGAACCCGTTAGTGAAAAATCTGTGCAAGTTTTCGAAATAAAGTGACTAAATACAGCTAGTATCCTTATCCAATTTTCCCTTCCTCCGCACTTGGGGTAGGCAACAGGTGACTGTTGCCACTTGAAGCGGCATTCAAAAGCGTGTATGGAGTCGATCTGATCTGGATTTGTTCTGATGTCCCATGGCCTCCTTTAGTGGAGGTGACCCGGGCGGGTCAAATGGCAGGAGCTTTCCTGCTTACTTTGATCCTAGGAATGAGTTCGGAGCTGTCACCACATTACTTCTAACAGGAAAGGATGGAAGCAGCCTTCCAGTTGAGCCGTTCATCATCGGAAAAAGCATCGAAGATCTTGTTGGGCCTATCGAGTCTGCCAAAAGTGAAGCACAATGCAGCCGCTATGTTCTTCGCACGAGGAAAGTTACGCAGGTAGAAAAACTTCTTAAGATGACCGAACTGTATGACGGTACCGAAATTGAAGTTAAGCTCCACCCAACACTGAACACGAGTCGCTGTGTGATTTTCAGTTACGACTTGATGCGGAAAGATGAGGATGTCATTGTCAAGGAACTACAACCGCAAGGAGTTATTGCGGCACGAAGAATTCTCAAGAGCAACAAGGAACCCACCACTGCTGTTATCCTCACGTTCAATCGACCAATCTGTCCTGAAACTGTCAAGGTTGGGTTATTGCGTGTAGCTACAAAACCCTACTACCCAAATCCCCTGCTATGTTTCCAGTGTTTCCTGTACGGTCATTCTCGTGCAAAATGTCCGAACACCAAGCTATGCCCCAACTGTTCCAATGATCACGAAGAAAGGAATCCATGCGAAGAACGTCCATTCTGTCGAAACTGTAAAGGGCCACATCGACCTACCAGCCGCCAGTGTGAAATATACAAAACCGAAGCAGATGTAATCCGAACAAAAATTGATTACAACCTGTCATACGGTGAAGCTCGCGCTAGAGTCGAAGCTGGAAACGGAAGTTATGCTGCGGTAGCTGCTCAACCACGACTCGATCATGCTAGACTAAACGCGCTGTCGGCTCAAATGCAGGAAAAACAAGAACAAATCGCAAAGCTGGAAGAAAAATTACGAAGCAAAGATAACGTTGAAGAGCAGCTCAGTATGATCATCGAACAAAACAGACAAAAAGAGGAAAAAATCAACGAACTTCTGGAACAGATCCGACAGAAAGAATCGAGAATCGAAAAACTTGAAGCACAAGTTGAAAACATGAAGAAATTCTTCGACGACGCCGCAGAACAAACTGAATCGATCAACAGTGAACCGGAGCCAGAAGTAGGTCGAAAAAAAATCAAAACGGACAATCAACCACCAACACCATCAAAGCCAAAAACATCAACCCTCAAGAATGTCACCGCCTCCCAAAAAAGCAACAACGAAACCGAGAAGTCCCATAATGACCAGATCGGCAAGCCAATCCTCAATAGAGGTTGTGGAAACAGCAGGCCTCGTAAAAGACAATGACGGTCGATTTCGTTACCGAAATCGTGATAGATCCCCACAACGACAGTAACATGCCCTCACAGCCAAACCACAACCCAGCAACCAACAACAATACGCAGCAACACGATAGTCAATACCGGTTTGAGGACTGGGAAAGTGCAGTACCACCCTCACTTCCAAGAGAAGCGCAGCAGGCAGGGGAAGCTTTCCAGGACGCCCTACCCCAACCTGTTGAAAGTGTTCCCGCTGTTGCGGCCGGTAACATAGAAAACAGACCGAACCAAGAATTACCCATACAAAACCGCTTTCCTCCCCCCATCCCACCAGAAATTGACGAATATCCCTCCCTTAAGAAAAATCCCCATACTAGCATTATTAATACAGTCACTGATGCACAAACTCGAAGTAATCACGAATCGCTCTCGACCAACCATAAAAACCATTGCTACGCATCAAATCGATCACCCTCCTCCGGAGCGGGGTCCGTAAACCCCACGCAAGAACTCGCACTGGCCCTGACTATAGACGACTACATTCCTATAGCGGCAGCTGGTGCGAGGAGACTTGCCAACTCTCAGGCAAGTAGACAATATTTTCGAAAAGAACAATCCTCCGCCGCTTCATCGAATCTCTCTATATCACCTATCCAGCAAACATGTCCAGACTTCACAGACAGTACAAACGAAACATTCTCAATCCAGTGGAACATCCGCAGTGTCTGGGCCAACTACAATGAATTCCGAAAAATAGTGGATGAGCGGTTGCCCATCACAATATGTCTCCAAGAAATGATGACAAGCCAAACATTGAACCTGCTAAAGAACCGATATCACTGGACCATCTGCAGCCGTCCCGAGAGTTTAGGAAACGGTATCGCTGGTCTCGGTGTACGCAGAGATGTACCGTTCCAAGTAACTCAACAAGATTCTGGGTTGCACACCTGTGCAGTCCGAATTGGTAAACCGTGGAACATCACTGTGGTATCCATTTATGTGCCACATACGCTAAACAATCAGGAGCTTATCGGTAAGTTGAACGATCTTTTACTAACCCTCGAGCCTCCATTCTTGCTCTGTGGAGATTTCAACGCATCTCATGAGGCGTGGGGAAGCAGCAAGTCTAACCGTCGCGGTCAGTTACTCCTGGAGTGGGCGGTGGACCATGATCTTCTGGCTTTGAATGACGGATCTCCAACGCACTATCACGATACATCGGGCTCTTTCACTGCAATCGACGTCTCCTTCGCCTCCATTTCACTAGCTTCGAAATTTGTTTGGCACTGCGAGGACGACCTTCATGGCAGCGATCACTATCCTATTCACATTAGATCCAGTAACAAGCTCCCAATCATCCGGTCAAGACAAAGATGGTTGTACAAGGACGCTGATTGGACCAAGTTTGAAATCGCTGCAGCTCAAAAGATTCCAGCTGATATAGAGGCCAATATTGAAAACATCACCAAAGGCATTTTCGAAGCAGGCTTGGAATCGATTCCGAGGACAAAAGGTATATCCGGGAAGAAGAGCCAGTTATGGTGGAATAAAGAAGTCGAAGAGAAGATCAAAATACGACGAAAAGCTCTACGAAAGCTTAGGAAAATGAAAGACGACGACCCTGCGAAGGCAACCGCCAAACAAGAGTTCAACATCGCTAAAATGGAAGCACGGAAGATTGTAGATGAAGCTAAGAAAAAATCCTGGAATGAGTTCCAAAGTATCTTCAACAGCAGCTCGTCCACGTCAGAACTATGGCAAAGTTTCAATAAACTCAAAGGAAGGAAGCAACTGAAAGGCCCCGGACTCATTATAAACGATGAACACACTAGCGACACGGCGGTGATAGCAGACCATCTAGCCGAATTCTTTGCAGCGATATCATCTACCGAAAAGTACCCCGAAGTATTCCTGTCAGAGAAGCGAAGCTGTGAACAACGCGATATAGATCTGGAGACCAACGAAAACGCCCTGCTTGACGAGGAGTTTTCCATTCAGGAACTTTTCAGGGCCCTGGAACACTCAAAACGGACATCAGTCGGACCGGATCAGATTGGATATCCAATGCTTCAGAGACTACCTTTCCATTGCAAAAGAAGCCTGCTGGATGCCTTCAACCGAATTTGGAGAACAGGAAGTATTCCCGACAGCTGGAAGGAAAGCGTGATCATTCCTATTCCTAAAAATGGTGGACCCAAAAACGACATGAATGACTTCCCTTACGAGCTGCATTGCAAAAACCATGGAGCGAATGGTGAACCATCGGCTTGTTACCCATCTGGAAACCCAGGGCGCCCTGCATCAGCGACAATTTGCCTTCAGAAAAGGAAAAGGAACAACCAACTATCTAGCCGAGTTTGACGATGTAATAACAGCAGCAGCCAAAAAAGGAGAACATTGCGAAATCGTTACCTTGGATATAAAGAAAGCGTATGATAGAGTGTGGCACCGCAACCTCCTAGAAACGGTGATAGAAAACCAGCTGGGAAGTCGGATGAACAATTTCATTTCCAATTTTCTGCAGCATCGTACAGCAAGAGTCTGCTTCGGCGGACACTTATCCAAAATGGTACACCTGGAAAACGGTGTGCCCCAAGGCTCAGTCCTGTCGGTAACACTTTTTCTTCTTGTGATGAACGGTTTGTTTAAAGTTGTCCCAAAAAACGTACAATTGTTTTTATACGCAGATGATATTGTCATAATTGCAACCGGAAAAAGAGTTAATTTCCTTCGAAAAAGGCTTCAAAACGCTGTCGCAAAAATCGAAGCATGGGCCGCTAGCATAGGTTTTCAAATGTCACCACCAAAATCCGCTACAATGCACTGCTGCAAGGTACAGCGTCACAAAAACTGGCACCTCGATGGTGCAAAGATCATATTAGATGGAGCCGAAATTCCAAAAGTGAAGCAAACAAGGATACTGGGCATTCTGTTCGACAGGAAATGTAATTTCAATCAACATACCAAAAAGCTCAAAGAAGACTGTACTAGTCGGCTTAATTTGCTGAAAGCCATATCTAGGATGGCTGATCGCAAAACTCTGCTCTACATTGGCAATGCTACCGTCACCTCCAAACTAACATACGGCATAGAGGTATTAAGGAAACAAAATATCGAATCACTTGCCCCTGTATACAACCAAATTGTTCGCACCGCATCGGGTGCTTTGAGAACAAGTCCAATCTTGCCACTTCTCGTAGAATCTGGTTGTCTGCCTTTTGAACATGTGGCAATCCAAATACTTGTCAGGAAGGCCTGCTCAGTTCTAGAGAAAACACGAGAACAACCAATCAACCTGTGGGAGAAAGCCTACCGTGCTTTCCACAATTTAGCTGGCAAGCAATTACCACAGCCGTGTAAACTTATAACAAGTCTAAACCGGCCATGGTACAGACAAAAGCCCAAGATCGACTGGACAATTAAAGCAAAAGTTAAAGCCGGACAAATGCCTCAACTCATTGTGGATATATTTCGTGAACATGTCCACAGGAAATACAAGGACCACAACAAGTGGTATACGGATGGATCGTTAGCAAACGGACAAGTCGGTTTCGGAATTATCGGACCCAACTCGACCAAGCTCGGGGCGAGCCTCCCAGAGCAATGCTCAGTATTTTCAGCAGAAGGGGCGGCTCTCGCTATAGCTACGAGGGAATCGATTGGAAGGTCAGTAATTTTCACGGACTCTGCCAGCTGTCTACAAGCACTTGAAGGAGGAAATTCGACGCACCCGTACATCCAAGCAATCGAGAGGGAAGCGCTAGGAAAGGACGTTTGTTTTTGCTGGATTCCAGGACATTCGAATATTTTGGGGAATGAAGAAGCTGACAAGGTGGCAAACAGTAGTCGTCATCAACAAAGGGCTACTCTGTTTGTTCCCAAACAAGACATCATTAGATGGAGCCAAGGAATAATTTGGAAAGTGCATCAAACAAAATGGGATCGTGAACCAAGAAAAACCACAAGGATAGTTAAAACAAGTGTAGGCAAGTGGATAGATCAGAAGAATCGAAAAGATCAAATAATTCTGACTAGGCTTAGACTAGGACATATTTGGTTTACAAAGCACCACCTTTTTGAAAAGAAACCCGCAGAAACCTGCATAAATTGTGATAGACCTCAATCTGTGCATCATATTTTGGTTGAATGTGCATTATTCGAACAATTGCGTCGCGAACTAAACATGAAAGAATCTTTGAAAGACATTCTCAAAAACGATCAGAAAAGTGAGGAAATAGTGTTGAAGTTTTTAAAGAAAATAGGAATGTACAATAAGATATAATGAAAAAAGATTGAATTATGCAAACGAATGTAAACGAACACTCACTAAATAAAGCTAAAGAGACGAATGCCGAGTACGGTAAAGTCTCTCTAAACAAAAAAAAAAAAAAAAAAAAAAATCCCTAAGGAGATCCATGAAGGAAATCGACGAGAATCCTTAACCATTCTTCCAGGAGTTCCTTTAAAATTCATCCAAGGATCCTCAGGAATTCCTTCAAGAGATCCTCCGGAATTTCTACAGGAGATCCTCAGTAATTTCCTTCCTGGAGTTCTACGGGAATTCTTGCAGGAGTTCTTCGAAAATTTCTCCAGAAGCTCATCGAGCATTCCTTCAGGAATTCCTTAAAAAGTGTCTCGGGAAAACCTCCAGGAGTTCCTTCGAAATTCTTCTTGGGGTTCCTCAGGAATATTCTCGGGAATCCCTCCACGAATTTCACGTGCAGTTCTTTATAGTTTCTCGAGGTTCTTTTCCGGCAGTTCCTCGGGAATTCCTCATGATCTTCTGGAAGAATTTCCGAGAAAATGCTAGAGGGATTCTCGATGAACTTCTGGAGGAATTTCCAAGAAGTTCCTAGAGAAATTCAAAAAATAAATCCTTTGAGAATTATCAAGAAACTCCTGCAGGCTCACCCGAAAATCTCTTGAAGAATTTCCGAGCAACTGGAGGAGAAATTCCCAAGGAACTCTGGAAGAATTCCCGAGTAACTCCTAAAGTAATCCCCAGAAAACTCTTGGAAAAAAAAATCCGATGAACTCCAGGAGCAATGGAACTCCTAGAAGAATTCCGAGGAATACATGCAGCAATTTTCCAAGGAATTTTTTAGCAATTCCTGTGGGGATTCTAGAGGATCTCATAGGGGAATTTTCAAGGAATTCCTGAGGAACTTCTGAAAAAGTTGATGGAAAACTCCTGGAAAAATTCCTGAGAAACTTATGGGAGAATTTCCTAGGAACTCTTGGAGGATTAACTGAGGAATCTTTAAAGGAATTCCCGAGGAACTTGTAGAGGAATTCCCAAAGAACTCCTTGAAGAAATTCTCGAGGAATTCTTAAAGATATTCTCTAGGAACTTCAGGAGGAATTTTCGAGGAACTCCTAAACGAATTTTCGAGGAACTTCTGAAGGAATTCCCGAGCAACTCCCGGAGAAATTCCCTTGGAACTCCAGGATGAATTCCCGCGGAAGTCCTGAAGGAATTTCCGAGAAAGGATTTTGCGTTGCGTTGCGTTGCGTTGCGTGGTAACGGAGTAATTCGTAGATTGCATACTGAAAGTTGTCATGTTTTTTCTTTAATACTCTTATTCTAATTGCTTATGGAATGCTATTTGGGAAGGAACAGCTATCCAATCAGAGGTTGAAGTAAAAAAGACATGAGAACTTCCATTGCTGGCCACGCCCATCTTCTCCGTTACGAGGATAGGAAAGGATGTGATGATATGACACCTACTTAAGGTGAGGTCAGCGACTCACCGACGCCCCCATAAGTGTCAAGGAGTTGGATATTTGGAATGGGATGATTGGGGAATCACTATAAGCGAGTGATGCGGCAAGATTCAGATTGTGTAAGTGTATTTGAGTAGATCTTGTAAATGTGTTGGTGTGAGTGTGAGTGTTTTAGTATTAAACACCAACGTTGGGAGTGACGTAGCTAAGAGATTTTGTCACTCCATGGGCCGTTTTGCTTCAGGGATGGGGCACAGGCATTTGGACCATGTGTCCTGGCTAACAAGCCTAGGCTTAAGCGCCATTGCTCGCTCTCTGAAACGAGAAGAAACACGTTATGCGAATGGGAGGGGATAATACGGAAGGGATGCTATCTATTTATCGAGATGCCAGTGACTCACCGACGCCCTCGTAAATAGAAAGATATAGGATTTTGGTACGGGAATGGGCTGCAATTCAGTATTATCAAGTATGTGACTGGGTTAGATGTTGTGTAAATAGATGTAAGCATGAAAAATTTAGCATGAAACGTTCTCACCAAATTACCGCCGTCATGGTTCCGCTTGAGGAATGAAATCTACAACGTCCCGTGGCCCAATGTTCATAATCGGATTTATATTGGTCAATAGTGATACACGTGGTCATATCACAAAAGAAAGACGCATCCGATCTGACCAAACCAAAACTCGCGCACAGCATCTCCACACCAACAATATCGTAACCACCCAAACCATCACACGTTCTGTCAAAATAATTGACCCAATATTACCGCTTCAATTGTAAGTATTAGTTATAAAGTTTCAAAAATTGAATAAATTATTCTTATTTGTTAGATTGCATTACTCTGGATTCATATACCCCTTTAACCTTTGCAGTTATCTATCACTCAAGTTCGAACTCAAGACAAATGAAATTATATGAATATGATGCAACAGTTTCAAGAACATGACTGCGACCTCACCAGACAATCCCAAATAATGACAACCCGTTCCAACAGTGGAACCACTGATTAGCATTCAATAAACTATAAATAATAATAAAACTATTGATTCACAACTAAGATTTTCAATTGTCGTATCAGACGGCCATATTGACTATACAGTTTTATGCAATAAACTACTCAAAAAATCAAATTTGGAAAGAAGTGTGATTGTCGAATTCAAAAACATTGGAAGGAAAATAAAACGACAATTTGTGGGGTACGTTATAAGGCCAATTTTGAGGTTTTAGAAAACATCCCATGACGAAGCGAACACCCTGAAAATTCAACCCAATACTCACTCGATAGAATAGATAGAATGACACATCACAATGGAAAAAAATGGCATTGAAATTGGCGTGAAATACTTACATTTCGCTTCCCGATCCGTTTCCGTGTAATTTACCTTGGTATAACTCGTACGGCGTAACATCCGTTTCCGTCCACTATCTGGAAATATCTTACATCCCGCCATCCGCACCTACAGTTTCAGCTCCGATTTGTCCACCGGTACCTTTCCGTCCTTCGGTAAGTCTTTCTCCACGTCGAACGCACCGTTGAAGATGAACGCTTCTTGATATTCTTCCGCGAACGCTTCTTGAAATTGTCACCGCGAGAAAGTTGCTCTATTCCTGTTCAAGCTTGGGATCCTTTGGGGGTGGAAGCGGTTCGTCGGTTCGCAGCTGATAGTTGAATTTATTGCGCTGAAGGATAGTCAATTTGGCTTCCTTTATCAAAACCTTAATCAAATCAAATTTGAAAAATAAGAAAATCGGCCGAAAAAAAATGACGGGAGCGAAATTTGTTGCTTCCGTCAACAAGCGCGGCACACTACGATCTTTCTGAAGGAATTTCCGAGAAAGGATTTCTCGAGAAACTCATGGAAGAATTCTAGAGATTGCTGGAGGAATTCCCGAGGAACTAGTAAAGGAATTCTCGAGGAAAACCTTATTCCCGAAGAACTCCATTATGAATTCCCGAGGAACTCCTGTAGGAATTTCCGAGAAAAAAAAAATAAAATCGGCAAACTCCTGAAGGATTTCCCAAATATCTGAAAAAATTCCTAAAGTACTCCAGTTGAACTATCCGAGAAGAACCTGGAAGAATTCCTGATAAACTTTTCAATGTATTCCTGATGGAATCCTGAAGAAATTCCCATGGAACTTCTAGAGAGATTCTCGAGGGACTACTGGGGAACTCTTAAAATCCTTGGACAAATCTTCGAACAAGTCTGCGGAAAACTCAGGATGAAGCTCTGTTCTAAATTCAAACAAAGTTTCGGGCAGAATTTTCGAAAAAAAACCTTGGTAATATTCTAAATGCAACCTCTGTTTTTGGAGATTTTTGAGAAATTAGAACATACCCAGTTTAATTCCCAAAGGAATTTTGTTGATGAAAAATTAATTCAATAGTTCAGCATATTTCCTAAACATTTCCATGAAGTGGTGGTTATCTTAATTGATTCGTATTTTAACTAAAAACTGCTTTCAAGATTTGAATTAATGGTGTAGACGTGAAGCGGACCTGGTGTGGTGGTTAGAGCACAAGACTATCACGCCGAGGACCTGGGATCGAGTCCCACTCCCGACATTCTCACAAAAAGTGGGTTCTTCCTTCGGAAGTGAAGTAAAGCGTGGGTCCCGAGATGAACTAGCCTAGGGTTAAACATCTCGTTAATACAGACAAAAAAATGGTGTAGATTGACAGCATAAATAAATATTATTTTTCAGCTTTTGATAGTCTTCATAAAATTTGAAATGTCTTCCATATGTCTTCACAAAAAAAAATATCTTCACAGAACTTCAAACGTCTTTAATTTAAAGACATTTCTTCGCATCTGGCATCCCTGATCCTAATTCAGGTTTTTATACAAGACGTTTACATTTTGATGTCTCTGTTAGGGAAAAGATCACTTACATGAGTGTTGATTTTGCCCGAAATCAACTAAAAGTAGGCCATCAAAAATGAGATTGCTGAGATTTCATGGCGCTCTTGTACTCCAGTGCACTATAAATGTAATATAATATTTCCCAAATGGAGGAGAACGTGTCTCTGGAGTCGACCTACTGATACTATAAATGTGCATTCAATTTGGGAAAATGTTAACAATTTGGTTATGCTACGGATACGGCTAAGCAGTCTCGAGGAAATCAAACGATACTATTTGATTTTACCCAACGTTTCGACCACTTTTTTGGTCTTCTTCAGGGGTTAATCGCAAGAAGAAGACCAAAAAAGTGGTCGAAACGTTGGGTAAAATCAAATAGTATCGTTTAATTTCCTCGAGACTGCTTAGCCGTTTCCGTAGCATAACTACCTCATTCAGTCGAACCCTCGCAATCCGTTAACAATTTGGAATAGTACATTTAACACAAAAACAAAGCTTGTAATAACAGACAGTCTAAAATCTCGGAAAAAGGTATTGAATGACTATAAAAATTCTATGATTATTCAATTTTAGTGCTATGGATTTATTGAGGAACAGACTTCATAAACTTGAGGTTGTGTTGTCTCATGTTGGTGATTGTTCAGTCTGTGCAACATCTGAATAAAGACGGTGTGGTGTCTTTTTGAAAAGTTATAAAAACATCTAACTAAATCGCAACTGCAAACGAACAGCATACAAAAACAACTTTACATGAAAAAGGTTCTGACACCTGCTTGTTGCAAATCGTTATAAATCATCCTAGAGCTCTAATTGCTTCTTGGCTCGTTTCCCAGCGGAGAGAAAGGCCGTAACAGAGAAAAAAAAAGACTTAAAACAGTCCAATCTGAGAAACTTTCTCGTGCACATTCGTCTTCAATTGCCTCTGGGTATGTCTGCAATTGATCGTTTGCATTTGCATAGCTTTCGATTTACGTTTTCTCTGTGCTAGAGATGCATGCATATCCTAGCCTGATTGAAAGTGCCAGAGCTGAACGCGGAAGTCCTCGGCCGCCAGAGAGATTGCACTTCAGAGCGGGAGAAAATGAGAGCAAGAGCGTGGAAGTCGCGGAAATGCATCCTTCTTCGGGTTCGAAGTTCGAAACGTTGCGCACGCAGTTGTAGGTTTTTGAACTCTTGTTCCGGACTCGGGCCATCGGCCTGCTTCTGCGTTGCCCCATCCCATTCCACCCACCATCGACCACCGGTAGGGACGTATCGCCGCGATGAGAAGAGTGATGCAACGGAACAACACACTACATTTCAGGATTGCAATGAGCGGGAGAGAACGAACGAACGAACGAACAAGTTGATTGAAGGATAGGCCAATACTCCTGTTGCCTAGGTAGGTATGAGGGAACATGAAAGTATAGGAAGCCGAACGCGCGCGTCAGCCCGAGACCGATATTTACGACGTTGCACTGTGGATCAGATTTCAACATTTAAAAGTTCATCAAAACTTCAAGCAATGAAATTGATTCTATACCATTACCCGAAATGCCATTTACCGGAAAACCATTTATTGGAATGCCATTTACCTAAAAACCGTTTACCGGAATGTTCTATTTACCGGAAACATAGTAACAAGTAACACACCTGTCACAGAAGATTCACGGTGGTGCAGAGTTTTGTTGCACAGAAGTCATTGTGACTTACTTCTAGCAAGTAAGTATTCATATGTTAGAAGTAAGTCACAATGACTTCTGCTCAACAAAACCCTGCGCTTCCGTGACTCTCTGTGACTTGGGCCTTCTACTCCGTTGGTTCGAATGACACCTCATGCAAACCAACGGGATTCATTTTTAATTTGAACTTCTAGTAATTCTGTGGGGCATCTTCTTCTTCTTTTTTCTGGCCAACTAGCACCGTTCGGCGCCAGTTGTGTTTTACGTCGGCTGGGTCTAGGAGCTAAGCCCTAAATTCCGACGCCCCAGGGAGACAGCCACCACACCTGAGGACCCTACATATCGAACCCATCAACACATGGGCCGGGACCTACGGCTTTACTTCCTATCCGAGGGAAGGCGTGATTACGGATTTTATGTCATCGAAAGAACTTCCTGTTGCTAGAAAAAGGGGAAAATATCGAAGAGTGAAATTTGCAGTTTGTTATTTAAACAATTCTGTAACAGGCTTAGTTAAAAGAACAACACATTAAAAAAAAAAATGGAAACATATAAGACAAAGTTAATAGTTTCGCTAATCAAGTTTGGCACGATGCAACTTGATGCAATTAAAGAAGGGCAAAACTCATACATAAAAGCAGCAATTTCCAATAAACAACATGGTAGTCAAACAGCTTTATAACAATGTAAATCAGAAGAACAGCCCTTTTTTAAAGAAGGAAAAGCACTAGATGGAATTAATAGATTGGTCACCAACCAATTATGTAACGTTACATCGTTAGAAAGAACAGTCTATAAATTGAAGTAGGTCAAATCTCCTAAACAGTAAACAGTTCGACTGCCAATAAACTTCGTAAATAAACCTTGAAGCACAATTTTCAACAAAAAGAAAGAAAATGTTATATGGAAAAGCTATAGTTTTGTTGCCAGTCTAAAAATGTTCATTCAGCTCAACTTTGCTAAGTGAGCTAAACCGAGATCTAGTTCTAGTTCTATAATCGTGAAAAATATATTCCGAATATTGTTTTCAGGCTTGATTTTCTTGAACTTGAATATTAACTGATAAAATTAATCGAAATAGGAAACAAAAGTGGAGCGGACCTGGTGTGATGGTTAGAACACTTGACTATCGCGCCGAGGACCTGGGATCGAATCCCACTCCCGCCAAACTCGCAAAATGTAAGTTCGTCCTTCGGAAGGGAAGTAAAGCGTGGGTCCCGAGATGAACTAGCCTAAGGCTCAAAATCTCGTTAATACAGATAAAAAAAGGAAACAAAATATCAGATTATGTTTAAAGACACCAAAACATTTTCTGAGATCTTAGGTTTTCCTATGCCTTCCCGGGCAATGCATCATTTCGGGAAATGGGGCATTTCTGAGCATCGCATTATTCCGGAAAATGTCTTTCCGGGAAATAGTTTGAACTGCACGACCATAACAGTAAACCTAGTAAGAGCAGCCCATGTTAAAAGAAGGGCAAATATCTGCTGGAAATATTAGCAATCACATTCAGCACATTATTCATACAAACTCGTAGCTGATCCACATGTATGGGGACGTCCATAAATGACGTAGTCTTTTCAAAGCGATTTTTAATACCCCCTCCCTCCTCGTAGCATTTCCGTCACAAATTTGGATACCCCCTATAAATGACGTAGTTTATTAAACCCCCCCCCCCCTCAACAAAATTATCATTTCAAAAAGCAAGTAACGAAAAAAAAACTAGAAACTAAGTTCTGATTTCAATTATAACGTATATTTAACGAATATTGTGAAAAAAAAACAACAGCAGCAAGAAAACATTGCCGACTGTGGAGCGGATCTGGTGTGATGGTTAAATCACATGATTATCACGCCGAAGACCTGGGATCGATGCTCCCAATACAGTTCAATACCATATTAGCCTAAGAGCTCTTTCGAAGATATTAGTTTGCTCACTAATAAATATGTTAAGAATATCAATTTGGTTTCATTTGAATAAAATTCACCATGACATTTGAAGGACCCTGCAGGAGTTTCTTCTAAAATTCTTTCAGCAGTTCATTCTGGAATTCTCCAAGGAATTTCTTTTGGGTTTCCCATTTTTAAAAATTGCTTTCTTTTTATTTCCTCCAGCAATTCCTTCTAGGATTTCTCCAAGGATTTCTCCAAGAATTTCCTTTAGAATTCCATTTGAGATTTTCTCCTTTTTGTATTCCCTCAGAGGTTCCTTCAGAGATCCCTCCAAGAACTCCTTCCGGAGTCCTTCTTAGATTCCACCAAAAATTTTTTGTGGATTTCTCCGGGAGTTTTTCTTAAAGTTTATCCATGGTTTCCTTCGGGAGTTCCTTCAAACTTTTCTTCTCCGCTGTTCCACCAGCAGATTCCATCAGAACTTCTTTCTGGGTTTCCTAAAGAAGTCCCTTTCGGGATTCCTCCAGGAGCTCCTTCTTGGTTTCTTTCAGGAAATCACTTAGCTATTCATTCCGAGATCTCTGCAGGAAACCTCTCCGACATTCCTTCAAAACCCCTCCAGGAGTTGCTTCTGGGATTCCTTCAGGAGTTTTTTTTTCGGAATCCTTCAGGAATTCCTTCCAAGATACTTCTGGGAGTTTCTTCTGGGGTTCCTCGAGGATTTCCTTCTAGGATTTTTCAAGACTCTTCCAGGAACTTTTTTCGACATCCATACATTCACTTCATCTGGAATTCCTCCAGGATGATCTTTCTCGTATTTCACCAGGTGTTCTATCTAGATATTTTCCGGGATTTTCCAACACTTAATTTTGAGATTCCTTCAGAAATTCCTTCCGGGATTACTTCAACAGTTTCTTCCGTGTTTTCTTTAGAAATTGAACCAGGATTTTCTTATGAGACTCTACAAATAGCTCCTTCTGAGATTCTTCCAGGAGTTATTTAAAGATTTTTCCAAAAGTTCCATCTAGAATTGCTCCAGGAACTCATCAGAGGATTTCTTCTGGAATTTCTCTATGATTTCCTTTCAAGATTCTTCCAGGAGTATCTTCTGAAATTCTTCTGGAAGTTCCTTGAGGGATTCCTTTTAAGATTCCTCCAAATCCTTTTGGAATGTTTTAGAAGCTTTCTCTGCGATTCCTAGTAAGAATTCTTATGAAAATGTTATCCTCCTCCTGTTGGGGAAACCTATAAAGAACACCATAGGGAATTCCTTATAAAGTTGCTAGAGGAGCTCCTCAAGAAATTGTTGGAGCAGCTCATCAAGGAAGTCCTACAGAAACTACTTAAGCAACTCCTAGAATAATGCCATAATGCCAAAAACAACCTTAGCGGCATGCAAATATACCACAAATACTTACAGACTTATTTGTGGTATATTTGTGCACACAATTATTGATTACATGAACGAAACTGTGGGTGCATAGACACTGGCAGTGACGAATGTAATGACTAGCTGACTAGTTGTCGAATCGGTCACAATTTGTGAGTCAACTCTAAGTTGCATCTTGGTTATAATTCGATTGCGTATTAAAACCGTTTATATCACGAATGGATGTTTTATATTGCCTCTACCTCTTGCGCTTTTTAAGTTGCAATTTTGTCATTTATGAGACAATTGGTTCAAATGGCATACATAACTTTCAATATAGTTGCATACAAATTACAGGAACTTATTAATATCCAAGTGTGTTGCTTGGGTGGGAAGGACTCTGCCATAGATACTTACAATATGAACCGCAATAGCTGCCTTGTAAGGTCAAGGGAAATATGGGCAGTTCTTCCTATGAACTGTAAGATTTAGACGGCATCTGGCCTGCAGTACACCTAAAACCAGGGTAAATTTCAGCTCTGGTTTTGTGAGTTCACATGTTCTATTCTATGAGGTCACTCAAGAGCATACCGAGAAGATATCGGCTATCGGCTTTTGATAACATCGATGGTGAAGCTCCACGTTGAAGATCCAATTGTGAGGCCACCATGCACGAATTATATACCACAGCCATCTATTGATGAAGACCTGCAGCCGTTGAGTGTTCTCCACTGATATACACCAGGTTTCACTGACGTATAGCAGCACAGATTTCACATTCGAGTTCAAAATTCGGATTTTGATGCGTCGACTAATCTGGTTGTTTTCCATACATTTCTTAAACTCGCAAAAGCAGCCCTCGCCTTCTTGGTCCATGCACCTATGTCGATCTTGGTACCGCCATCGGCCGCCATTTGGCTACCAAGATATTGGAAGCTTTCAACATTCTCCACTGATTGCCCAGCTACCGTAAAGCTGGAACGGTTGACCGTGTTTACATCCAACGATTTGGTCTTGTTGACGTTGATGGTAAGACCTGCCGCCGAGGAGTGATTGGTAATATCATCGAGCTTGCTCTGCATATCAGAGCGCCGTTAAGCTAGGAGAACAACGTCATTAGCCAATTCGAAGTCATTTAGGTGCTCTATGGTAATGAGCTGCCACAGCAATCCACGATTTGGTTCACGGTCAATCGCACAAACCAGGATCTTGTCGATTACTATGAGGAACAGTAGCGGTGATAGGATACATCCTTGCCTCACTGCAGTAACGACCCAGATGGGTTCGGACAAAACACCGTTGTGCAGTTCTCTGCACGAAAATGCCCTGTACTGTGTCTTAATGAGGCTGATGATTTTCTCAGGGAGACCCTTGCGCCTGAGGGTTACCCACATGTTTCCGTGATTGAGACGGTCGAAAGCTTTTTCGTAATCAATGAACAACAGGTAGAGAAACTCTTGGAATTGATTGATTTGCTCCAGGATGATACGGAGCGTGACAATATGGTCCACACAGGATCGTCCGGAGCGGAATCCTGCTTGCTGCCGTCGGAGAGTTGCATCAATCTTCTCCTGTATCCGGTTAAGGATCACTTTGCAGAGGACTTTGAGAACGATACACAGTAACGTGATGTCCCGCCAATTATCGCATACAGTCAACTCTCCCTTTTAGGGTACCTTTACTAAGACGCCGTGCATCCAGACGGCCGGAAATGTCACGGTTTCCTATATGTTGTAAAATAATTGATGCAGTAGTTGTGCGGATACTACGGGGTCAGCTTTTAGAATCTCAGCTTATATCCCGAGCAGAAAAAAATAACAAGAGAATAACATATCAAGGTATTTCTCTTAAATATCACCATACCTTGATATACCCTTCATTAGGTGGTAATAAGAGGCAAAATAACAAAAAGGAATACCAAAATTTTGTTTAAATAACACCTAGAAAATAACAAGCCTTGTTATTTCAATAATGAATGCATACCTAAAATTTCAAGTGCTTGTTTGTTATCCCAAAGCTATTGAATAACTAACTAATAATATTTCTTGTTATTAAATGTTTCATTTCTTCGATGACTTCATGATGTAATAGTAAAACCTGCGCACTTTAGAATCGGTACGCTTTCTACCGGCTGCAGATCAAAAACGGTTTAACCTAGAAAAAAATGTTGTATGAAGCAAATGAAGCTTATTTATTGTATTTTGTAGGAAAAATATGAAAAAATCAGTTTTTATTTCTTCAAGATAAAATTTTGACCTGATTGTGAAATTCATGCCATTTCATTCTGCACAAACCAATGATCGTCAATATTTTCAAATTTCACAGCTTACGGGCTGATATTTCCACAAGAAACAAAATTATACTCATAAAACATATGCTCAAAACAAGTTACGACATTAAACTCTTGACAAATATGGTTCACTAGACCATAATAAACTTATAGCCTTATTGTCCATTCACGCTATATTCAAAACATAATTTTACTCAAACTATTTTTTTATGAAAAAATATTTCCTGAGATCGTTTTTTGAATCTACAATTCCCCAATTCAAGTGGCCTCATGAATTAATATATCGAAACCTGGATTATTTTTGGAATCATAAGCATTTTTCTCTCACAGTAGTCGGAAATTAACAGTCATAGGGCTAACTCCTCATAATAAGCCTAAAATAAGATAGTTTCCATGGATAAAACACTGAAAACCATATAGATTATGGAACTATAGATGTGATTCTATGATCACAAATAAAAAACTTCTGAGTAGATTCAGTTTTATTAAAAAAAAAATCGATAGATATTTCACGCCATCAAAACACATCCAATGAATTTCGTCAGCAATAGTCCATACAGCTTTCGAGCCACGATTATTTATATTGTACTGCATGAAATCATTGGTTTCTTCTATACCAATACTATTCGTATAGTGTCCTTCCCGTATGCGCATTTGGCGAACTAAAGCTTATGCGAAAACAACTTTTTTGACCTTAAATATCTATGCAAGTCTTTGATTTTCCATAAAACCCTTCAAAGGCTTACCATAGCTATATTGGAAATTTTAAAACACTCATGGAATATTTTACCTCCCTTAATCAACAATCATAATACCAAGAACTATTCTATACTGCGTAATTGGTGGGTTTGATAATTATATATTCCTACACAAATCTTGAATCTGACAATGATTGGTTTTTGCTCAATGTGTGCAGAAAAATCTGGCACTATTTACGAATTCAGATCAATAGTTCATCTAAAAATATAAAAACAGCAAATTTAATATTTTCCCTACAAACTACAATAGATAAGCTTCAATTGCTTCTAACAACACTTTTTTCCAAGTGACACCGTTTTTAAGTGGCAGCCGGTTGAAAGTGTACCGATTCTAAAGTGCGCAGGCTTTAAATCTTGTTCTTTGATTTTTTTCACTGCTTAACCGACAAATACTTCATCAATACCAAAGTCTGCTCAAATACCTCCAACTGTTATTTTAATGTTTTCATAACATTTCGTAGAATAACGCAGCAATTACAATTGAGTTTTTAAATTATGAAAAATGTATTGATTTTTTGGTTTTATACGAACGAGCACCTTTTTCTGAGTGACTATGATTTTTTCAGATTTTTAGAACTTTGTTTTGGTACCTAAAATCAATTTCAAAGAGATTGTTTGAAATCACCTTTTGACAGCTGGGCAACTGTTTGACAGCTCTGCCCAGTGTAAAGTGCGACGAGGGGTGATTCGGCAAATAGCTCCCATACAAACTTCAAATTGATTTTTAAATAGGTTCCCGGACTCCAAAATTCATGAAAATTTGGATTTCGGCTCAGTTTGACATGCAGATTCAGAATATCGAATTATCTCAACACCGTTAAAGAAGCCAATTCTAGGTATTAGAGCACATGTTGCTCTTTTTCAAATAGTGGTGCACGCCAATAGAATGATCATTAGGGGAGACTGGGGTGACTTGATCCCTTTTTCTTAATTTACCTGAAACTTTACGAAAAAACACAAAACTAGATCCGATTTCCGTACAAAATGGCAGGTAAACATCTATTGCAAGTTTATACTCAACAGAAGGCCTTTAAGTTATTGTCAAAGTTTTCAAAACT
The DNA here is from genome assembly GCF_035046485.1 of Aedes albopictus. NCBI lineage: Eukaryota > Metazoa > Arthropoda > Insecta > Diptera > Culicidae > Aedes > Aedes albopictus. Next base: position 166,134,085 of record NC_085138.1, read on the forward strand.
GTGTTTTTATGGAGGCATGTCTTATGATGTATTTTTCAAAAATGGGTGACACTTGATCCCCCTTTCAGCACATGGTTTATTTAAAGGGAAAATCATTCAGAGTCTTCCTTTTCATTTTCTTTTCGAGTTTTCTTGTATTTCCGATGAATATGGAGTGTATGAAATCGTAAGATTTCCTTAAATTTTTAAGGATATGCCGTATTTTCAAAATGGGGAGACTTGATCCCCCTTTTCTTGGTTTGTACTAAAGTTATAATTATCTGACACATTTTATCGTTGAATAGACTAGAATTCCAAGTAAATAGAGGCTTCCGAATAGAATTTTATTTTTCACATGTATAATGTGTGTGTAATCCTCGAGGGATCAAGTCTCCCCATGTCACTGTTGTGTATACTAAGCTGTATTAATTAAAATATGTTAACAACAGCCTTATTTGGATAAATTAGTTTGAAAGTATTTTATTTAAACTATGTGCTGTGAAATTTTGACACGATTTGGTTAAATTTTCACAAAGTTGTTGAGATTTTTCGTAATCGCTTAAAAGATTTCTGAAGGACCGAAAACAAACCATCAGCCGTTAAAAAATAATGCAATGTACAATCGAAATCACTTGTAGCCAAAACATAGTCGTTTGTCCAGGAGTAGTTTTGGAAAAATTATACTAGAAGAAAAATGTTTTTGATTCCGAGCAAATATGGGGGGAACAAATCTCCCCAGGGATCAAGTCTCCTCAGTCTCCCCTATGCTTTTTGAAAAAGGAACACATGTTCGACCGCTTAAATTCAATTAACCGGCGCCCGTAACCAATGAGAGACTAACGCGCAAGAGTGAGGCACTACTGCTCTCCCGAGTGAAGCACAAGCAACGTTACTCCGAAGAGAGACTACCGAGTGCTACGATGAATGAGAACGTTTTCCGAATCGAAAAGAAAGACTCGAATAGTGTGTCAAACAGATAAAGTGACTCATTCAAATGTTGCATGAAAGTGTATCATTGAAACGAAATTAAACGCCCCTGCTAGGGAGTCCGCCAACGCTCTTTTGTCCCGTCTACATGAGCTTTTCACTTCCTTCTCGGCTACGGCTTTGGCTCCTCGTGTGTTCGCTCGCTCTGTCGCGGCTTTGGCGTTCCTTAGCTCCTCTGTCTTCCTTCAGGTATCATCTGTGAACCACTGCTTTCTTCGGGTGCGTTGCTCACCCAAATTATTCTCGCCGGTGGCGATGAAGGCGTTCTTGATGGCGCTCCATTGATATTCTACGCTTCCACCTTGTGGGATATTAGCAGCACAGTTCTCTAGCTCCTCGACGAAGGACCATTTCACCACTGCGTCTTCCAGTCAGCGTGTGTTGAACCGGCGCCCAATTTTCTCCTCCTGTCGATGGATCCTAGCAATGCGCAGTCGGATCTCGGATTAGGGTTAGGAGATGACGAGCTCATAGTCCGAGTTGTCGGAACCAACCTTCGCGTTGAAGTCGCCCATGAGGATCTTGATATCACCTTTCGGAATCTTGTCCACAACAGCATTCAGTTGACTGTATAAGTTCTCTTTATCATGCAATTCGGCAGCATCGATTGGCGTGTAACATTGGATCATGGTTAGGTTTCGAACCCGTGTTCTGAATCTGGCTACAATTATCCTCTCATTAATAGGTTCCTACTTCATGAGTGTAGCGTGGGCGTGAGCGCTGAACATGAATCCGACTCCACGGTGGCGAGGAGCGTGTTCACCTCGTTGGCCAGAGTATAGCAGAATTTGACCCGACGCCAATCTGTGGTCTCCAAAGTTCGTCCAACGGACTTCGCTCAGTCAAGCTTCATACGGCATGCCTGATACTTCATTGGCTAGTTGAGCCAGTTTACCCTGCTGGGCTAGGGTTAATACATTCCAAGTTTCAATTATTGTCCGTTGTTTCGCGCTAAAAGTCGTTCGCGGTTGAATCAGTTCGTAATCTTTCATTTTCGGTTTCAGTAATGGCAAGGACGGGGTTATGCATAATCTCGGCAAAAGGCGGAGGGGCGTGTATGGTGAAGAGAGGTGTTTAACCCCCAGAACCCTTCCCTTGGGCACGGCCTTGACCTGGACTACGTTCGAAGATAAAATGCAAGCACTCGAAGTGTTAGGAGTATTAAGTTAGGACCATCTTTGTCGGTGTGCAGGAGACTGGTGTGTGAAGAATTAACCTCGAGCGCGCTGCACTCTACGGCGAACGTAGCATCCGAAAGGTCGCAAAAACTGGAAGGATACTATGGGCAGAGCATGTTGTGAGAACGCCGGAAAACAACCCTGCAAAGCTGGTGTTCGCACGAGATACGGATGGTACAAAAAGACCTGGTGGACAGCGTGCAAGGTGGGCGGATCAGGTACAGTATGATCTTGCAAATGTGGGGCGTGGCCGATGGAGGACTGCAGCCACGTACCGAGTGTTGTGTCGAGCAATAAATTGTTGGTTCAATTTCATTATAATTGTAACGCAATGCTAAATAAATGAAATTGAAGGGATATGCCATTGATTTTCAAATTATCAAATTGTTATTATTATAGATTAACAAGTTATCAAAAGGACAATAGAAACCTGTACGACATTCGTCGCTGAACTTTCTCTTCTGGTTCACGGTGATACGCCGTGTGATCCCGTCCGTCGTTGACGACGATCGCCTGCTTTCGTCCAGAGGGGGAGGCATAGCACATATTGTGCGGGAGCGAAATTCCCGAACCGAGGCCCACTCACTCCAGCCAACATCCCCATCCAACCAGCCAGCCAGAGCGTTTTCCAGTTTTCGGGACACACACAAATCACCCGCCACCGGAGCGAGAAGGGACCGAGAGACACACACCGAAAAGACACGGAGAAGGCTTTTCCGGGAGCGACGACTTCTTCCTGACGATGCGATGGTGGCTCCGTGGAGGGTGCGCTGGGAGTAGTGTGACGGGGAGCAGAGCGCGCAATGCCACCAGAAGTGTGCCACGAGAGCGGGAAAAGTTCTTGTGCAGACGGTTTAATTTTCCACACAGAATCAGGTTTTATTTTAGTTTGGCAACGTTATCGGAATGAAGCACAACACAGCAGAAACAATAAGGCAGCCACCAACTCTCCTACTGCTAGAGCTACTACTACTACAGTGTGTGAAGCTGGTTGGTCGGTCCGACACTGTATATCTTCGTTTTTTGTATTGTCTGTCTGTCGCATACTAGGAAGTAATTGAAATATTTAAAAATTCCATCGAGTTGTTAGTCGAAATAAGCCGAGAGTAAGATAGCGAAAAGTTGGCACGGTTTTTTCTAAGTTTTTGGAAATCAAAGAAATCACTAGACTGTGTAAGAGATTGGTCCGCGAAAATCGGAGAAAATATATTAAAATAGCATTGAAATAGTTTTGGCATGTTGTTACCCTATGTATCTCAAGTGTCACGTTAGCGGAATACATAAAAGCTACAAGTTTATAGGCGTTAATTAGTGCAAATTGCTGCAGCAAGCGAAATATTCTTATCCTCAAGTTGATTAGCAAAGGAAGAAAATTAGGAAATAAGTGAAAATTTGTAGTGTGTAAGGCATCGAACTGTTTGTTTGGAATACCGAAGAAAAAAAAGTGAATCGTAAAATTGGGTCACACGAATCGGAGTGCGAAAATGTGAAGCAGATTTCGGTTGGCGAGTTTTTCCCAGGTGGCGAGCGTCGCTCGGAAATAGGAAAAAGGTGTTTTGGTGATTCCCACGAAGGAAAAGCTATTTGTGTCCAAAATTCGGCGGAAGGATATTGTCTACCGCCGCAGCCAGCCCCACACGTTCCAAATGAGCAGGGACTAGGAATATCCCGAACCCAGTGGACCACTCCACAGAAATATAGGTCACTGAGGCTGTCTGGTGAAAACGGAAGAATAAGAAGAATAAATCCAAGCAGAAGAAGAAGAAGCAGTCCGTGAAATTCGGTGTAAATCACAGTTTTTCATCGTCTCTCCCAACCCAACTCCCCCCGACAAAAAAAAAAGAGGAGAAAAATGGAAATGGGAAGTGAAGTGTTCAGCATGGGCCTAGCCCTGAAACTGCAGAAGTTGCCCCCGGGGTCGACGCTGGACTTTTCCGAGTTTCGACGGGAGAATTCCAACACGGCCGCTTACACCAGCGACTGGGACAACTACCAGGTGAGGATAATTTCCCTCCGGCCTCCGGTCGGGCGGTCGGACGTCGGTCGATGTGCGAGAGCTCATATTTTATTCCGGCGTTTATTGATTGAAAAATTATGATGCACACACGTAGCAGAAACCACCAGGCCGTCGTCGTGCCAGAGTGCAGCAGCGCACGTTCGATTCCATCAGCAGCAGGTGCTTCAGAGCGATGGATGAGAATTGCTAGGCCGGGTTGCACCTGAAAATGAGTTTGATTCGTGGGATTCCGATGCATTGTTGGAACACGGGGTGTGCTGAAACTATTTCGTGTGTAGATTGGCCAGCGTTTAGCTATTATTCACTGGCATGGCTGTTGGTTTTGTGTCAATTAATTTCATCAAAATTGAATGTGGATTCGTTCTAGGAAATGATGAACTAATTAAGCTAGGTGGATTGATTGATTGTACAACTGGTTGTAGGAACTGTTCGTTTGTGAAACTCATTTGTTTGTTTGTCGTTTTGAAATATTAGGCATGCATTCAAAATATTAAGAGCTCTTTGATGTATTATTATGAAGATTTACAGAGCTAGGTTAGTTCGTCTCATCCCTATGAGAAAAATAATTTGTGTGATGTTTTTAAATGTAACTCAGCATTGATTATCCATATCCACTTATAAAAAATGAAATTTGGGAATATCGTGTTATGTAAGGTGTTATGTGATGAATGTAACCTAGAAAGTGATATTATTTTTCTAGTTGGTCAAAAGGATAAGATAGTTAAAACATGAAATCCTTCAAAAGTATTTGAGTCTATATTTGAGTTATTCGTCATAAACTGACCGAGAACGAGTTAAAAAATCCAACTGACTATTGTAAAATGATTTAACTTTAGTAGTTTTCCATCACAGTTTTAGTCTTCATTAATCTGTTAGCTCCCAGCGATCTTTTTTGTCTTTCTCGTTCACCAAGGTGTACCGAAAGGCTATATGTTCACTACAAAAATGACATTTTAATAGAGCCCTATCTGGGGTTGTAAAACTCAAAAATGTCCTAAACACGCCATTTAGCCTTGGTTTTATCATTATCTTATATAAACTTATTTAATAGAACTATTTTTTGTTCAATGATCTAAAAACTCACTTTTATTGGCGTTTCGGACATTTTTGTGTTTTACAATTTGTTTGAAGTTTAAAAATAACTAAACCTGTGACTAGATTGCATTTATACTCCTCATGGTTCACTTGGTAACATACAACATGGTAATATATCTGCGAAAATGTTGTACTAATTTACACAAAACCGTAAACTTTGAACGCTATTTAAAAAAATCATCAAATATCATGGCGGTGAAAAAAATTCACATGAAAGATTATGTATTTTTTAGGTGATCGCCGATGAAAAAACTTGCCCGAACTTGCCCGACTGCAAGAACGTCCTATAAACATTTTGCGTGATTTTCAGGAACTTTCTATAAAAAATCAATGCATATTTTGTTTTTTTTCAACTAATTTCTTTGATATATGTTTTATTTTAGTATTTTTCATTATTATGACTCGAAAACGGACATTAAATTTGTTTACAAACGTAATTTAATGTGCTGGTAGTTCATCGATTGATTTTCGGCGAGAAATAATTAAAAACTTATTTACCAGACTGTCCGGACGTTTCGGTAGATTTTACTGGCCTTCGACCATCTTCTGCGGACTCTAAAATATATTAAACATTTAAAAAACACACAAAACCAACTAATTAAATTTCTTACAATCTTCCAGCCGTCTCTTCACTATCAGACGGCCATAACTTTACAAACACTGAAATACATACAAATTACATACATTCTATCATTACATACACTCCCGTTCAAAAGTTTGGGGTCACCCCCTCAAAAACATGTCATTTTTTTAGGCCAATATCTCCGCCAATTTGTGTCCGATTTTAAAACCCTAGGTTTCATTCAAAAGATAATAAGTCAAAGAAACTTTGAACATGATTTAAAAGAAACTTTTTCAAAAAATTTTGTATGTAAACTTAACCCAAAGTTGCCAAATTTTCTTAACATTGAATATAAACTTACGGCAGTGTCGCTGGAAGTTGGGTCGACCAAATTTTAAGATGAGAGCGGAAATATGACCCATTTTCTATTAGCTTTCAACTGCTTGTTACAGAACTAAGCTAAAAAATCTAGAAAAAAAGTTATTAAGTAAATTAATTCTTGATGTCATCGACCAAAAGTTTGGGGTCACCCCTCAAAATGCTGTATCGGCCAAAAGTTTGGGGTCACTATCGTAAAACATGGAAAAGTGATTTGTTGATATCTTTGTCATCTTTCATTCAATTTTAATTCTTCTTGGCTTATTTGAAACAAAATGAATGATACTTACTGCATAGACATTGAATCACACATATTTGTTGAAATTTACATACTAAAACTTAACGTAAAGTTGCCTCATTTTTTGAAGCGTGGGAAAATGTGCTAACTTTATATAACATTTTTATATACAAAAATCCTTAAATACGTTAAGTTGAAGACATCAAACGTAAATTTAGTTAATTATCTTTGAAATGAGCCAAAAATAATTAAAATTGAACAATAGATGACGAAGATATCACCAAATCACTTTTCTATGTTTTACGAAAGTGACCCCAAACTTTTGGCCGATACATCATATTGAGGGGTGACCCCAAACTTTTGGTCGATGACATCAAGGATTAATTTACTTAATAACTTTTTTTCTAGATTTTTTAGCTAAGTTCTGTAAAAAGCAGTTCAAAGCTAATAGAAAATGGGTCATATTACCGCTCTCATCCTAAAATTTGGTCGACCCAATTTCCAGCGACACTGCCGTAAGTTTATATTCAATTTTAAGAAAATTTGTCAATTTTGGGTTAAGTTTAAATACAAAAAATTTTGAAAAAGTTTCTTTTAAATCATGTTCAAAGTTTCTTTGACTTATTATCTTTTGAATGAAACCTAGGGTTTTGAAATCGGACACAAATTGGCGGAGATATGGGCCTAAAAAAATGACATGTTTTTGAGGGGGTGACCCCAAACTTTTGAACGGGAGTGTACATGTCAAGTGTCATTGGTAGTCATTTGGTAGTCAAATCGCGGCGATTAAAACAATAATAACAAACATAATTAAATGAAAAAACTCGATTTTAGGTAGGTATTTTATAAAACGACTAATATCTCAAGAACAGTAGGCTTTTGAAATTTGACGTCTTCGGCAACCTTTTTTAGCATAAATAGCCGAACAACTTTGCCGAAGACACCATACCGCTGAAATGACTTATAGGACTTGTATGCGAATAACGTAAGAAAAATATGCTACCGTTCAGAATATCGTTCATAGAAATATTTTCTCTGAAGACACCAAGTGTGGATCTCGACGAGCTAGAGGCTTTTTCCGTGTAGAGCGATTCCAAGCAACAGCATCAAAATTAAGGAAATTTTTTAATTCATGATTTTCTATTGAACTGAAACTTTGCACAGTTTTTAAGTTCCATCTAAATCGTCATTTTCCGATATCAAATTTTTATTTTGAATCACGACTAACTTTTCAAAAGGGTGTATGTGAAAATGGTTCAAAAATATTCAAAAATCTGCACAGCCAAAATGGTTCGTTCGATTGCAATAAATTTTTCATCAAAGTTAGATAACTAAATGGTGATTCCTAAGAAAATATACACTGTGAAAAAACATCTTTTTTAACATTATAAAATATCATTTTTGTCACAAAAACTCAAATATCTCAAAACCCTATCTTTTTACCAACGTAATTTTTTTAGGGAAGACGGTCCATTGTATTAGCAATCTACCACAAAAATTTGGTGATGGTAAACTAATAAACAAAAAAGTTATAACATTTCAAACATTTCACAATTTTCACATTTGGTAAATATTTTTTTCTGTGTAAATTATTTCGATCAGAAATCGCAGTTAGATGCAGATTTTATTGTTCAGCAAAGTTAGATAACTAAATGGTGATTCCTAAGAAAATGTACACTGTGAAAAAAAAATCTTTTTTTAACATTGAAAAATATCATTTTTGTCACAAAAACTCAAATATCTCAAAACCCTATCTTTTTACCAATGTAATTTTTTAGGGAAAACGGTCCATTGTATTAGAAATCTACCATAAAAATTTGGTGATGATAAACTAATAAACAAAAAAGTTATGACAATTCAAACATTCCACAATTTTCACATTTAGTAATAATTTTTTTTAGTGTAAATTATTTCGGCCGGAAAGCGCAGTTTGATGCTGATTTTATTGTTAATGGCCTTGCGTGAGTAAAACAATCTGTTTTTATTATGTATTATGTATATTATATGTACAGTACTGTTCCGATTTTATCACGCCCTCCGCGCATTAGTCGTTTATTGATTAATTTGCTGTTACATTTGAGGACAAGTGTTTTCCCTCTTCTTCAAGATGAATGTTGAAAGCGTGTTTTGCAACGTTAAAAATATTGAAATGGGTATAAATGTTGAAGTATATTTCAAAGCATTTTTGAAAAGAGGCGTGATTAAATTGTTTAAACAGATGTCGCTGATGGTACGGTGGCATGACTCTCTGCACTTAGCACTTCTGGCAATTTCTCAGTTGTTGTCGTTTTCGAACTTCCTGCGCCCTGCTTTACCGATGATATACAGATGGCTCGTTTGTCAAAGTCTAGACGGCAGGACGTGCAAATGCGTAAATTTGTATTCAATTTGGGCATAACCAGTCTCTTTCAGTTTATCTATGAGATTTCGTAACTCTTTTGAACATTTTTTTTTCACAAGCGGTCTACAAGAGAGCGTTGAGTTGAAGACCTTTGAGAAAGCGACTGTTCATGTTGTTCGTTAGATTATAATAAACAAAATCACTTATTAGTTTTAACTGACTAGTTTGGTGTTGTTTACTTGGACGAAGAAAAAATTTACTATAAAATTTTTAATATCCATAGCGGTAGTATTTTTTTGCTTTTTCGTGAGCATTTTCATGGTACATATGTATACAGTAAGGTGGCCCACACTTATATGAAAAACAAAAATTTCGAAAAATGCCAAGTCTTACCTTCTAAATCAGTTGTTTTGGAGTCCCAGAAGCTACGTTCAAAATTTGAGCAAAATCGGTTGAGCCTAAGGGGGCGCTCAAAACGCTTGAAGTTTGTATGGGAAAACTTGGCCAAATGTATGCAGAAATTTTAAGTTTTCGAATTTTGCCGCCAGGTGGCGCTGTAAGCGTTCAATAATCAAACCCTTTGGTCTTATTGTAGGTGACTATATGCCAAACAACTTTGTCGAAGACCGCAAAGTGATCCAACTTCTGTGAAAAAAGTTATACCCTTGGTAAAGTGAGGATAAACTTTATTGTTGTTTTTCCAATACATGTAAAAGAATAATATCAATAATGAAATCTCACTACTTTGCCTCACTTTGCCTAGGGTATAACTTTTTTCACAGGCGTCGGATCACTTTGCGGTCTCCGACAAAGTTGTTTGGCATATAGTCACCTACAATAATACCAAAGGGTTTGATTATTGAACGCTTACAGCGCTACCTAGCGGCAAAATTAGAAAACTTAAAATTTCTACATTTGGCCAAGTTTTCCCATATAAACTTCAAGCGTTTTGAGCGCCCCCTTAGGCTCAACCGATTTTACTCAAATTTTGAACGTAGCTTCTGGGAGTCCAAAACAACTTATTTAGGAGGTAAGACTTAGCATTTTTCGAAATTTTTGCTTTTCATATAAGTGTGGGCTACCCTAGTATACAGACAAACAAACGTAACACTGACGAAATTTTCATTGACCACGCCTTTAACGATCATTTTGAATCTTGGTTGTGGCTTTCATAACCAGAAGAGTGCCCATCGTTTTTCTTTGCGTTTGACGTTTCACACTAGCGCCTTCTGATGACGATATTGCACAACGCAGTGTTTCGTGAAACATTTCCACCAGGTGGTGGTAGTGTGAACTGGGCGATGGATTTTCACGAAAATTGTTCTAGGCGTTTTGTCTGTTTGTCTGTGGTATGTACCTCTCATGCATTTGTTGTTGTTGAAGTTACTCGCATTTTTCCGATCATAAAGTCTGTTCTCTAAGGGCCGATTTCTTCACCTCGGCTTAACCCGTAAGCCAGGCTTACCCATATAGTTAAACCTGGCTTAACGCCTAAGCCAGGGTGAAGAAATCGACCCTAAGAGGTATTTTTTTGCAGATCAACTAGACGTATACGCGTATATATAAAACTTTTATTATGCAGCTTTCGTCTTCAAAATAAGTTTAATTCCATTTTTCTTATGATCAACAGCTTTTCAACACTATCAAGGGATTTTTTCACCAGTCACGTACAATAAAAAGTATGACAATCTCAATATTTTTGATCACAACACTGGATCGCGTGTAAGGTTCAAATAGATACTATAGTAATTATAAATAATCAAACAAAAATATCATGAAAACAACTTGTTTAATTCATGCGGTAGCCTTTACAATAAAATCAGCATCAAAATATAGTTCTCGAAATAATTTACACAGAAAAAAATTTTTTTTGTTACTAAATGTAAAAATAGTGAAATGTTTGAAATGTCATAACTTTTTTGTTTATCAGTTTACCATCACCAAAATTTTATGGTAGATAGCTGATATAATGGGCCATTTTCCCTAAAAAATTGACGTTGGTAAAAAGATAGGGTTCTGAGATATTTGAGTTTTTGTGACAAAGATCATATTTTTTTATAGTAAAAAAAGAAATTTTTTACAGTGTATATTTTCTAAGGAATCATCATTTAGTTATCTAACTTTGCTGAAAAATTCATAACAATCGAACAATCCGTTTTTGCTGTACAGCTTTTAGAATATTTTTGAACTATTTTCGCATACACCCTTTTGAAAAGTTAGTCGTGAGTGAATATGAAGGTTTGATATCGAAAAATGGCGATTTAGATGAAATTGAAAAACTGTGCAAAGTTTCAGATATTTTTGAAATGGTCGCTCAGGATCGACTGACATGACTCCGTGGAATTCCTCTGTATTATCAATCCTGCTCCAGTGTGTGGCGTCAGTCGTTTAGGTGTCTCGTAAGCCTCGGAGTATGGGTTCGCTTCCCGCTCCAGTCGGGGAAAACTTATCGTCTCCATTGGGCCACTGGGTGTTATATGTGTTGTTCGTTGTCTAATGTTTATTAATTATGTTCAGTCTGTGCGGCTACTGGTCGAAGACGGTGTGATTGTCTATTTTTTTTAAATTTTCACTTAAAAAAAGTTTAGTTTGCTGTAACTTTTCGAAAAATGCAACATATATTATCAAATTTTTGCTGTAAGTTGTTCAACTAGTTTTGTGTAATTGGACAAAATTTGGAAAAGATCGGGCTATTCTGCACGAAGTTATAAAGATTTTAGAAAAAAAAAAACGTATAATTATCTAATAGCCAACTTTGAGCTGTTATATCTCCGGATTCAATGAACCGAATGCAATGAAATTTTGACCATTTATGACTTATATAATAAGCTCTGAAAAACTTTTGACTTAATTTGAAATTATAAACAAGAGAGAAAATTTTAATGATCTCATTTATTTTATGATCTTTTAGTAAATTGGTCTATTTTTGATATGCATCCCATTACTTTTTCAATTGATTGCCAGCTATGTTGTTACTTTCCATCAAATCATATTTAAATGAACTATAATTAGCATCATTTTTTGGTTTGGAATGCAGTCATTCAAATGAGAAGGAAACAGATTTTGTCTATTTTCCGACGTTTCGGCGCAATGTATTTTGCCTTCTTCTTGGGATCACTAAAATGTTCAATTTGTTACATTAATTGTTTGTTGTATTTGTTGCTTGTTATTTACTTACTAAATTTCTGTTTTTTGTCATGGAGTGGTTTGATCTAATTTTAAATTGTCGTACTTTTTGTTTACGCATCACTGTTATGAGAATGATCAATGGGACATATATAAACAGAACAAAATAAAAGGTAATAAATAAAACCAGCGCCGGATCTAAGTGGGCCCCCACAAATATCTTTTTTGGTTGCTAATATTAACTTTATTTTTCATATTGCTCAAGTACTATTCGAAAATGGAGAAAATATTTTTTGCTCATCTCTCCGAGGGGCCTCCACATTCGCTCGGGCCCTGGGCCCCACAATCTTTAATCCGGGCCCGAATAAAACGAATCACATTTATTATCATACTAATGGTTTGAAATTACCGTTGTTTAAACTAGGGTGCACTACTTCGGTATTCTGTGTCATTACTAATGTGTAGTTTTCTTTAAGAGTGACTAATCTGGGGTGGTCAATCTGGTTATGTTTGTGTTGATGTGTCTACTTCTATCCCTAGTCCTAATCGTGTGTATTTTGTGTATTAGTCCAGAGAGGGTGGCATTCAATCTGCCCGTATCTGTGCGTTTGTTTATGGTGTTGTTGTTATTACTAATGTGTATCATTTCAAGTATCGGTAAAACAACTCGGTCTGGTCAACTATTCGCGTGGAGTCATATTTAAATCTATGCCCGTGATGCGTAGACAAAAAAGTACGACAATTTAAAATTAGATCAAACCACTTCATGACAAAATCAGAAATCTAGTAAGTAAATAACAGGAAACATATACAACAAACAATTAATGTAACAAATAAGACATTTTAGTGATCACAAGAAGAAGGCAAAATACATTTCGCCGAAACGTCGGAAAATAGACAAAATCTGTTTCCTTCTCATTTGAATGACTGCATGCCAAACCAAAAATTGTGTGGATTCTAACAGTCGATTAATCAAGTATTATTAGCATCTTCAATTTTCAAACGATGCACATTGGAGTAAATCATATCAAAACCTGATCATAAGTGGAAAAACTCAAAATGAAGTGATTGGGTTTTCCGTTGTGTTTTTGCCAAGTGTAGTTATCGTGTAATCGTTTGACAGCTAAGCAGTGCCCAAATGTTTTGTTTACGCTTATCAGAAGAGGTTTTGTAAAGCTGAATTTTAGCCGGTTGCTTTGATATATCTCACAGCGCGTGCTAGTTTTGACCATACAAAGTGAATAAAATTGATAGTCAATCAATTCAACGATGCAGTTTGTTCAAGAAGGTTAATGTTGTTATTCTGTTAATTTGAAACCCAAACAAATTGACGTTATGTTTACATACAATATATGAAAATATTGAAAAAAAAAAAAAAAATTGATGGAATCCTTTACCGTACATTCAAAATAAAATAAGTTGATTTTTCGGCTGTTTCCGGGAAATCTGCTTTTAGTGTATGATAAAACTATTGTTCCTCTTTCAAATGCAGAAAGAAAACCTTCCGGATGTTTTCGATTTCAAAAGTTGCAACACTTTGAAAAAATCGTGATAATTATGATATTATATGGTAGTTTTTGCCTAAAAACATAATTTGGCCCCCTAAACGTATTATTGCTGAAAACTAGAATTCAACATTGAAAGCAAAAAAAAAAGAAGTTTCAAATCGGTCAACTGGTTCAAAAGCTGTGATTTTTTGAAAAAGTTTTGGTTTCGAAAAATCTTCATTTTTACAATCATAAAATTGGTCACCCTAATGACGAAATAAAAAAATACGGGTCTAATTATTATCGATAAACAATAAAATCACCAATATCACGATGGTCGGAGATACACTATATCGATTTTCTATAGAATGGTTGTATTGAAAAAAAAAATCTTGTTGAAGTCGGTTAGATTGATTGTTTCTCACTGCTAGGTGCATTAATTGTTATAAAATTCATTGAAAACTATGAAATACGTTTCATTACTAATTTGGATTGTATTTGGGTTGAGAAAATACGTTAAAATAATTTTGATAAGTTTTGATGTACTAGGTGCTCCACTGTGCGATGTTGAAATTTAAGAGAATTTGGTGTCCCGACCAGAAGCTCCTAACAAGATTATAACAAAATTATTACAACCGTTGTTAGAAATAACACAATTTGATATAATTTTGTTCGAAGGATTCGTATATGTGAAAAACCATAACAAAATTGTAACAAAATTTGTTATTATTTTAAGAACAAAACTTGTATTATTTATTCAAACAGATATGTAACAGCTTTTGTTACATTATGCATATCAAAATTATTGCCTATAACAAAATATTGTAACACATTTATTGTAGTATTTGCTACATTTTTTGTAACACAATTATTTCAAAATGTGTTAGGTTTTTTATATTGACGCGAAATAGTTTGATCATTTTTGTAATACTGACCACTCGAGTCAAAAGCCATAAAGCAAAACTTATAGCATTCATTTAGAATGCAACGCTAAAATCGTCATGTTTGCACAACACCACCCACCCCCCTCCCCCCCGTTGCGCTTTTTTGTATGAAAGTCCTAAAATTTTTGTATGGACCGTAACATTCGGTTGTACTTTTCCCTCGCCCTTGAGCGACGCGTAATTTGGGGACGGCGTCATATTTGTTTAAAAAACTGCAACAGAGTTATCATTTAGTTATAATCTGCCAAATTCTTCCCAAACCAGCAGTGCTTTGAAGTGTTTTAAGGAACATACTTTCTGCTGGAAGCTGTGACGAAGAACCTGTTGACGTAACAGCACAGTATTTTCTAGAATCTAGATGATGTTGGGTTAGTTTTGTGGCACAATTGTTAGTCTTGTCTGGTGTGAAACAAAACAAGAATACATTGACAATCATCAGATCATTAGCTTTTCTTTCTTCTCTGTTAACCTTAGTTTTGTATTCTTACGCGATAGGTGGTCGGGTAACCCGACTAGATGAACATAACAAGAATATATCATAATTATATCTTAATGTGATATAACTAACAAATTATGTTATAATTTTGTTATGACATGGACTGTTTATAACTTTTTCAAACTAAATTATAACAAAATATATTATAATCTTTTGTAACTAGTTTTGTTACAAATAAATCAGAACAAACTCTGTTATAACTTTGTTATTTTAGCAACTGAACAAAATGATCAGTTGAAAAAATAACATAATTATATCAGAATATGAAATAATTTTAATTTTTAGCTATATTACAAAAAATGAGAAATTTGATTATGTAGTCGTTTTTTTTCATTGCTTGTGGAGCAAAAGGTCGATGGATGCAGGTAAAATATCATAAAATGCTTATAAGGAAACAGCTTTATTCTATGCAATTGAAAAAAATATGAAAAAACATTCAATTGCTGTTGAGGGGCTGCAGATTTGCTTGTTTTTTATTGCGTTGAATTTCGGAAGCGTATCCGGCTACCCTCAAAACTGAAAAGTACTCATATTTTTTCAACTTTGAACCGATTTAAGTTAACCTCGACTTGTTCGAATAAGAAATCTTTTTTTTATTGATTGGTTATGCGAATAGAACGATTGGGTTACGCGGTATTCTCAAAAGTCCAAATTTTCTGGAACATGTTTTTATGCTATTGAGGAGCCCAGATGCAAAGAGGTGTAAGTGACCATTTTGTTGAGTTTGAGTTGAGCATTTCAAAAAGTCTTCAGATTTCAAGCTTTCAGGAACATTTTAAAGATTATTTGTATAATGATTAGAAAAAATACAGTAATCAGAGAAAATTGGGTTGATATTGAAACTCCATACATTTTGAATGGGATGAAAAACTGGTGAAAAACTTCAAAGCTCATTTACTCGAAAGTGGGTTTTTGTAACTTACACCCCTTTGCTTCTAAGCTCCACTATTTTAATATCGTCATTGTTGGAGTTAGCGTATTGAAAAGACATGGTCTCTCGTGAAACATACTTCGTAATGATTACTTTGAAGTCAATACTTTGGGCCTAGGCTGGGCAGATATGCTATTGCAGCTGGTTTATGGAAAATTCCACGCGTATGGCAATTCGGGGTTTCCTTAACCCACGATGACCAGATCGGTTCAGTCGGATTTGTTTTAGATGGAAAAAGTAATTCTGGATTAAATGAGATCAATATTGTCAAAATCGGAGAAAATTTATCGCAGATATAACCATTACATAGTATACTTTCTTTAGTTTATTGACTGCTGTTTCATATTATGAAGTAAAAAATAAAGGCATTGCAACTTCTAGAAATTTCATCAGACTCTTCCGTATTTTTTATTTTATTCATTGCTTTATTTTGGGTTTTTGGGTAAATATAGCATCATAGCTATTGATATGTTTATCTAAGTATTTATTTCCTTCTTTCAATATCCCAGTCCCGTTACGGTGCCAAAATCTTATCACTTTTCTACAATTCCCAATTCTTATACGTTAAGTAAAATTTTAGCTTCAAAAAGTGATACATCTGCACATGAGTTGTTTTTTAAATCTTAAAATTGAGTAAACTTATAAGTTATAATTATAATTCGATTTATATGTCATTTTAACAGTACTGCTATTCTAACTTCTAATTATAACGTCAAAAAGTACCGAACAGACTATGTATTATGAAGTAATGAATGTTAGTGAGCGTGGAGATAGCAAATGTGGTACCTACTAAATAATTCTAATCAATAAAAATGTCAACTAGGTATACAGACAATTCTGCTCAATTGATCATTGCATTTGTCTATTATAACTTTTTTTTCTTTCGATCTATTATTGTTCGACCATATATTGTTTGATATTATATCATAAATATCTTTTTTCATTACTAAAAATAATCTAAAACAGAATAAAACTAAACAGCATCTGCAGAAATAATCATATCGGCATATGATATAATTGTGATCAATTAAAACAAAGCCACATTTAACCTTCGCTCACGTAGGTATGTGTATAATCGCCGTTCTCGCAGCGCGAACAAAACAAAAAATAAAATAAAAATCATCTCTGTCCGGAAAGAATCTTTGTCGCGGCCAAAATGCACCCCATGACGAAGCTCAACCATAAATAGTCGACTAGCAACTTTTTCGTCGTTCTCTTTGTTCCTTGATGGAAATAGCCGACGAGGGGCCATGCGAACGCCACCACTGTTTTTAGTATTTCAGTGCGCATGTCTGCGCACCGCGATGACCGCGATAGCGCTGTTGGTAAGAGAGAGAGGTTCATTGTTTGATCTTGCATTCAAATCTCTGTCTATTTTTGTCCTGCGACTGACAAACAAGAGATGGGGGAATAGGGAAACTGCCAATACGTAGAACCAGTAAAGCTTCTTTCGTCCCTCACTTCAAGTGCTGTGATAGCCAAATTGGTAAAGGCGACTGAAAATTTACGATGGCAGGATTGGTGGTCCAAACCCCGTCCATGTTTGTAAGTTTTTATAATAAACTCGAAAGTTTTTTTATGTGACCTATTATTTTCTAAAAATAGAATAACACACTTAAAGTAATTACCCAAAAATGAGTAAAAAATATTTGGTTTTTACCCTATTTGATTTTTACCCTAATTGAAAATATCAAACTGTATTAATTTTGATATATTTTATCAAAAACTTAGAACAGGGCTTGATATATTTTTGATGTATTTGTAACAAACTCTGATACACTTTTGTTAGAACCCTTGTGATTTTTAGTTAGAATTTTTGTTATTTTAACAACATCCTGCATCTAAATTATAACTGCCTATGTTAGAAAAAATCTGTATAACATAATAACTTATTATGATATAATTTTGTTATGATCGCCTAGTCGGGTGGCGGTTGCCGGGTATCTCTCGTCCGTTGGGGAAGAAAGTGATCGCGCTTGGCGCGAAGATCTGCGGATTGAAGATTGAAGCCCGAGCTAGCGGGACAAAGAACTTGAGCACTGGCACAAAGAGCACATTCAGAGCACGGTTTCATACCTTATCTTGAGCTTTCTAATTGTTCTCAATCGCACACAGTTCTTACGCACACTTTTCCTGACCTACTATGGAACGAAACACCAGATTAAACTGTTTAACTACAAAAGTTACAGCCATTTGATTTTTTTTTGAGAAGGGAATATTTTGCCTGTCCCGATCATTTTGTCTATCCCCTGTATCTGAACCGGAAGTGTTTCGGTTCCGGTTGTCCAACCTGAATTGATCATATGTAAAAATGAACTAAACCCATGCATGCGACATATCAATTCGCAGCTTTTTATGAAACCAGATGACCAGTTTGCAAGAAACTAGTTGCAGACCACTAGGACAATCGATAATGTCCCTGATCCGGTTCCGATTGTCCCGCCGGAAGTGGTAAAATGTAAGAATGAAACTCATGCGGCACATCTAATAGCAGCTATTTGGAAAATCTAATGAACGGATAGTAAAAAAAATAGTCTCAACAAACGCAAGTGTTCTGGAGTGGCCAAATGCATAAGTGCACCGAACCCATGTGACACATCAAACCACGGCTTTTTTGACAAACCCGATGAATGGTTAGCAACAAAATAAGTTTAGACTACATTAGAGACTGTACCGCCAGTGTTGCAGAACCGTCGTTGGAATTACGAATGTAAGCAAAATCAATGCAATGTAAGAGAACAAAATCTTGACAAAACCAAAGCGATATTATCAACTCACACCTTTTTAGATTTCTGAGGTTTAACTACATATAGAGTAGGATGGTTCAACTTTGTATGGGAAAATTAAAACTAAATCGCAACAACTCCAAACAAAGCTGTTTTAATCCCTTTTTGCGTCTTAAATTATCGCGCAAAATTTTGATGCGACTGGTTGTGTCCACGCGCTCTGTATTGTGGTTGAAATTGGAATCATAAACCACGTAGATATGGGGGGGGGGGGGAGTTTGGTTTCCGGCCAAAGTCTACACCCCATACAAAATTCATTTCTTTTGTATGGACAAAAGTCTACGAGGGGGGAAAGGGGTCTGAGATGGTTAAATTTTGGTCTGCGTGGTTTATGAGCAGCCCCTATGGGGAATTTCACCTGCTGTGTAGAAAAAAAAAAAATGTCGAAGACCGCAAAGTGATCTGTGTGATTGAAAAAAAAATCCTAGCTTGATCGGCCTCCAGTGATATGAAGGTGGTCAAACAGTCAAGTGAGGGGTCTGATATTTTTCAGCTCTACCTATGCGTTGAACATAGCTCGGAATTCGACATGAAAATGTGCTTTCAATAAGTTTCCCATTTCGAAGATTAAATTCTTGCTTTTCTAAATACAGTTTACTCAGAATTCAGGAACACTTTGGCTTACGTCAATGAAAAGAGCAAGAGTAAATATTCAACGAAAAGGCAATATCACCACTAGGTGAATTCATCTGTTTTTTTTTTTTTTAGATTTTATTTATTTAATATATGTAGGGGTAGAGTAGGGGTCGCACACGCATACCGAAGTCGTGAGGGAGCTGCAAAGGCAACTCTCCCCGAGGTGAATGTAAATTACACTCACCTCGTGGAGAGTCGCTTTTACAGCTCTGTCACGAGTTTGGTATGCTTGTGCGATCTCTACTTTATTCGGCAAACTTTTAGATAAAACCACAAGGCAAAAGTCGTCCATACATCGTTTCTTGATTGCACACTTCTGAGCTGAGAAAACAGCAAGTGAGTGTTCCCATTCCTGCTCCGAAGATAAATTCTTGAAGAATTTGTAGCAGGAATTGTTTAGGAAACAACCATTGATTTTTTTAATTTGTAATAGAATATCATGAATAAATTGTAAGAGATATTCCACAAGAAATTGTTGATGGAGTTCCTGTAAGGACTGGCGAAGAAAACCCCTTAGAAAGCTTCCAGAAAATTACTGAAGAATTTAATATGAAATCTTAAAGCCATTGCTTGAAGATTTTCTTGAGAAGTTAATGGAGAAATATTTGGAAAATTCATGAAGGAATTCCTAAATATTAAAAAAAACTTATCCTCCAAGACATTGTCAAAGGACGAAAAAAAAAATGAATGAAGAATTTCCAGTGCAACTAATTGGTTGAATTTAATAAAAATGTCCAAAGAAACTCCTCAAGTGACTGTTAAAGAATTTCTAAAAAAAGTCTTTGATCAATTTCTGCAGGAACTATTTGATGAATGCCTGAAGGACTTGCTTGGGCGGTCCCTGAAGAATCATTCGGAAGATTCTCTAAAATAATCCCGAAGAAACTTCCCAAGTAACCAGCAAGCATTTAAAATAGCATTCCTTCAGCATTATAGTAGTCTTTACGGCAACGCATTTAATGCAAATTAGCCGTATATACGCCTTAAGTGCTGCTCCACAGCAGGTTTTGGCAAAATAACGGGCTGTCTTAGTGCTAGCCCTTCAGGAACGTCGTTTGAAGATGTCAAAGAAGCGTAACGCCCACGGTAACACCTCGTCGACGAGCAAAACAAAACAAAAATAGATTTACGCCTGTTTCCTCTTGCTCCCTCAGCGTTCCCGCTTCCTCCCTCAGCGTTCCCGCTTCCTCCCTCAGCGTTCCCCCGCTTCCTCGACCAGGCAAACACCCCGCTCTCTTACACTTTTTTGCTTGTTTTAGTAGTAATTGGGATTTGAACTTGTGATCCCCAGATAACAAATTAAAGTTGTGCTGCTGCTCCACACTGCAGGATATGCTACAGCTGTTGCGATGGTGCGCGATGATTTTATCCCCAATATAAAGAATGATTAGAATGCGGCATCAATTCCAAACCCCAAAACAAATTATTTTCTGAGATACATTCCCTTTGCATAAGCAGTTTCCTTCCATATTCGTTCTGTATCATATTCCTCTTCCCTCTTTCGAATTATAACTTAAGATCCACCCAATGATCCACGTATTCGATGCACTTCCGATTTAAGAAGGAACGGCAATTTTTGGATGGCCCAATCCAAACCAGCTACAGCAATGTTTTATCCGGTGATTTCTGATAAGGGAGAGAAAAACGAATAAGAAACTCAGATGTCCAAATTTGTCAACAAGGTCTGTAAACCATGTAAAAGAGACGGCATGAGCTGTCAAATGCATAACATATCTCCCATACTTTTGCTTGTAGCACAGGTACAGCATTTAAAAAGCATTTTCAATGCTTGAGTGAAAACATCTCAGGCAGTCCAAATGCTAATTAAAAGCCGAAGCCTTTGCATTCGAACTGCTTATGTAGGGCTGCAAGCAATTCAAATGCTGAAAACGGTCTGTTGTACGGCTTATTCAAATGCTTAGTGGTTACCTGGGTTATAATCATCTGAAAAGGGTGTAACAACCATTGCGAATTTCTGCTTCTCCTGTTCCCACTTGGCGTATATCCATTTTTCCAATAAATCTTTTACCAGAAACATATAGAGCAGACCCTCCTCTAACTGATAACAGAAAAAATGTTCATAAATAAATTGAAATTTTCCTAGAACATTAGGCTTGCAATGGTTGTTCCGCCATGTTGGTCTAGGATTGCTGATGAAATAAGTAATTAATTTTGAAATTCACAACAAACTTTTCGAGGAACTGGCAGAGTAGGTAAGTAAAGAAAAACTTCGTGCATACAGAATTACACGTTTTGCCTTTCACGTGCACCAAAGTGTACCGTTAGGGTATACGTTCACTCCAAAAACGAAAATTGGATAGAGCCCCCGGAGGGGTCAAGTCTTATAAAGCCTGCGCACTTTAGAATCGGTACACTTTCAACCGGCTGCAGATCAAAAATGGTTTAACCTAGAAAAAAATGTTGTAAGAAGCAAATGAAGCTTATTTATTGTATTTTGTAGGAAAAATATGGAAAAATCAGTTTTTATTTCTTCAAGATAAAATTTTGATCTTATTGTGAAATTCATGCCATTTTATTCTGCACAAACCAATGATCGTCAACATTTGAAAACTTCACAGCTTACGGGCTGATATTTCCACAAGAAACAAAATTATATTCATCAAAGATATGCTCAAAACAAGTTACGACATTGAACTCTTGACAAATATGGTTCACAAGACCATAATAAACTTATAGCCTTATTGTCCATTCACGCTATATTCAAAACATAATTTTACTCAAAGTAATTTTTATGAAAAAATATTTCCTGGGATCGTTTTTTGGATCTACAATTCCCCAATTCAAGTAGCCCAACTTAATTCGTATCGAAACCTGGATTATTTTTGGAATTATTAGCAGTTTTCCCTCACAGTAGTCGGAAATTAGCAGTCATAAGACTAACTCCTCATAATAAGCCTAAAATAAGATAGTTTTCATGGATAAAACACTGAAAACCATATAGATTATGGAACTATACTGCCGTTCTACGCATAGTTGTCCCATGTTATATGGGATTCCCATATAACATGGGACAACTATGCGTAGGACGGCAGTCTAGATGTGGTTCTATGATCACAAATAAAAAACTTCTGAGTAGATTCAGTTTTATTAAAAAAAAATCGTTAGATATTTCACGCCATCAAAACACATCCAATGAATTTCGTCAGCAAACGTCCAGCTTTCGAGCCACGCATCAAATTATTGGTTTCTTGTATACCAATACTATTCGTATAGTATCCTTCCCGTATGCGTATTTGCCGAACTAAAGCTTATGCGAAAACAACTTTTTTGACCTTAAATATCTATGCAAGCCTTTGATTTCTCATAAAACCCTTCAAAGGCTTACCATAGCTATATTGGAAATTTTAAAACACTCTTGGAATATTTTACCTACCTTAATCAACAATTATAATACAAACAACTATTCTATACTGCGTTATTGGTGTGTTTAGTAATTATTAGACCTGTTCACTTTTTTTGACCTACCCGTGTCACATCAAATTATCAATCCACATGCAAAAACAAGTCTTCAGTCCAAAAATGAGCCAAATTGATAAAGGTTTAGAGGTGTATCAAATCAATTTTGTGTTTTTTCGAGCATTTTCACGAAAATGTACTCCAATATCTAAAAAATTGCACCGAAAAGGTACCAAAAACACCATTAAACAATACTCTACAACTTTGCCGAAGACACTACGGTGTTTAAATTGCTTATTTCAAAGTTATTCAACAATTTTCGTTCAAAAATCGCGAAAAAGTACAATATTTTTACGGTTTTTCATGTAAAAGTCATGTAAATTTACATTGTTTTAAGTGACTAATTTAATTAGCTATTACTCCTATGTGTTACGAACATTTCGTCCATACATCATTTTAGTGTAAGAATTCGTTTTCATTGACTAATTATCAAAAGTATGTCACGTTGATACTAAAAATCGCATAGAGTTGCCAGCACAAAATTAAACAAAGTTACCCATGATTAAAACGTCATTACATTTCTCTGTCGCATCTGCATCAGTTTTAATTTGGTGTAGATGGTTGAGCATGAGACTGCCGATTCGAAGATTCAAGGTTCGAGTCCTGGAATAGGATTTTTTGCGTCTCGATCCAGCTATAAGTTAATGAAACTACGCACTGCATCTCATTGCTATTTGGCATCATAGCCTTGTTTCGAAACCGTAGAGTGCATAGTAAGAATGAAGTTTCCCTTTATCGTGTAGTTGTGTTGCTTGTGGCTAGATAGATGCAAGTGATCTCCACAGTTGTATGATAAATTTTGCATCCAGAAGCAGTTCCATCATCGTATTGAATTGTTTTAGCTATATTAATCGGTATCAAACAGATGTCCAATATTTCGTCCAGCTGATCTTGTCGACACGATTTCTTGTCAACAAGTAAACTAAATATCTAGCTAGTCCTGGAATGGGCTTAATTGGCAGGTCCCGATCATCATTATTTGGGAGATTGCGCGTAAGTCATGGGCCATGGCTCATGGCAGATGGATGATGAATCTAACTGCTACAAAGGAAGAAAAAAAAGTTCATTATGTATTTGAGCTTGAACCTGTGACCTTCTGATCCGCAGACTCGAGCCTTACCATCTGCGCCATTTCTGATACTTGAATCAAAAGACATTAGAATACGATGGCATGACGTCTTAATCATGGGTAACTTTGTTTTAATTTGTGCTGGCAACTCTACGCGATTTTTAGTATCAACGTGACATACTTTCGATAATTAGTCATAGAAAACGAATTCCTACACAAAAACAATGTATGGACAAAATGTTCGTTACACAAAGGAGAAATAGCTAATTAATTTAGTTACTTAAAATATTGTAAAATTACATGACTTTTATATGTAAAATCGTAAAAATATCGTGTTTTTTCATGATTTCTCAACTAAAATTATTTAATAGCTTCGAAATAAGCAATTTAAACACCGTAGTATCTTCGGCAAACTTGTAGAGTATTGTACTAACTATATCCTAACAGTATTTTCGGCACCCTTTCGGAGCAATTTTCTGGATTTATGAGTAAATTTCTGTGAAAACGGCTAAAAAAACACAAAATCGATTTGATACACCTTTAAATCTTTATCAATTTGGCTCAATTTTGGACTGAAGACTTGTTTTTGCATGTGGATTGATAATTTGATGTGTCACGGAGAATCGGAGAAAAAAAGTTTCAATGTGAACAGGTCTATTGTACATGGTACATTTGGTGCGGGGGTGAATCTTTTTTGACCGCAGCTTCTTCTGGAGCCCATAGTAGGCATGACTTCCACTGATGATGCGCCTTCGTGTTTCACGGCTCACGTTATTGTCAGCCGTTAGCAAGGAACCGAGGTAGACGAATTCTTCTACCACCTCGAAAGTATCCCCGTCTATCGTAACATTGCTGCCAAGGCTTGTCCTGTCTCGCTCAGTCCCACCTACCAGCATGTACTTTGTCTTAGCCGCATTCACCACCAGTCCGACCTTTGCTGCTTCACGTTTCAGGCGGGTGTACTGTTCTACCACCGTTCCAAATGTTCTGGCAATAATATCCATGTCATCCGCAAAATAGACAAATTGGCTGGATTTCGTGAAGATCGTACCCCGGCTGTTGAGCCCGGCTCGTCGCATAACACCTTCCAGGGCGATGTTGAATAGTAGGCAGGAAAGTCCATCACCTTGTCGTAGTCCCCGTCGAGATTCAAATGAACTGGATAGCTCACCCGAAATCCTTACGCTGTTCTGCACACCGTCCATCGTTGCTCTTATCAGTCTAGTCAGCTTCCCGGGAAAGCTGTTCTCGTCCATAATTTTCCATAGCTCTGTGCGGTCGATACTGTCGTATGCCGCTTTGAAGTCGATGAACAGGTGATGCGTTGGGACCTGGTATTCACGGCATTTCTGGAGGATTTGCCGTACGGTGAAGATTTGGTCCGTTGTCGACCGGCCGTCGATGAAACCGGCTTGGTAACTTCCCACGAACTCATTTACTTTAGGTGAAAGACGACGGAAGATGATCTGGGATAGCACTTTGTAGGCGGCATTCAAAATGGTGATCGCTCGAAAGTTCTCACACATTAACTTGTCGCCTTTCTTGTGGATGGGACAGATTATCCCTTCCTTCCACTCCTCCGGTAGCTGTTCGGTTTCCCAGATCTTGACTACTAACTGGTGCAGACAGGTGGCCAACTTTTCCGGGCCCATCTTGATGAGTTCTGCTGCGATACCGTCCTTACCAGCCGCTTTGTTGTTTTTGAGCTGGTGGATGGCATCCTTAACTTCCCTCAGCGTGGGAGTTGGTTCGTTCCCGTCCTCTGCTGCACCAACATAGTCATTTCCTCCGCTGCCTTGGTCCTCCGTGCCTGCATTCTCTTCGCCATTCAGGTGCTCGTCGAAGTGCTGCTTCCACCTTTCGATTACCCCACGTTTGTCCGTCAGGAGGCTCCCGTCCTTATCCCTGCATATTTCGGCCTGCGGCACGTAGCCTTTGCGGGATGCGTTGAGCTTCTGGTAGAACTTGCGTGTTTCCTGTGAATGGCACAGCAGTTCCATTTCCTCGCACTCCGCTTCTTCCAGGCGGCGCTTTTTCTCCCGGAAGAGACGGGTTTGCTGCTTCCGCTTCTGTCTGCATCGCTCCACATTCTGTCGGGTTCCATGCTGCAGCATTACCGCCCGCGCTGCATCCTTCTCCTCCAGAACCGCTCTGCACTCCTCGTCGAACCAATCGTTTCGTCGACTCCGTTCTACGTACCCGATAGTGCTCTCGGCTGCGTTGTTGATGGCTGCTTTCACTGTACTCCAGCAGTCCTCTAGAGGGGCCACATCGAGCACACCCTCGTCCGGAAACGCTGCCTCGAGATTCTGGCAACATCCGGTTGCTTCAGTCGCTCTAGATCGTACCGGGGCGGCCGCCGGTAATGTACGTTGTTAATAACGGAGAGTTTTGGGCGCATTTTGTCCATACATTATCAATATATTGATGATGTAGTGATAAAATTTTCAGCCAAAAATATTGATAATTGACAAAGTTGCAGCAGATTGAATATGACGGATTTTGGAAGAAAAATTCAACTCGGCTTTTTTTTTTCAACTGAGTGTATTTAAAGAAGTTTTGTTTTATTCTGGGATTCAAATACTAAAATAATGTGACTTTCCACAGTGATCCATAATGTGACCCAAAAACTGATCGTTTGACGCTATTACGGATCACTTTAAACAAATACAGATTTTTGCTCCACTCAACGCTCTTGATACAATATTCTTACCTTAAAGTATCGAAAGTATCATTATAAAACATGTAACTTTGAAAACCAGGTGTCTTGAAACACAGAGTTGTAAAAATAACACTTAAAATGGAGAGCATCACTGAAACCTAGTGGCGCACCTCTATCGAAATAAATGGATTCGGGACTTTTTAATGTTTTCTCTTTATTCCCGTTGTAAAATCGGGTACTCCCTCAGTAAAATAATCAATGCACTGCGTAGTTTAGCCTTACAAACGCAAATTTATTATTAGAGTTGGAATTTTGAGTAATTTTGCACTGATCCATAATATGGCAAAAATTGATCCATAATGTGTGGGACTCTGTGGAGCTGATCCATAATAAGGCATTTTGTAAACAGTGAAATCTCGGATACTTTTTCAAAACGACGTATCAACATAAGATTTGCGTGTAGTATACGTCGTTTTGAAAAAGTATCCGAGAAATATTCCTTTTTTCCGCGGAAATGACTTGCGATTATACTTCAAATGGATCGGGAATGAAAAGTTCAAATCAAAACATAGCCAACGAAGCTTTCAAAGTCGTAGTTTTTGTTTTCTTTTATTTTTAATTGAATTTTGAAGGTACAAAATACCACTAAGTGATCCATGACTGTGTACCCACGGTATACCAATGATAATCAAAATTGTCTGAAATCATGCGAAAAGCTGGAATTAGACAAATTTCATCGTGTCAGACGACGTTGATTTGATCCACTTTTATGTTTTGTTGATCTCCGTTCTACCGCTCGTGTTGTGTGTAGGAGGTAGCAGTAGCGCACGAATGTAACAAAGCAAACTGACACCCGACCGCGGCAACGAAACGAAGGTAGTGAAAAGTGTCGAATGTTTACAAGCCTGGCCACGAATACCTTGTGGTTCTGCCTGGACGCTATCATTGACTTTCGAAGTCTAAAAAGGGTCTGCGGACACAAAGTCAATGATGGAGTCAAAAGACCCCACAGGTTCTATTTTGTTCCATTTTAGCTTGTAAATGAGGTGCCTAGAAGCAAAGAGGTGTATGTGACTATTTAGTCGATTTTGAGTTGATTGCGCCTTTGAGGACCTCCCTGGCTACACCACTGGTCCATCACCCGAAATGCTTTGGATTTAATCATATCCTCGATATGTAGAATAAAACAAAAATAGTCCGGTTGAAATCCCCGGGGACACCATCGTAAACTTCTCTTTTGAGCATATCATAAAAATCTTCAGATTTCAATATCCTTTAATTTTTAGGGTTGTTTTTACTTTTGGGTTTACTTTTAAACTCCATACATTTTGCATGGGATGAAAAAATGGTGAAAAACTATAAACCACCCAAAAGATTTTTTGGCAATTACACCCCTTTGCTTCTAACCCCCTCAAATATAGTTAAATGGATGGTCCCTTTAGAGCCTCACGTTCCAGAAACTGATCATCAACTGATAAAATTAATCAAAATAAGGAACAAAACATCAAATCATGTTTAAATATATCAAAAAATAAAAGTTTTTTGAAATTTGAATTCAATTTCCGGAAAATCTCACATTCCAAAAAATTGTTTTACTGAAAATGTTATAGTAGTGCCACAGTCAATGCATACTGATAGACTCAGTAAGATAATTATTAGTTCATATGTCAACTGAATCGCTGAAATCCAGCATATCCACGGACAATAAACAGAATGATCTTTAGGCCAAATAAATGATAGATCGATTAGTAGGCCTTGGAAGAACAGTCTATTCTGGAAAGAAAAAAAATATCTGATCAAGATGCCAGTTTTCCCACCAGTCAAATCTGGAAAACTTAAAATGAAAGAACAGCTTATTCTAAAAAGAAGGCTAATACTTGAAGAAGTGCAATTTGGTCAGCATATGGTGAAAAAGACATCAGATTCGAATGTGAAGGAAATTAATGCTAAGTACAGCTAATCTATCCAATTTTGCATTTATCCTCATGACTTCCAGCCTAAATGATTTATTTGGAAAATTTGAGCTATGTTCTCCAAATACGTTGTCCTTAAATGGATAGTCAACTTTTAAAAGAAGGGAAATTTTCAGATTGAAATAATTGTAACCATTGGCGTAGCTAGGATTTTTTTGGAGGAGGCCCAGGGGGGGCTGACTTAAGTTGACTTCTGAGCGGCATGGTCGTCAAAATTGCAGATTTGACGCATCAAAATGACTGTTTTAGATTTGTTCCTAGTTCTGCAAACTATATGAGTATGAACAATTCCTCTAGGATTTTTTCCAAAGCTTGCTGCAGTGATTCCATCATGGATTTCTCCAGACATTCATTCAAGATATTAGCACGACAGTCACTAATCATAACAGCGTCCCAGATTTAAAAGTATATAATTCCATTATATGGGGTTTGACATCAAGAACACTCATTCCACTGAGCCACTCTTGCCGTTCGTCACAAATACATTCAAAAACATCTGTCACTTCGCGAAACCCACGTGCTTTTGTTTTTGGCAGGAACACTTTTTCTTTTATTTTGCCTTGCGACTGTCAAGCGGCGGTATGCCTTGCGAGCGTACGACCGCCGCAGGACTCTAATAAAAGATAAGCGCGACAATATCTCTCGCTTTGTCGGTGATCACGATGAGTGGAGTATATGAGGTGATACTGTGGTGATATTTTCTACTAATCCCTTAGCAATGACAACATTTTTGGCGGTTGCATGCAAACTGTATATTTGTCAGACTTTTCCTCATAGCTTTCTAATAAACTAGTTTCAACATTTCTAATGACTGATAAATTGTTTCCAATGCTGTCGTGGTAAAATTATCCAATTGTCATGTTTCAGGGATGTTCAAAATATTGTATCTCATACATAATCCTACACAGATCAACTACTTCAATAGAAATGTATATAACGTTTACAACTAGATTCACATGTCGAAAAAAAAATATATCGGTTGCACTGATCTAAAAGAAATTTGAGCACCTCAACAATGATTTATTTTCAATTGTTTGAATCTTGAAGATTCGGACAAGAAATTTGTAAAAGAATTTTTAAAATAGAACTACAATGCTGAGAGCGCTAGGGATGTTCAAAACATTTTTCTGTTGACTTTATGATATGCACCCAGTTGCCTTACACTACATTCATGTGAACCACGCAGTTTTATGATGTTTACTGAAAGATGTTGAACGTTCACAATCAAATGAGCATGTCGAATAAAATTTGTTGAGGTTGTACTGTTCTAAAGGAAATTTGAACACCCCTAGGATAATTTCTACTAAATTATCTGAAACTTCAAAATTCGGAAAAGAGATTGGTAAAATAATTTTGAAAATCGATTGAGTCATTGCTGAGTATAGCCAATTAAAAAATTAATTGCAACTAATCACTGTGTCGGGAGCGCTAGGGATGTTCATTTTATTTTTTCAAAGTTGAGCATCCCTAGAATGATTTCTGTTTAATTATCTCAAACTTTAGGACTCGGACAAGAGATTGATAAAAACAAAATGAAAATCGGTTGAGCCATCGCTGAGATACAGGCATTTTAAGATTTTGTTACAACTTATTTTCGATCACGGGGCCGCGAGTGTTAATATTGATAATAGCTTAAATTGATTGAGATACCAATAAAGATTATATTATAAATAAATCTCATCAGTCTCATTTTAATTGGCCACATTCAGGTCATTTCGGGCAATGATTAACTAGAAACAATGTGCCCCTTAGGAGTAGAAGTTCCTAAACCAAACAACTCAAGCTATGAAGGCAACAAACGAGCGAACAAAAAGGCATCCTGCCAGATAAAACACAATTATCGGACCAACAACAATTACGAATCCTCGTCACCCTGTCATCGGAAATTGTTATCCACTAGGGTAGCAGGGCAAAATATCTAATGTTTTATGTTGTGTTTGTCCAAATTTAATGACCTATTTTTTTTCGTAATACCCCCCTCGATCACTCATTCCTCGGCATGGGTCGTTTGACATCTTGAATTGGGATAAGTAGTCCTATCCCTCAAGTACACGGTTGACTCACAGAAGAGGGGGAGGGGTGTCAATCCCCTATACTACCGTCCCTATTACCCCATAGTATTGTTAAATATGTTCAATTTAAAAAGTAATGTAGTGCAAATAAAAGTGTGTAAGTTCATTCTGAACACCGTCGATGTTACGCAACTATTGCTTATCGATTCGCTCAGCCACTCAATTTCCCAACCTTCTCGTCGTTCTTCATCGCTTGTGGCGATTCAATCAACTGAAAAAAAAAAAATAAACCTACCTAGAAATACAGAAAACGATAAATTGAATAATATATCAATCACCTTCATCGCACGGATCCAGTCGGATCTTGGCAATACAATTAAAACAATTTTCAGTTCCCATTCTTGCGCTCGTTTTCATTCCGCCTGAGCTCATTTCTCATCCAAACAGGTCACGGCAAATCAAAGGCTCAATTTTTTATTTCACTTTCCACTGCCACCCACCACGTGGCTGCGTCCGTCCAGTTCATGGGGGGCATCTGCAGTACTATACACTCCAGTCTGTGCACTATCATTGAATTTTGCCGCCGCGCCGGTTTGGACCCGGGTTGGACTCGCTGGAGAAAGCTCCAATGCCCTGCATTTGAACAATTTCGCACACTCATGTCAGTATATTTATAGAATGTAGTTATAGATACATGTGCTCTGCGGAAGAAGCATTCTTTCTTCGGTTTTCCACTTGGACAGTGCACTCGAACGAAAGAGGTCGATGCCAGGCTATACCTACTGCTGGGTCTGGGTAGCCGCTTCAGGGGGTGGCTGAACTTGGCTCTATGAAGAAGATTGGTATCCTTTCATCGGGGAAGCAATTTTCAAGAATAATGAAAGGCAACTCCTAAAAAACCGAGAAAATCTCGAGCATCTTGAGGGCGATTCGATGCTTTTCAGCTGAAGAGGACTGAAGTAATAATCAAGTCGACACATAAATCCAACAATATTCACACTTCAAAAGAGGCTTCGCCTGAAATATCTCCCAAGAAAAACCAGGCCAGCTGCAAATCAAACGCTTGTTAAACGCAACTGCACCGTGCAATTTGCTTTCAACTGTGGAGCGGAGTACATTTTCCGCTTGTACCATAGCTTGTACCGTGTATACCTGCACAAACATTCTCGCATACCGCAGCCAGCCGGCGCACTGCACATACATGCACCTGCATACATACATATACGAGTGGAAATGCAATGAAATCCTGACTGAATGTTTTCAACCAGAGCGAGAGACAGCGCATGGGAGAGAAAGAGAGCTAGCCGGTCTGAGGAAAGTCCGCAAGTGATATTGCATACCAATGCACTACGGCGCGGTGCACCGTTCCAGTCTGGCCTGGCGTGGTCTGGTCTGGGTCTATGGCATGTATCCTCTACTACCTCCCATCCCAGCTGACGGGAGCCAGGACAGAATGCACAGTAAAAAGTGTTGTAAAAGTAGTCATTCGTATCAAGAAACTCAGCATTTCTACCAGATGTTCAATTCATCCAGTAATAGCTTCGAAATGTGCAAAAATATGGACGGAAGCGTGTTGACCGGCATACATGAGTTGATTGAAAGGTGGAAGCAGCATTTCTACAAACACTTGAAGAGAATGCTTACCTTACCGATCAGTCTAAGGCCGGGGTGGCCTCTGCTGTACATAGTACATAGATCATCCTCCACTTGGTCGTCCCACCTAGCTCGCTACGCTCCACGTTTTCTTGTACCGGTCGGATGACTCTCGAGAACCATTTTAGTCGGGTTGCTATCCGACATCCTGATGACGTGACCCGCCCACCGTAGCCTCCCGATTTTCGCGGTATGGACGATGGTTGGTTCTCTCAGCAGCTGATGCAGCTCGTGGTTCATTCGCCTTCTCCAAGTCCCGTCTTCCATCTGCACTCCGCCGTAGATGGTACGCAACACCTTTCGTTCGAAAACTCGTGCCCTTAGAGGACGACCGGTCTAATCAGCGTTTTGTAGATAGTTAACTTCGTGTTACGGCGAACTTTATTCGATCGTAGAGTTCTGTGGAGTTCAAAGTAAGCACGATTTCCTACCATAATGCGCCTCTGAATTTCTCTGCTGGTGTCGTTGTCGGCGGTCACCAGTGAGCCCAAGTACACGAATTCTCCAACCGCCTCGATTCATCACCGTCGATATGAATTCGGGGCGGCGGGCGCGGTGATTCCTCCCTGGAGCCCTTTGCCATCATGTACTTTGTCTTCGACACATTAATGATTAATCCGATTCGCCTGGCTCCACGCAAATTTGTACCAATGATGCACATATAATAGGTTGACAAACAATCAAAATTCGAGATTTTTTGATGCACTCCACAGTGGGAAAAATCGACCCAAAAAAACGGATCTTTTAACGCCGCAGGTTTCGGTACGTGAAGTTGACCATTTCTGACGTAAAAAAATACGAGAAATCGATTGGTGCCAAATTCATTCACCGCACGGCACAGGAAGTGGTCCATTTTGCCTCATTTTGCCCTTTTTTCATACAAAAAGAGAATAAAAATGTACTTTCAAACAACTAACACGACTGTAAATCGTTGAAAATTGCTGCAGGTGTTATTAGAGGTTAATAGAAATCATAAACATACATGAAAGATCCTTTTAAAAGCTTGTTTTGCCCCATATGCCCAAACAACTTGTGGATATTCACATATTTTCCTAATTATGAATGGATTTTAAATGTTACTGATTTGAAGTGATTTGTTTTGCATAAACAAAAAGCGCCAGACCTATTTTCACCAGAATCATCATCTAAAACTGCTGGATAATAACATATATATATATATATATATATATATATATATATATATATATATATATATATATATATATATATATATATATATATATATATATATATATATATATATATATATATATATATATATATATATATATATATATATATATAAATGCAGTGGCATACGTGGGACCGCGCATAACTTGCGAACGGAAGGTCCGATTTTGGTCGTTTTAGTTTTGTTCTGTTAGTTTTCACCCAAGAAAGGTTTATGAGGCAAAAAACATGAAAAAATTGAGAGTTTTTGAAAATTGATCTTCCATACGTTTTGGTCTTGGCTAAAAACTGGAAACGTCAAAAAACGCAGTAGAGGAATTCCACGGAGTCATGTCAGTCGATCCTGAGCGACCATTTCAAAAATATCTGAAACTTTGCACAGTTTTTCAATTTCATATAAATCGCCATTTTTTGATATTAAACCTTCATATTCACTCACGACTAACTTTTCAAAAGGGTGTATGCGAAAATAGTTCTAAAATATTCTAAAAGCTGTACAGCAAAAACGGATTGTTCGATTGTTATAAATTTTTCAGCAAAGTTAGATAACTAAATGATGATTCCTTAGAAAATATACACTGTAAAAAATTTCTTTTTCTACTTTGAAAAAATATGATATTTGTCACAAAAACTCAAAACTCAAAAACTCAAATATCTTCCTATCTTTTTACCAACTTCAATTTTTTTAGGGGAAATGGCCCATTATATCAGCTATCTACCATAAAATTTTGGTGATGGTAAACTGATAAACAAAAAAGTTATGACATTTCAAACATTTCAAAATTTTTACATTTAGTAACAAAAAAAAATTTTTTCTGTGTAAATTATTTCGAGAATTATATTTTGATGCTGATTTTATTGTAAAGGCTACCGCCTGAATTAAACAAGTTGTTTTCATGATACTTTAGTTTGATTATTCGTAATTACTATAGTATCTATTTGAAACTTAGACGCGATCCAGTGTTGTGATCAAAAATATTGAGATTGTCATACTTTTTATTGTACGTGACTGGTGAAAAAATCCCTTGATAGTGTTGAAAAGCTGTTGATTATAAGAAAAATGGAATTGAATTTATTTTTAAGACAAAAGCTGTATAATAAAAGTTTTTTTATACGCGTATACGTCTAGTTTATCCGCAAAAAAAATCCCTCTTAGAGAACAGACTTTATGATCGGAAGAATGCGAGTAACTTCAACAACAACAAATGCATAAGAGGTACATACCACAGACAAACAGACGAAACGCCTAGAACAATTTTAGTGAAAATTCATCGCCCAGTTCACACTATCACCACCTGGTGGAAATGTTTCACGAAACACTGCGTTGTGCAATATCGTCATCAGAAGGCGCTAGGGTGAAACGTCAAACGCAAAGAAAAACGATGGGCGCTCTTCTTGTTATGAAAGCCACAACCAAGATTCAAAATGATCGTTGAAGGCGTGGTCAATGAAAACTTCGCCAGTGTTACGTTTGTTTGTCTGTATACATACCTGACAATGCTCACGAAAAAAACAAAAAAATACTACCGCTATGAATATTAAAAATTGTATAGTATTTTTTTTCTTCAGCCACCAACACCAAACAAGTAAGTTAAAATTAATAAGTGATTTTGTTTATTATAATCTAACGAACAAGATGAACAGTCGCTTTCTCAAAGGTCTTCAACTCAACGCTCTCTTGTAGACCGTTTGATGAAAAAAAATGTTCAAAAGAGTTACGAAATCTCACCGAAAGCACCATAGATAAACTGAAAGAGACTGGTTATGCCCAAATGTCCACATTGTGTACAAAATTACGCATTTGCACGTCCTGCCGTCTAGAATTTGACAAACGAGCCATCTGTATATCATCGGTAAAGCAGGGCGCAGGAAGTTCGAAAACGACAACAACTGAGAAATTGCCATCAGCGACATCTGTTTAAACAATTTAATTACGCCCCTTTTCAAAAATGCCCTGTAATATTCTTCAACATCTATACCCATTTCAATATTTTTAACGTTGCAAAACACGCTTTCAACATTCATCTTGAAGAAGAGGGAAAACACTTGTCCTCAAATGTAACAGCAAATTAATGAATAAACGACTAATGCGCGGAGGGCGTGATAAAATCGGAACATTGCGGTACATAGTATATTATATTACTATATTATTAAACAACTTGTTTTACTCACGCAAAGCCATTAACAATAAAATCAGCATCAAACTTCAATTTCCGGCCGAAATAATTTACACTAAAAAAAATTATTACTAAATGTGAAAATTGTGAAATGTTTGAATTGTCATAACTTTTTTGTTTATTTTCATGGTAGATTGCTAATACAATGGACCGTTTTCTCTAAAAAATTACGTTGGTAAAAAGATAGGGTTTTGAGATATTTGAGTTTTTGTGACAAAAATGATATTTTTTAATGTTAAAAAAGATTTTTTTCACAGTGTATATTTTCTTAGGAATCGCCATTTAGTTATCTAACTTTGCTGAACAATAAAATCAGCATCAAATCGCGATTCCCGGCCGAAATAATTTACACAGAAAAATTTTTTTTACTAAATGTAAAAATTGTGAAATTTTTGAAATGGTATAACTTTTTTGTTTATTAGTTTACCATCACCAAATTTTTATGGTAGATTGCTAATACAATGGACCGTTTTTCCTAAAAAATTCAAGTTGGTAAAAAGATAGGGTTTTGAGATATTTGAGTTTTTGTGACAAAAATGATGTTTTTCAATGATAAAATAGATTTTTTTTCACAGTGTATATTTTCTAAGAAATCACCATTTAGCTATCTAACTTTGCTGAAAAATTCATAACAATCGAACAATCCGTTTTTGCTGTGCATATTTTTGAATATTTTTGAACCATTTTCACATACACCCTTTTGAAAAGTTAGTCGTGGCTCTAAATAAAAATTTGATATCGAAAAATGGCGATTTAGATGGAACTGAAAAACTGTGCAAAGTTTCAGTTCAATAGAAAATCATGAATTAAAAATTTTCCTTAATTTTGATGCTGTTGCTTGGAATCGCTCAGTAGGCAAGACAAAGTTTGCCGGGGACAGCTAGTTTTGTATAGTTTTGTTGGATGCAAAACATGAAGTCAAGTCATTTTTGATATATACAAATGCGGGTTATCGATTAATACTAGGATCTTTCTCGGAATGGTATGAATAGCTGTCCATCTCACCCCAATTTGCCCTGATTTTTTGTCATGTAATGAATAAATTAATTTCCCTTATTAGCATTGGTACTGTTATCAAAAAGACACATATTTGACTTTGTAGCATTCATATTCAATCTCACAGCATAAAACTAAACCCTATCACATCACATAGTCACATTCCAGAACTTTCCACAACTTTCTCTTTATTTGCATAATTGAGCGACGACCTCCAAACGTTGCAGTTCTTTTCTGCTTTCCTTTTATTGTTGTCATAAAAGACCATTAAAGCAAAACACCCTCGACGCAACCCTGACCATTTTCTTAATGCTGATGCAAGCGCAACTCAACAGCTGCGCGACACATTGGTAGCGTTTAACCCTGACGACCGACGCATCACGCTGGCTCTGTGTTTTAGTTATACCTACCCTTTTGTAAACTAGTTATAAAACATTCAAGCACCAGAAATACATGATTCATTCTGAAACGCAACGTTCTTCGTGTAAGTTCTTTCTTTTCGGTCACAAAGCCTTCTCCGGCACCATGCCACGATTTGGCAACCGTGAACAGTGAGCCCGAGTGATAACCCAAAAACCAAAAGTGTCTAACGATTTTAGACCGGTGAAAAGTGTAACGATTTTAGAAAAGTTACTAAGTGTGAATCAGTTCAGTGAAGAACTTTAATGCTCAGTGCCATAATTATGAGCTGGTTTTCAGACACCATCATCAACAAGACTGAAGTAAGCCTGAGCACGACGGAGGCGAGAATCATCGCCGGCACCATCGTTTTTATTGCATCAGTGCTAGCCCTGTTCCTGTGCCTGCGTGCACACAGTAAATTCGCGAAAGCAAAAATGCGGCAGACGGCGCAGCGAGAAATTCGTTTAAACAACGTGAACAGCCAACAGTGAGGAAATCCGTGAAATCAACTGAAGATCTAGTGCTAAAGTGCAAATGCACAAAGAAAAAAATACAAATCGATATCAACTGCAGGCGAGACCACTGCCGATAACCATCGGCAGGCGGGTTTGAAGGACGAAATAGTAGTGGATGATGCAGATCGACGACGAGAGTACCTACCAGGCCGCCGATGTTCAAAGCTGAAGAAAAAAAAACGTAAGTGGAGTGCAATAATTTTAGTAGCCTAATTAATGGAAGTAATAGAGGCCAACATCGAACATTTGAGGAAAATTGAAAACAATTTCAAAAAGGCCCCCAATAGAAGTTATTCAAAACCATTTCTAAATCAAAAGTTAGACCGAGTTAGAGAGTTAAGGAACATAATTGTAGACGATCTTGCTACCCTAGAGGATGTTTTATCTCAAAAATACGTAGATTCCAAGTACTTTGAAGTAAGAACGGTAACTAGCCGAATTTGTCACTTTATCGAGTTACGTATTGGCAGTGCACGAAATACAAACTACACATTTAAAACCCTTGCTCGTCTTGCGATAATCTGTAGAAAACTTAGAAAAGATCCAATACAATCCAATACAATGGCAGAACAATTTGACATTAAAACAGCAACCGCTATCGTACAGACGTACGACGGATGCTCCGCCAATTTAAATACATTTATTGATGGAGCTAACCTCCTCAAAGAGTTTACAAGTAATAATCATATGGAGATGGCAGCAAAATTTTTAAAGACACGCTTGACTGGTAAGGCAAGACAAGGCCTACCTGAGGATGTAAAGACAATTGATGATATTATTGCAGATGTCAAAGCACGCTGTACCGAAACAATCACAGCACAAAATATTATGGCCAAACTTAGAG
Source organism: Aedes albopictus (assembly GCF_035046485.1). NCBI lineage: Eukaryota > Metazoa > Arthropoda > Insecta > Diptera > Culicidae > Aedes > Aedes albopictus. The sequence continues at coordinate 166,172,237 of NC_085138.1, forward strand.
CAAGTAGCCAAAAGAACGATCTAGAAAAATTTTGCATGGATGTTGATTCGCTAACCACTCAGCTCCAAAATATATATGTGTCCCAAAAAATACCGACAGAAATTGCTAAATCAATGGCTGCTAAAGCAGGTATTGATACATTGATAAACGGTATCAAAAATACCGAAACTAAAATAATCCTGAAAGCTGGCAATTACTCGTCAGTAAGAGAAGCCATTCAAAAGGTGAACGAAAACACTACACAAGAGGCGTGCGAAAAACAAATATTCCACATGGTTGGTCAAAAGTTTACCAACAGGAATCGTCAGTATTTTAATGCTCAACGCGGAAACTATCGTGGGAAATATATAAACCGCAATACAAGATTCAATAATAACAACAAACATCAAAACAATAATAGGCAATATTCGGGAAACTACGGACGGGATCAAAATCGTTACAATCCAGAAAGCCGATACCGTAACAATGACTACAATAGACGGGGTGGTAGTCACCGCAATCATCCTAACAGAAATGTGTTTTACTCGGAAAACGGCAATCAGCCCTCGACTCAACCCCAGGTCGAGGCGGAAACGGAGCATGGGGATCAAATAATTCATCCAAGGAGATAAATATCTTCAATATAAATATGAATTATTCTATATTTGTAACAGTCAAACTTGAAATGTGCGAAAAAATTTGCACACTTATTGTAGACACGGGTGCAGATATTTCAGTTATCAAGGAAAATATCCTGAACCCGAATCAAAATATATATCCCGCACATAAGTGCATCATAAACGGAATAACCGAAGGAAAAACTGAGAGTATTGGACTCACATATACTAATATTAAAATTGACTACAACAAAATACCCGCGAATTTCCAGGTCGTAGATAAAAACTTTCCTATTTGTACAGATGGAATCTTAGGGAGAGATTTTCTGGCAAACTACGGCTGTAATATATGTTTAAAATCTTGGTTATTGACATTTAGTTACAAAAATGAACACTTCGAAATTCCGATCGAAGACAAATTTCAAGATCACCTCGTAATTCCACCTAGATGCCAAGTGATCAAACAAATATTTATTCCTGAGATAAAAGAAGACAGTGTAGTTATAGCCGATCAAATAAAACCTGGAGTTTTCATCGGAAATTCAGTAATTAACAACAAGATTCAGTTCATCAATGTACTCAATGTAAATAGCAGCACAAGAACTATCCCACATACATTTAAACCCAAAATAGTACCACTTAAAGATTACCTATTAGTTAATCCGAATAAACAAAAAGAAACTTCGACAAGAAGCCATCAACTAATTGATGAGCTAAATCTGTCGACTATACCAGATGAAGGTATTAAGAGCAAATTAAAACAACTTTGTCTGGATTTTAATGATATTTTTGCCCTGAAAGATGAACCGTTATCGGCAAATAATTTTTACAAGCAAACCTTAAGGCTAAATTCGGATAGCCCCACCTATATCAAGAATTATCGCATACCAGAAGCTCATAAAGCAGAAATGGATAAACAAGTACGAAAAATGGTCGATGATAAAATAGTCAGACCATCAATATCTCCTTTCAATTCGCCAATTCTGATAGTACCCAAGAAATCCAACAACGACGAGAAAAAATGGCGACTAGTAGTTGATTTCCGCCAACTTAATAAAACCATTATTGCAGACAAATTCCCATTACCAAGGATCGACGAGATGTTAGACAACCTTGGACGGGCAAAGTACTTTACAACTCTTGATCTTGCATCTGGTTTTCACCAGATCGAGTTGAACGAAAATTCTAAACATTACACAGCTTTTTCGAGCTCTTCCGGACATTATGAATTCAATCGTCTTCCCTTTGGACTTAATGTTTCTCCCAACAGTTTCCAGAGGATGATGACGATTGCTCTCAGTGGTTTACCCCCTGAGTGTGCCTTCTTGTACATCGATGACATCCTTGTAGTCGGATGCTCGGTAAATCACCATTTTAAAAACCTAGAAACAGTTTTCAAACGATTAAGGCAATATAATCTGAAACTGAATCCAGCAAAATGCAATTTTTTCAAACATGATGTTACCTATTTAGGACATCATATTTCAGAAAAAGGCATTTTACCGGATCCATCAAAATATAATGTGATTAAAAATTTTCCAGTTCCGAAAACCTCAGATGAAGTTAGAAGATTTGTTGCGTTCTGTAACTATTACAGACGTTTTATTCCCAAATTTGCTGATATAGCACACCCACTTAATAAACTTTTGAGAAAAAATGCAGTATTCGAATGGAACGAAGAGTGCAAAACAGCCTTTGAAACGTTGAAAAGGAAATTAATTTCACCTCCAGTTCTGAGATTTCCTGACTTCAAGAAAAACTTTGTCTTAATTACAGATGCATCGAAAGTAGCATGTGGTGCAATCCTTGCCCAAAGTTATGACAACGTTGATTTACCTATTGCATTTGCAAGTAAAGCATTTACTAAAGGTGAATCAAATAAATCTACAATTGAACAAGAATTGACAGCCATCCACTGGGCAGTGTTACATTTTCGACCCTACCTAATAGGAACAAAATTCACAATAAAAACAGATCATAGACCTCTAGTCTATTTGTTTTCGATGAAGAACCCTACTTCAAAACTAACTCGTATGAGATTAGAACTGGAAGAATTTGATTATGATATCCAATATGTACAAGGTAAAACGAACGTGGGAGCAGACGCTCTCTCACGAATCCAACTCGATTCAGACATACTCAAAAACATGACAGTGCTCAAAGTTACCACTAGAGCCATGTCCAAGAAAACAGAAACTCAACCGAGTGTAGAACATAATACTGTGAAACAAAACAGCAACGAGACTGATCACCTCAATGCGTTTGAATCACTCAACAACACCGAAATTTATGACCTACCAAAACTATATATAGAGCGCTATAAAAATAAATCGTATATATACAAAATATTGAACAAAAATTTAAAAAAGGTCTTGACACGAGAGTCAAGTACTCAAGTACCCAATCTAACAAACATGTTCGAACAAATAGAGAAATGGGCAAAAGAATTGAATGTTGAAAAAATAGCTCTAGCGCTATCTAGTACAATATTCAGATCTATTATGAGTTGCTGGAGCGTACCTGGTGTGATGGTTAGAACACAAGACTATCACGCCGAGGACCTGGGATCGAATCCCACTCCCGACAAACTCGCAAAATGTGAGTTCTTCCTTCGGAAGGAAAGTAGAGCGTGGGTCCCGAGATGAACTAGCCATGGGCTAAAAATCTCGTTAATACAGATATAATAGAAAAAATATGAGTTGCCGCTAGCCGATATCCAAGTTTCCGGGTCCGTTAGATCATATGGCCGGGGTTCTGCTAAACCGAACTAAGCGCCAAAAAGATAATTCCGAGATAATTAAGCTTAAAGTTCAACCACTCACAAATAAACAACAGCGGAGATTATTTGAAACTTTTCCGCACACATGTAACTTACAAGCCTTTATTAACCATCAGAAATTTAAAAAGCATGTAAATTATTTGGAATCATTGTTATAATTACATTTTATTTCTTGGTACTTTGCACTCAGTTCACTCTGGCTGATCAAAAACATTAGAAAATGGTTTATAGTTCAGTTTGGCTGAATGTGTTTTTTTGTTTTAGGTAAAACCAGTTGGACAGTGAAAAAAATCTCGTCTATCAAGTTGAAATCGATATCATTCACAATCCTTTACATGAATCAAAAAGGACGCGTATAGTATGGTAGCACGAAGGTCTCAAAATAGTTTGAAATACTAACGGCGGAAGCCCCCCCAGCTCAGCTTTTCCCATCCATGCTTTTTCTTCATAAGCGGTGCATGTGGAGGCACAGAGCAAGAGTGATTATGTCAAACAATGTCCTTGCATACCCTGAGGTCCTGAGATGTGAATGTGGAGAATTTTGTGTACTTCAAATTTATGATGGTCGAAGAAAACCATGAAAATGTTCTGCCAAAGTGCACTAAGTACAAAAAAGTTTTCAAAAATATGAAAGAGATTCGAACTTGGATCATCTGAGTGATAACCAAGCGCTTTACCTCTAGGTCATATTACCTTGCTGAAGATCAGTCGTTAAGACTCGATCAAGTTCTAAATATTCTTCTCAAGGATGGTTTTTGTGAAAACGCCATTTTTCGATCAGCCAAAGCGAACCAAGTGTTTGATTTTTTTCAAGCTTTATTAATCTAATTAGGCTTGTTGTTCAATGACGGCTCCTGTGTTAAATTACCAGTATGAGGTGTATCGACATAACGCTGGTATTAAAAACCAGTTGGTTTTTGTATTGTTGAGAATAAATTGATTCTAAAATGGTGTTGACTTGGTTCGGTCTGGCTGAATGTGATTTGGAAAAATGGCAATCAGCGCCATCGAAACATAATTGGTTCCTCCCACACCCATATTTCTAATAACGTGTTCATTTCTCTCATAGATTGTTTCTGTGAGTCGGTTAGAAGTTAGAAATCTGACGGCGATGAGGAGAACTTGAAATGTTCATCACCTGGACCAAAACTAAAATATTTTGCTGATTCTATCGAATGGTTAACAGTTCACTCTGGTTGGATGCAAAATGATGTTTTGTATGTTCCGCCGAACAGAAATTTTGAATTTTCTCCACAAAGAGCTGTCAGAATTACTGGATTTTTACATGGAAGGAAGAGCATCATTTTCTTCACTTAATGGTTAAGAAAACTCAATTTTTCAAAAAATGGTCTTTAGTTCGGTTTAGCAGAACCCCGACCATATGCTCAGAAGAGGGTCAGGTGTCAGCCGCTCTCGGGGGAAGAGTAACTGACGAAAAATTGCAAGTGCCAGTGCTGGGATCGGACCCATGACCATCCACTTATGAAGTGAACGTGTAGCCACTACGCCACGGGCTCCTGTAAATCTAGGGTATCCCGGGTAGAGGCTAATGGCAAACAAAGGACAAAATAATGGTTTTGCAATCATATCTCGTTTTGCCATTCTTCTGTTATTATGAAAGACTTAAAATGGCAAATCGATAGCAAAATATACAATCATAGCAAATCTTGTCATTGTTATTCATGAATAATGCTAAATAACACACCAATAACAAAAATTACTATCATGGTAAAACTTGCAATTTAGCACTTTTATAATGAATTGTTTAAAATATCAAAACAATAACATAATTTACATTCCTAGCTAAATTTGCCATTATTTTGATATTATGAGAAATTATTTATAAACATTAGGCACCATAACATATTTTATTCTTAATATACCATTAACTATTATACAGTCAGGTTTTTTTTACGCGGGGAATACGTACCGCGTAAAAAAAAAATCAGTTCAAAATTCGAAAAACCGCGTAAAAAAAGTCTCACCATTTCTCGACGAATCATGCAAAAATAAGACGATGAATTTTTTTTTATATGGAGTTTTCAAAAAATAGACCTGACTGTATTGTATATTTCAAGCATAACTTTTCAATTCGACGTATCTCGCAAAAGTAAACAAATCCGGATTCTCAGATGTGTGTTTGATTCGCAATGGATTCTATTTGATGCACATAAATTTATGTTAATTTAGAACTCAAACAATTAAAGAGTATAATTTGTAAAACGACGTATCTATATTTTTCGATTTTTTTAAGAAAGCTACTAGGGCACTGGTGTAGTGGGATTCTTCTTGCACATGTAAACATCAATTCTACTAGTTGTGTACAACATAAACTTTTATTTTTGCTATTTTCTCTCTCAATGCTCAGTCAATTTGAGTGCGAATTTTACACTTTGATATGTAATTTTTTGTACTGTTGTCACTTTGTATATTCATAGGGTCAGTCGGTTTTCTCGATAGGGCGATGGAAGTGCGAGTGAAAAATCCGGGTTCAGAATCGCGTTACAATATTCGTTGGTCAGTCGGTTTTCTCGGTAGGGCGATGGAAGTGCGAGTGAAAAATCCGGGATCAGAATCGCGCTACAATAATCGTAGATCAGTCGGTTTCCACGGTAGGGCGATGGAAACGCGAGCACGAAATCCGGGATCAGTGGGCAACGTGATCAAATAAATCATAATCGTGATGAAGACCGCGACGTGTATTTCCATATAACTAGTGGATCATATCACCTAACAGAGGTGGCTCCTAGATCCACACCTTACCCTACCCTACTAACCACCATTCCTTCCCGTGACAACTGTGGGGATGCTGTGGATTCCACGGTTTCTAGTAGCAACGGTTGTCGAACTAACATTCCTTCCCTTTCCTGATGACCGTAAGGACGTGGCCAGCGCCGTTATTGACTTTAAATAGCTGAACTCTCGAATTGTGCACATTGAGAATGGTTAGCTAGTCCCAAGCTTTCACATTCATTGGCTCTCTGTGCAACTTCGATTGTTCTGGTCAATCACGGAGTAGCAACTACGATGTGTACGGTTATCTTTGCTTTTGCTTTGCTTTGCTTTGTTGTCACTTTGTATATTCATACTGATACATTGTTGTATTGAATCATTGATCTTCATTACGCTGAAGAGATCAGTCTCTATGTAGGAATAAACATTATCAAATAAAATGTTTGTTTGCAATCTCTGACAGATCGCGGGGCAACGGTGGCTACGTTCATCAAAGTGAATTTGATTTTTAAGTTGGTTTCGTTTTGGGTTTTTAATTTCCACAAAATAAAACTGTTTTTACATTGATTGATGAACTAAAATTTTATTGAAGAAAAAAAAAAAAAAGAAATAGCTCATTTTACCTTTCTTCTGCTACTTTGAAATAATAACTGAATCTGCCATTATTTAAAAATTGAATTTGAACAACTACACCTACCACTATTTTGATCGCCACAGAAACAGCTAAATTTGTTCTTATTCTGTTATCAATAACTCAAGAATGTCATATTTTGTTATTCACCGATAACAGTTAATTTGGGTCTTATTTTGTTATCAATATCTCAATAATATCTTATTTTGTTCTTCAATTTAATCCGCATGCTTTACCATTACTTTGTTATTACAATGGCAAAATAAGTTATTTTTAAGTTTTTCTTCTACCAAAATTTTGTTATTATTTTTGTTATTTTAACTCTTATTTCAAACAAACAAATAACACATTTTGCCATTCAAACATTCTGTTTTAATGGTAAAATTTGCCATTCTTTTGCCATTAAGCTCTACCCGGGATTGGCTCCCTTATATAGCATGTGGCTCCCATTTTCATCCTACGAAAAACAAAAGATTGAAGCTCTGTTTTGTTTCTTATTTTTGTATTTTTTGTTAGAAGTTAGCACGCATGAAAACAAAAAGAACGGAACTAATCGGTGCCGTAATCTCTTGTTTTCGAACAGGATGAATATGGGAGCGTGAGATTACTGATGGCCCTCACCCCCTATCAAAGTAAATTTCTTAGCCCATTTTGGATAATTATCTTGTAAAGTGTGACAAATTGAGAATAGTCTCCAATAACTATCAACTTAAACACATATTATGCCAAATAAATTTCTAATATAGGTCTATGTTTGTCGTTAAGACAGTTGTTTTCAGATCTATATCTTGTAATATCCATTCATAAAGTTATGAAAAATTGGGAGGGGAGGGAGCTGGTGGAATCTTGGGGGCCTGGCCCTCCAGGCCTCCCATCTAGCTACGTCAATGATTGCATGTGAATTTATTCATATTTTCCTATAAAAAATAGCTTCAGTGATTTTCGTTTTTTTTTTTACCGTGTCGGCACCAAACACATATATGTGCTACACACTTCAATCAAACATTTGTCCATTTGGGGCGTGCATGTGCATTAAACTTGGTACACATTCATCATGCAGTGCAGTGGACCTTGCCTTTCACAAACATCTGTGTCCGTCCGACCCGGCACGACATACTTATACCTACCTACACATAAATGTAACCGACAAACCGAACCACGCACGCAAATGAGAGACTCATTTGTAGGTAGGTAGGTACCCACCTGAAGCCGGATTCGTTTCTAGGATTCATCAATGCAGCGCAATGAATGCCGCCGCCAAAGGTGTTCCATCCCAGGAATGTGGCTCGAGTGACTACCAGGAATTAGTCGGGTGACCCTTGATGAATATCAGAGGTCACTTTTACAGATGTGCATACCGAGACAGCCGGTGTAGCGTCTTGGGGAAAATATTTCTTCTTCTCCTGGAATATGAGAAGGCATTAGAATGCATCCATTCCTTAACGGTGGTTTGAAGCTGGTTTCAGTGCATAAGGCAATCGCTTTGAAGCTAGTGAGCAACTGATGTAACATGCAACAAAGTTGTTTGCCTTATAGTAATTCAACTTACCCATACAAAATTTGCGTTTTTTTTACAAAACATACAAAACATCGCTTTGAAGCTAAGCAACTGATGTTACATGCAACAATGTTGTTTGTCTAATAACGATTACCTACAAAAATTCGCATTTTTTACAGGACATCCAATGAAACGAACTCAACCTCCTTTCCGCGAAGCAAGAAAACTGACAGAATCTCACGGTTGTAGGGTCTTTAACACATTCTAGAAAAATAAAGTATTGTCCTTTCTTACATGTTCACATAAAAAAATCACTGTAGAGAATTAGGTATCAAGTATCGAAAGACCGGCTCCAGAATGCTTATAGAACACTAGGTTGAGCCCAAGGAAATATATCACACAAGAAAAACCCAGATTTATCCACCTAGTGGTGATCGTGCCTTTCTCGTCGAATATGTACTCATGTTCTTTCCGTCAACGCAATCAATCTTGCGTTAGAGTCAGTGATCAGCCTCAAATCTTTGTGCTTTAGTAACGGACGAGAAGTAAGCAATTCTCATAACAGCGGTCTGGGAATATACCACCTACGAATATGTGTGAGTTGCTTAATGCTAAGCTAATGCTAATGATCTTTCTGTCGACGTAAGTCAAAAATTTTCTGAATCAAGAGAATACTTTATTAAAAAAAGCAAGAATTTCATAAAAGTCAATGAAATCGCTATATCTTTTTCTTTTGTTAAAAATTTCAAATTAAGTCCAACTTTTTTCAAACTTCATTGTATAAGTCATGAATGGTCAAAACTTTATTGCAATACCTTTTTCAAGAATATTTATAACTTCGTGAAGAATGGCCCGAGCTTTTCCAAATTTGGACCACTGATACACAACTAGTTGATGAACTTACAGAGAAAATTTTAGAATATTTGATGCAGTTTTCGAAAAGTTACAGCTAGTTGAACATTTTTTGAAAAGTAAAAATTTTGCCTGCCCCGATCATTTTGTCTATCCTCCGTACATGCTACAATAAGGTACACCGGGGCAAGATGAAACACGAAGTTTTGAAAAAGATTTCAAAACAAATTGTAAATTTTTCCTTCGCTAAAATATTGTTTCCCAGGTAATCAATAAGCAGTTAAAATAGCATTAATTCGGCACTATATGCGCATTTACAGCAAGTCATTAAACGCATATCTTCCCTATATGCGCCATAAGTGCTAATTAAATGCAGGTTTTGGCCCAATAAACGGCTGAATCAATGCATATGTCTCCTATCCCCCAGATTGTCAAAAATAGAAACAAAAACATTTCCACCGCTCATTTTACGCCTTCCCATTCTCTTCTATTTTTTTCTCGCTCTCCTGTGTAACTTTTAAGGCTATGGGTACCGTAATCCGGGGTCAAATTGATCACTTCAAAACAACTGCGGATAACATTAGTGGCAAATCAAATATTGCCAAAATAATTTCTGTAAAATCAGCACCCAGTGGATCTCCATGGAACCCTGTGACAGAATTTTGTTCAACAAATATAAACTTTAAGTTAAATAACACCACAAAAAGCAAAAAAATGGAAAGGCCAGTTTGGGGCGAAATTGATCAGCATACAATTAAGCATCGGTTAGAAAGGAAAATTACCTTCTCCGCTTAATTTTGCTCTTCTAAAACCGAAAACGCGTTTAAACTCTTACAGCTAGTGAATTTGATACTTAAGGCCATCGTCTCGTGGGTTTGCTAGGTTTCAGATTTGTATGGGAGGAATGGCGTTACGCTGACTTTGGAACGTTTTCCTGCCCAATTAATGTAAAAATGGCCAATTAAAAATATTTCACGCTCTGAGGGAACATGTTAGCTTCAAATTGTGGAAAAAAGTTTTCCCAAATTTTCCTTGGTTTTTCCAGGATACTTCGGCGAAGCGAGCGAAGTCGGAAAATTCTGTGCAAAAAATAGCTTTCCTCAAGGATTACGAAAAAATTAAAGCGATGACCTGTCTATTTTTGTACATAAAATGAATAGTACGAGTCTTTGGGAAGTGACTAATGAATCTTTTTTGGAAATTAATTTGGTTTTCCCGGAAAATTCATGCCATTTCTATGGGCAGCAATGTGAAGAAAAATAGAACAATTGGATGTTGGAACACTCCACATTTTGGCTCACAAAAATATTTAAAAGTATAAACTATTGAAATAACATGGAGATTTGTCAGTAATATTAGCTTTTCCCAAGATTTTCCACGATTTTCCCAAATTTGAATTTGAATTTCGCAACCATAACGCTGCGTGTTTGTGTGTGTGAGCTGGGATACATGAAGATTGCCCACGAATTTGACCATGCAAATCGCACAAATCAGTCAAATTTTTTTGACGAATACATTCGTTAGCATGTACTGTCAGATATTGCTGCAAAAAAATATAATGATATCATACAAAATGTGGCTAAAAACTGTGAACATTTAGATCAGCAGCTTTTGCCACCATGGATTTATTTACGAACAGGCAGCAGCGAGCGCGAGCCATAGCGTAACGCCCGTATGTTGCGCGACAATTTTGCTTTGTTTCGGGAATACCGGGGGCTGCCTGAAAGTCAGATTGGTCAATCATATAGTATAGATTTCTTTAATAGTAAATACAATATTATTAGAAATGATTATAATGACGATGATGATGATGATGATGATGATGATGGTGATGATGCTGATGATGATTCATTTGATGATACCATCTTTGTTTTATAGTAATGATACAAATCGGCTATAACATCAGGTACCGTTCCTAAAGTATTGTTGAATAACAATAAAGTCAATCAAATGCATACTTATCATGAGAAAGCTGAAACTATCTGCTCCAAAAAGTGTTGAACATTATTTTATATTTTGTAAAAATCAAAAATAGCAGAGCGAGCAAAACATCCAGCCGCCCCTCAGTTCGTCCTTCGCATGAGTTGCAACATTCCCACGCAACACCTTGCATGAAAACAAGACAGCTCATCTCATATACGCGTAAATTATTTTGACTAATGTCTGATCCAACTGTAAATTTTCTAATACTCAACCCCATCGGCTGAGGACAGTAAAGTAATAAGAAAGTAGATACTGTTTTTGTTAAACAATACTATTGCTAGTGGATATTTGTCAAATAAATCAATTATCAATGGGATTTATTTCAATGCAAAGAGTAGCAATAACGCCCTTTTGATAAAATCCACCAGAAAGATTTTCCTGTAAAGAGCGTGGTAGTAGTGTCTGAAGCGGAAATGTTTTACATGCTTCATAAAGCGTGGGTTCGATTCTCACTCCAACTAGTTTTCCTGTTACTATTTTATGCAATAAATTAGATAAATATAGAAAACTAACCAAATTATTTTCTTCATAAAAAATGTCAATGAAAATCACGATGGGGATTTCATTGTAAATAGATGGATATTTTATTATATGATATTCTAACTAATTGAATTACTTTACATCAAAGGAGTTGAAGTTGTTGGAATTTGGCATCATTGGAAGAGAGTTGTAAAAAATATATTGATGACGCTTGATGAACTTCTTTAGCTCAAAATGACAATTTCCCGATGCAAGAATATTTTTCAAAAACTTATTGGAAATCTGCATAATTTTGATAATGTGAGTTACCTAAATGTTGGAGTACCTAATAAAATGGAATGCAGGCTTAGTTCAAAATGACGATTCTTTGAACTGAGAATATTTTAATTTGTGGAACGGAATTTACCGGATATCTTTACATGTAAGTATTGTGAGTAGTCCAATTATTTTTTAATAAATTCAAAATAAAGAATAGCAGTTCCTTCCAGGATTCCTCCAGAAACTCCTCCGGAGATTCTTCCAAGAATTCCATCGAAGATTTCTCCAGGAATTTGTTCAAGGATTCCTCCAGGAAAATTCTTCCAGGAATGCCTTCAGAGATTCCTCCAGGAATTCCTTGGGATTTCTCAGGGAGACGTCCTCTGCGAATTTCTCCAGAAATTCGTACAGAGATTCCTCCACAAATTCCTTCCGCGAATTCTTCAGGAACTTCTCCGGAGATTCCTCCAGGAAGTCCACCGCAAAATGCCTCCAGGAATTCCTGCGAGTATTCATCCATAAATTCTTTTCGAAATTTCTTCACAAATTCCTTCCGGAAATGCCTTCGGAGATTCATCCAAGCATGTCTTTTGAAATATATTCAAAGATTTCTTCCGGAATTTCTCCAAGGATTCTTCCAGGAATTCCTCAGTGGATTCCTTCAGGAAGTCCTCTGCAAAATCCCTCGAGGAATTCCTTTGGAGATTCCTCCAGGAATTCCTACGAAGATTCCTCCTGGAATTCGTTCGGAGATGCTTCCAGAAGTTCTTTCCGAGATTCCTCCAAGCATGTCTTCTAAAATTCCTTCAAAGATTTATCCAGGAATTCCTTCGGAAATTTCTCCGGGCATACCTTTAAGGATTTTTCCAAGAATTCCTTAGGGGATTCCTTCAAGAAATCCTCGGAGGATTCCTTCGGGAAGTTCTCCGCAAAATTCCTCCAGGAATTTCTGCGTGTCTTCCGGGGTTCCTTCAGGAACTTCTTCGGCGATTCCTTCAGGAATTCCTTCGGAGATTTCTACAGGATTTTTTCCGTGGATTCCTCCAGCATTTTTTTCGAGGTTCCTGCAAGAATTCCTACGGGAACTCCTCCAGTTTTTCCATTGGAGTTTTCTCCAAGAATTCTCTCGGTGATTTCTCCAGGAATTTCATCGGAGATTCCTCCGTGAATTCCTTTGGGAATTTCTTCGGGGATTGTTTCCAGGAATTTCTCCGATGATTCCTTCAGGAAGTATACCGCAAAAATCCTCCAGGAATTCCTGCAGGGATTTATCCATAAATTCCATCAGAGATTCCTCCACCAATTCCTTCCTGGATTGCTTCAGGATGAGTGAATTCCTTCCATACATTTCATCAAAGATTCTTCCTGGAATGCCTTCGGAGATTCCTCCAGGAATTCCTTCGGAGATTCCTCCATGAATTCCTTCGGAAATTCCACCAGAAATCCCTTCGGAGATTTCTCCAGAAGTTTCTTCAGAGATTCCTCCAAGCATATCTTCTAAAAATCTTCCAAAGATTTCTCCAGGAATTCCTACGGAAATTTTTCCAGAAATTCCTGCGGAGATTACTCTAGGCATTCCTTTAAGGATTTTTCCAGGATTTCCTTCAGGGATTCCTACGGGAAATCCTCGGAGGATTCCTTCAGGAAGTTCTCCGCAAAATTCCTCCAGGAATTTCTGCGTGTCTTCCGGGGTTCCTTCAGGAACTTCTTCGGCGATTCCTTCAGGAATTCCTTCGGAGATTTCTACAGGATTTTTTCCGTGGATTCCTCCAGCATTTTTTTCGAGGTTCCTGCAAGAATTCCTACGGGAACTCCTCCAGTTTTTCCATTGGAGTTTTCTCCAAGAATTCTCTCGGTGATTTCTCCAGAAATTTCTTCAGGGATTCCTTCAGGAACAGCTGGGAGGATTCATTCAGGAACTCCACTGCAAAATTTCTGCAGGAATGTCTGCGGGGATTCATCCATAAATTCTTTCAGAAATTACTCCAAGCATGTCTTCTGAAATTCCTCCAAAGATTTCTCCAGGAATTCCTTCGCGAATTCTTCCAGGAATCCCTTCAAAGATTCCCCCAGGAACGCCTCCGGAGAGTCCCTTAGGAATTCCTTTAGGGATTTCTACATGAATTCCTCCGAGGATTTCTTCAGGAAGTCCACCGCACAATTCCTCCAGGAGTTCCTGCAGGGATTCATCCATAAGTTCCTTCAGAGATTTCTCCACCAATTCCTTCCGGGATTCCTTCTGGAATTTTTTCGAGAATTCCTTGGGATTTCTCAGGAAGACGTCTTATGCGAATTTCCCCAGAAATTCTTTTAGAGATTCCTCCAAAAATTCCTTCCGGGATTCCTTCAGAAACTTCTTCGGAGATTCTTCCAGCAAGTCCACCGCAAAATTCCTCCAGGAATTCCCACGAGGATTCATTTACAAATTCCTTTCGAAATTTCTCCACAAATTCCTTCCGGGATTCCTTCTGGAATGCCTTCGGCGATTCCTCCAGGAATTCCTTCGGAAATTCCTACAGGAATGTTCTCGTGGATTCCTCCCGGATTTTTTTCGAGGTTCCTGCAGGAATTCCTTCGGGAACTCCTCCAGTTTTTCCATTGGAGATTTCTCCGAGAATTCTCTTGGTGGTTTCTTCAGGAATTCCACGGGAGATTCCTCCGTGAATTCCTTTGGAAATTTCTTCGGGGATTTTTCCAGGAATTTCTCCGAGGATTCCTTCAGGAATTCCACCGAAAAAATTCTCCTGGAATTCCTGTGGGAATTAATCCATAAATTCCTTCAGAGATTCCTCCACCAATTCCTTCCGGGATCCTTTGAGGAATTTATTCTGGGATTCTTCCATAAATTCCATCGAAGATTCTTTCAGGAATGCCTGCGGAGATCCCTCCAGGAATTACTTCAGAGATTCCTCCAGGAGTTCCTTCGGAGATTCTTTCATGAATTTCTTCGGAAATTCCACCAGCAATTCCTCTGGAGATTCCTAAAGAAATTCCTTCGGAGACTCCTCCAAGCATGCCTTCTAAAATTCCTCCAAAGATTTCTCCAGGGATTCCTTCGAAATTTTTTTCACAAATTCCTACGGAGATTTTTCTAGGCATTCCTTTGAGGATTTTTCCAGGAGTTCCTTCAAAGGTTCCTACGGGAAATCTTCTTCCTCCAAGAATTTCTGCGGGGATTCATCCATAAATTCTTTTCGACATTCTTTCTCAAATTCCTTACGGGATTCCTTCAAGAAGTTCTTCGGAGATTCCTCCAGGAATCTCATCGGCAATTTCTTCAGGATTTTTTTTCGGAGATTCCTCCAAGCATGTCTTCTGAAATTCCTCCAAAGATTTTTCTAGGAAATCCTGCGAAGATTCCTCGAGGAACTCCTCCAAGGATTCCTTCAGGAAGTCCACCGCAAAATGGCTCCCAGAATTCCTGCGGGAATTCCTACAGGAATTATTTCGAAGATTCCTCCAGGAATTGCTTCGGAGATTTCTTCAGGAATTGCTTTGGAGATTCCTTCAAGCATGTCTTCTGAAATTCCTCCAAAGATTTTTCCAAGAATTCCTTCGCGAAATCTTCCTGGAATTCCTTCGAAGATTCCTCCAGGAATGGCTTCGGAGATTTCTCCAGTAATTCTTGAGGAGATTCTTCCAGGAATTCCTACGGAGATTTATCCAGAAATCCCTTTAAGGATTTTTTCAGCAATTCCTCCGATGATTCCTTCAGGAAATCCGCCACAAAATTCCTCCAAGAATTCTTGCAAGGATTCATCCATAAATTCCTTAAGAGATTCCTCCACAAATTCCTTCCAGGATTCCTCCTGGAATTCCTTGGGCGATTTCTCCAGGACTTCCTACGGCGATTTATCCAGGAATGCCTTCAAAGATTCATCCAAGCATGTCTTTTGAAATTCATTCAAAATTTTCTTTCGGTATTTCTTCAGGATTTCTTCCAAGAATTTCTCGGTGGATTCCTTCAGGGTTTCCTCTGCAAAATCCCTCCAGGAATTCCTCCGGAGATTCCTCCAAGAATTCCTTCGAAGATTCCTCCAGGAATTCGTTCCGAGATTT
The DNA here is from genome assembly GCF_035046485.1 of Aedes albopictus. Classification (NCBI taxonomy): domain Eukaryota; kingdom Metazoa; phylum Arthropoda; class Insecta; order Diptera; family Culicidae; genus Aedes; species Aedes albopictus. The sequence goes on from NC_085138.1 coordinate 166,188,106, forward strand.
CTAAAGGAGTTCCTTCAAAAATTATTCCAGGAACGCCTCCGGCGAGTCCATCAGGAATTCCTTCAGGTATTTCCACATGAATTGCTGCGAGGATTTCTTCAGGAAGTCCACCGCAAAATTGCTCCAGGAATTTCTGCGGGGGTTCATCCATAAATGCCTTCAGAGATTCCTCCACCAATTCTTTCCGGGATTCCTCCAGGAGTTTATTCTGGGATTCCTCCACAAATTCCATCGAAGATTCTTCCAAGAATGCCTTCAGAGATTCCTCCAGGAATTCCTTCGGAGATTCCTACAGGAATTTCTTCGTGAATTTCCCCAGAATTTTTTTTTCAGTTCCTGCTGGAGTTCATTCAGGAACTTCTCCATTTTATTCCATTTCCATTCAAAAATTTCTTCGGAGAATTCTTCAGGAATTCCTTCGAAGATTCCTCCAGGAATACGTTCGGAGATTCTTCCAGGAATTCCTTCCGAGATTTCTCCAAGCATGCACAGCAAAAAAATCTTAATATTAAATGTAACGTAAAACAAAATACAATGTAGACTCCAATCATGTAAATGGTATTAAAATTGAAATTTACACCGTATGATATTGAAATGATCATGTTTTCTCATTACTCTAAATATTCAACGTTTGTTTAGTCAATAAAGCAGCTCAACACTAAACATGCGCCGAATTCCTTTTATATTCACATCGTCGAACCGAGAACTTTACACGAGATACGTGTAAAGTTGATTAATTGACAATTCAATATGGCGTCAACGTAAACAAACCGTCCGCCGTCAGCCGAGCTTGCACCATGTTCAGCTGTTTTGGATCGATTTTCTCGAAATAACAAGCTTTATTGGTAAGTTTTTGCTTGATAAGTGATAATACCTATGATAATAACCACATAGCATTATTTCTTTTTCAGCCAAAACCGAAGGTTTATGCAAGGAATCGAAACATGTGCAACGGTGGCAGCAGGAGTAGCAGCAGCTAGGTAGTTTTTCAATTTCACCCGGGAAATGTATCGCGGCCGATTTTCTCGGTGGATCTCTCCGTGGGATGCATTGCGAAGAGACGAAAGAATATGTTAGGTATTTGCTGGAGGATAGCATGGATCAATGAACCCAGGAACGCGCTACGAAACAAGTGCTTAACATACAAAATGAACAATTTCTTTCATTGAACTGTATCCATCAATAGTGTTCTATATATATTCTATACAATTATACTTGTATGTATGTATTTTCAAATAAATATGGTATTCCAGTGCAAGTTCATATTGTTTTAATTTTGGATGAATGAAGAAATCGGAGACATATCGGCGTCAATACATGCAGGTTGTAAATATTTCCCAAGATATGAAATTTACATGACGGCTGTACGACAACGAAACCAATAATAATACGTCATGTAATAGTACAGTAAATACCACGCTCCAATTATGTGCATGACATATCATGTAAATGTACATGAATTTTTCGAACTGTGCAGGAATACCTACGAAGATTCATCTAGGAATTCCTGCAAGGATTTTTCTAGGAATTCCTTCATGGATTCCTACAGGGATTCCTCGGAGGATTCCTTCAGGAAGTCCACCGCAATATTCCTCCAGGAATTCCTGCGAAGATCCATCCATTAATTCCTTTAGAGATTTCTCCATAAATTCCTCCCGGGATTCCTTCAAAAACACCTTCGGGGATTCCTCCAGGATTTCATTCGGAGATTCCTACAGGAATTTCTTCGTGAATTTCCCAAGGATATTTTTTCGATGTTCCTGCAGGAATTCATTCAGGAACTTCTCCAGTTATTCCATTGGAGATTTCTCCAAGAATTCTATTCAGGAATTCCATCGGAGATTCCTCCATGAATTCTTTTGGGAATTCCTTCAGGAAGTCCTCGGAGATTTTTCCAGGATTTTTTTTTTGGGATTCTTCCCTGAATTCCATGGGAGATTTCTCCACGATTTACTTCGGAGATTCTTCCAGGAATTCGTTCAGAAAGACCTCTAGAAATCCTTCGGGTATTTGTGCAGAAATTTCTTCTGGTATTCGAACAGGAATTTCTATCGAGATTATTCCAGGAATTATTTCTAGGATACTTCCAGGTATTCTCTCACAGGATGTCCTCTGCGAATTTCTCCAGGAATTCCTCCATGAACATCTCAAGGTATTCCTCCAGCCTGAAGGCTCCAGGATATCTACTGGGGATTCCCTCAGGAATTCTTTTACGAATTTCTCTAGGAATTCTTCTTGGCATTCCTTTAGAAATTTTTCCATGACTTCCTTTGAAAAATTCTTCCAGGAATGCCTTTGGGAATTCCTCCAGGAATTCCATAATTCTTCAGGGAATTTCTTCATGAACTTTTTCAGGAATTCTTCCGTGGATTCCTTCAGGACTTCTTCCAGGAATTCCATCAGAAATACTTCCAGGAATTCCTTCAGGTATATCATAAGGAATTCATCAAGAAATTCCTCGTGGAATTTTTCATTGAATTTCTCCAAGAATTCTTCCAGGATTTCTTCAAGAAATCTTCCAGGATTTCTTCAAGAAATCTTCCAGGATTTCACCCATGATTTTCTTACAGGAACTTCTCCAGATATTCCTTCGAGCCTCCAGAAATTCTTTCAACATTTCTTTCAGGAATTCCTCCAGGACTTCTTCCCGAAATTCCTCCGAAGATTCCCCCGGGTGTTCCATCAGGAATTCCACAGGGGATTCCTCCAAGAATTCTATCAGGATTTCTTCCTGGAATTTTTGTAGGAATACTTCCAGGAATTCATTCAAAAGTTCCTCCAGAAATTTCATCACGAATACTTTCTAAAGTTCCTACAGGAATCCTTCCAGGAATTCCTCCAGGAGTTCTTCCAGAATTTCTTTCAAGAATTTCTGGTAGAACATCTGAAGGAATCCGCTGAGAAATTGCGGAATCTTCAATTCTTGGAGGAAAGGATCCTTGAAGGAATTTCTGGAGAAATCTCCAAAAGAATACCTGGATGAATCCCCAATGGAATTTCTGGAAGACTTCCCGTAGGAATTTTTAAAAGAATCCCAGAAGCAACTCCTGGAGGATTCGTCCGAGGATTTTCTGATGGAATCCCCGAAGGAATTCCAGAATGAACTCCTGGAAGAAGTTATGAAGGAAATTCAGGAAGAATTCGTGACAGAATTCCTGGAAAAAGTCCTAGAGATATACCCGTAGAAATTCCTGGAGGAATCCCCGGAGGAACTCCAGAGGAAATCCTCGAAGAAAAAGAACGCCTACAGGACTTCTCAAAAAAATTCCTCCGATACTTATTCCAGGAATTCCTTTGCGTATTCCTTTAGAAATTCCTTCAGAAAAGCCTCCAGAAATTCCTTCAAGAAATTCTCCAGAAATGTCTCAGAAGATTCTTTCACGAAAACTTCCAGGATTCCAAATCTTCCAAGGATTCCACCAAAAATTCCTCAGATTTTTCCTCCAAGATTTTTTTCAGTAATTACTCCAGGAATTCCTACACGAAGTTTTCCGCGAATTCCTCCGGTACTTTCGCCAGGAATTCCTGCGCAGTTTACTCAAAGAAATCCTCCAGGAATTCCTCCGGTGATTACTCCAGCAGTTCCACCAGGAAATCCTCCTAAAACTCCTTCAAGATTTTCTTCAGGAACTCCCCCAGGAATTCCTCTAAAGATTTCTCCAGAAATTCCTCAGGGGATTCCTCTAAGGATTTCTCCAGAAATTCCTCCGAAGATTACTCCAGGAATTCTTCCGGAGATTCTTCCAGGGATTAATTTGAGGATTCCTCCCAGAAATCCTCCAAAGTTTCCTCCCGGACTTGCTCCGGAGTTTGATCCGGGGAGTCTCCTAGAAGTTCCTTTGGGGATTTCTACAGGAATTGTTTTTGGGATTCCTCCAGAAATTCCTTCAATGATCCTTCCAGAAATTGCTCTGGGGATCCCCTCAGGAATTCTTTAGGGGATTCCACCAGAAATTTCTCAGAGGATTCCTTCATAAAGGAATACCTTGAAGAATACCTATCGGAATTCCTGGAAGAGTTCCTAGAGGAATTCGTGGGAGAATTCCTCGAGGAATTCCCAAAGGATTTCCTGGAGGAACTCCTTGCGAAATCTTTGGATAAATTCCTGGAGAATTTCGCAGAGGACTTCCTGAAGAAATACTCGCAGCAATTCCTGGGCGAATCCTTTATGTTTTTCCTGGAGGAATTCTCAAAGGAAATCCAGGAAAAATCTCCGATGGAATACCTGAAGGAATCCTCGAAGAAATTCCAGGTGGAATCCCAGAATGAATTCCTGGAAGAATTCTCATAGGAATTCCTGCACATATACCCGAAGGCATGTATGGAGGAATATTTAGAAGAATTCCTGGAGAAATTCGTGTAGGTATTTCTGGAGTACTCTTTGGAGGAATTCCTGGAAGAATCCCCGAAGTAATTTCTGATGAAATCCCCGAAGGAATTTTTGGAGGAATCCCAAAAGGAATTTCTTGAGAAGTGCTGCGAGGACTTCCTGAAGGAATGCAAAGAGGAGTTCCTGGAGAAATCCCCGAAAGAATTCCCAAAGGAATTCCTGAAGAAATCTCCGATGGAGCTCCTGGAGGAATCCCCGTAAGAAATCTTGGAGAAATCTCTAATGGAATTACTGGAGGAGTCCCCGAAGAAATTCCTTGAGGAACATCGAAGAAATTCGTGAAGGAATCTCCTAAAGAATTCCTGGAGAAATTCGCATAAGACGCTTTGGAAGAAGCCTTGGAGGAATTCCTAGAGAAATCTCAAGTAATTCCTAGAGGAATCTCCAAAGGAATGCCTGGAGAAATCTCGGAAGGAATTACTAGAGGAATCTCCGAAGAAATTCCTGGAGGAATCTCCGAAGGAATAACTGGAGGAATCTCCGAAGGAATTACTGGAGGAGTTTTGCGGAAGTCTTCCTGACGGAGAGCTTCAGAAAGCTGGAAAGTTTCCAGGATTTCATCCATGAGTTCCTCCAGGAATTTCTCCAGGAATTCCTCCAGAACTTCTTGCAGGAATTTTTCCAGGAATTCTTCCAGGAATTCGTCCAGGAATATCACCAGGATCTCTTCCAGGAATTCCTCTAGGGATTCTTCCACGAATTCCTCCGGGGATTCTTCCAAGGATTACTCCAGAGGATTCCTCCAAGAATTCTTACAGAAACTTTTGCAAAAAATCTTCTAGGACTTCTTCCAGAAAATACTCCAGGAATTGCATTACGATTTTTTTTTTCTAAAATTCCTTCAGAACTTCTTCCTGGAATTCATCCAGGAGTTCATTCGTGGTTTTCTCCAGAAATTTCTCCGACGATTCCTCCAACATTTGCTTCGGGGCTTCTTCTATGAGATTTTCACCAGATACTCTTCCAGGAATTACTCCGGGGATTCCTCCAAGAATTACTCCGAGGATTCCACCAGGAATTCCACCGGGGATTCTTCTAAGGATTCCTCCAGAAATTCCTTTGGGGATTACTCCAGGGATTCCTCCGAAAACTTCACCAGGTATGACTTCTATGATTCCTCCAGGATTTCCACCGAAAATTCCTTCAGAAACCGTTCCGTGAACTTCTTCAGGGTTTCCTCTAGGAATTCTGTCAGATATTGCTTCAGGAAGTTTTCCACGAGTTCCTCTGGTACTTGCGCTAGAAATTCCTGCGGAGTATAATATAGCATTTCCACCAGGAATCCCTCCAAAAACTCGTTCAAGATTTTATTAAGAAACTTCTCCAGGAATTCCTCCGGAGATTCTTCTAAAGATTTCTCCAGGAATTACTCCGAAGAATACTTCAGGAGTTCTTCTGGAGATTCCTCCAGGGATAAGTATAAGGATTCCTCCAAAGTTTCCTTTAGGATGAGCCCTGCGAAATTCTCTGGGAATCTTCCGGAAATATCTTCAGGAATTCCTTAAGCAATTCTTCCACAATTTCTCCCAGGAATAGTTCCGGGGAATCTTCCAGAAATTCCTCCGAAGATTTCTCCAGGAGTTCCGCCGGGGTTTTCTTCAGAAATTCCTCAGGGTAAATCTCCACTACTTCTTCCAGGAATTCCTGCAGGAATTCTGTCATGAATTCCTCCTGAAATTCCTTCATAACTTCTTCCAGGAATTCATACTGGAATTCCTTCGGGGATTCCTCCAGAAGTTCCTCCGATGATTCCTCCAGGAGTTGCTTCGGGATTCCTCAGAAATTCCTGCGGGGATTCTCCCAGAAGATCCTTTGGGGATTCATCCAGAAATTCTTTTAGGGATTTCTCCAGAAATTCCTCCGGATCCTTCCAGAAATTCCTCCGGGGATTCTTCATGGAATTCTTTTGGGGATCCCACCAGGAATTTCTCAGAGGATTCCTTCAGATATTCTACCAGAAATTCCTGGAAGAAATTCTGAAAGAACTCCTGGCGGAATTCCTGAAAAAAGTCCTAGAGGAATGCCTGCAAAAAAAATCTGGAGGAATTCCTGAAAGGAGGTCTGAATGAATTATATGAAGAGTTCATGTTTATATTCCTAGAGGAATTTCTGGAAGAAATCCTGGGAAAATTCCTGCAAGAAATCTTAGAGGAATCCCCGGAGGAATTTTAGGAGGATTTCTCGAATTTCTGGAAGAATTCCTACAAAAATACTTGGAAGAAATCCTGGAAGTTTTCATGAAGGAATCCCCTGAGCAATTTCTGGAGAAATTTCTGGAACAGGTCCTGGAGGAATTTCTGGCAGAAATCCTGGAAGAAATCTAGGAGATCCACTAAGAAATTTCTGAAGGAATCCATGAAGGAATTATTTTAAGACTTCCTTATGGAATACCTAAAGGAATTCCTGGAAAAATTCCTGGAGTTATTCCTGGATGAAATCCTGGAAGAATTCCTGGAGCCGTGGAGGAATCTCCGGAGAAACTTCTGGAAGAATTCATGAAGGAATTCCTTCAAGAATACCTTATGAAATTCCTGGAAGAATTCCTAGAGGAATTCGTGAAAGAACTCCTAGAGGAATCCCCAGAGGATTTCTTGCAGAAATCCCTTGAGAAATTCATTGAGGAATTCCTGGAGAAATTCTCAGAGGACTTTCTAAAGGTATCCTCGGAGGAATTCCTGGATGAATTCCGAAAAGAATTCATTGAATCAATCCTAGAAAGAATTCCTGGACGAATCTACGCAAATTTTCTAGGAGGAATTCCCAAAGGATTTCCTGGAAAAATCTCCGAAGGCGGAATGGCTAAAATATAAACGACTCATAAGAAACTGATCATTCTTCATAAATAATTACAAAAGTCCCAGTGAAGAAACAGGGGTGTAAGGCCGTTCGTGATGCTGTTTTATTTTGTATGGCGAGTTTTAAAAATTTTAATAATTTTTTGGCTCAAAATGTATTTACGTTTATTGCTCGTTTTTTGACATTTATTGATAATTTATTTTTTGTTTATTGCATATTTTGAATTTTTTATTGCTTTTTCGATATTTTTTTATTGTGAATTTTCTAATTCATTATGGAAAAATCGGATTTATTTATGGAAACTTCGAAGTTATTTGGTGGGAAAAATGGCTTTTATTATTGCAACAGTTGATTTTTTCATTGCATTTTAGACGTTTTTAATTGTTCAAAAATCAATTATTTATGGAAACTTTTGATTTATTTATGCATTTTTTTATTTGTTTATGGAACTTTTGTTATTTATTACTGCTTACTCCCCTGTTTCTTCACTGGGACTTTTCGAATTATTTATGGGAAATTTTGTATTTATTATGGAACGTTTAATTGTCTGCCAGGCGGAATCTTCAAAGAAATTCCAGGTGGAATCCCCAAAGAGATTCATGGAAGAATTCCCGAAGGAATTCCTGGAAGAATTTCTGAAAGAACTCCTGAATAAATTCGTGTAGGAATTTCAAAAGATCTCTTTGAAGGAATTCCTGGAAGAATCCCTGAAGTAATTCCTGGAGAAATCCCCGAAGGAATTTCTGGAGAATTTCTTTGAGGACTTCCTGGAGGAATAAACGGAAAAATTCCCGGAGGAATCCCCGAAGGAATCCCCAAAGGAATCCCCGAAAGAATTCTTGGGCAAATCTCAAATGGAATTACTGAAGGGGTCCCCGAAGGAATTCCTGGAGGAAACTACAAGAAATTCGTGGAGGAATCTCTAAAAGAAATCCTGGATAGATTCGCAGAAGACACATTGAAGCAATTCTTGGAGAAATCTCAAGGAATTCCTGGAAGCATCTCCGAACGAATTCCTGGAGGTATCTTCGAAGGAACTCCTGAGGAATCTCCGAAGGAATTCCTGGAGGGATTTTGCAGAGGAGTTCCTAAAGGGATCCACCGAGAAATTCCTGGAAGAAACCCTGCAGAAATTCCGGAAGAAATTTTTGAATGAATTTCAAAAGACATGCTTGGATGAATCTTCGAAGGCATTCGTGGAGGAATCGCCGGAGGAATTCTTGGAGAAATCGCCTAAGGAATTCCAGGAGCAATCCCGTAAGGAATTTGTGGAGAAATCTCTAAAGGAATTTATGGATGAATCCTCGCAGGAATTCCTGGAGGAATTTTGCGGCGGACTTCCTGGAGGAATCTTCGAAGGAATTCCTGGAAAGTTTCGCGAAGGAATTTCTGTAAAAATCTATGGAGGAATTTCAGAAGACATGCTTGAAGGAATCTCCGAGGGAATTCCTGGGGGATTCGCCGAAAGAATTGCTGAAGAAATCTCCGAAGGAATTCTTGGAGGAATCTTCGAAGAAATTCCTGAAGGAATCCCCGCAGGAATTCCTAGAGCTATTTTGCGGTGGACTTCCTGAAGGAATCCTCGGAGAAATTCTTGTAGGAATCTCTGAAGGAGTTCCTGGAGGAATCTCCGAAGGCGTTCCTCAAGGAATCCTCGTAAGAATTCCTAGAAAAATCTTTGGAGGAATTTCAGAAGACATGTTTGGAGGAATCTCCGAATTAATTCCTGGAAGAATCCGTGAAGAGATTCTTGGAGACATCTTTGGAGAAATTTCAGAAGGTATGCTCCGAAGGAATTCCTGAAAAAATCGCCGAAGAAATTCCTGGAGACATCTCTGTAGGAATTCCTGGAGGAATCTCCAAAGAAGTGTGGTGACTTTTTGCCTCCATTTTTTCACTTGAATTTGGGCTTGAATACTGAAAATCAAAAAATGCCGGGAGAAATGCCGCCGCCTGTGAATCCTAAGGTCGTAGGTTCAATGCTGGATGTTGACTTTCTTTTTGCTCATACGGTGACTTCCGGTTACTGAAGTGTTAAGTGTTGGGGTTATTCAGAAAACTAAGTTTGGAGCTGACGGTTGTATTTTCTTCCGGCATTTTTTGATTTTCAGAATTCAAGCCCAAATTCAAGTGAGGAAATGGAGGCAAAAAGTCACCACAAAAAGTTCCTGAAAGAATTTGTGGAGCAATCTTCAAAAGAATTTATGGATGAATCCTCGCAGAAATTCTTGGGGGAATTTTGCGGAGAACTTCCTGAAGGAACCCTCCGAAAATTACCTGTAGGAATCACTGAAGGAATTTCTGGAAAAATCCTTAAAGGAATGCCAAGAGTAATCTTCGTAGGCATTTCTGGAAAAAATTCCGAAGGAATTCCTGGAGAAATCTTTGAAGGAATTTTAGAAGACATGCTTGGAGGAATCTCGCAAGGAATTCCTGGAAGCATCTCCGAACGAATCCCTGAAGTAATCTTCGAAGGAATTCCTGAAGGAATCTCCAAAGGAATTCCTCGAGGGATTTTGCAGATTACTTCCTGAAGAAATCCACCGAGGAATTCCTGGAAGAATCCTTGAAGAAATTCCGGAAGAAATCTTTGAATGAATTTCAAAAGACATGCTAGGATGAATCTCCGAAGGCATTCCTGAAGGAATCACCGAAGGCATTCCTGAAGGAATCGCCGAAGGCATTCCAGGAGGAATCCCGGAAGGAATTTGTGGAGAAATTTCGAAAAAAAAATTATAAGTCAATCCTCGAGGGAATTCCTGGAGGCATTTTGCGGTGGACTTCCTGGAGGAATCTCCGTAGAAGTTCCTGAAGAAATCACGGAAGGAATTTTTTGAGGAATCTCTAAAAGAATTTTTGGAGAAATTCGCATAAGACGTCTCCCTGAGAAATCCCAAGGAGTTCCTGGAGGAATCTCAGAAGACATTCCTGGAAGAATTTTCGATGGAATTCCTGGAGGAATCCCCGAATAAATTCCAGAAGGTATCCCGGAAGGAATTGGTGGAGAAATCTCTGAAGGAACTTATGGATGACTCCCCACAGGAACTCCTGGAAGAATTTTGCCATGGACTTCCTGAAGAAATCCTCGGAGGAATTCATGTAGAAATCCCTGATGGAATTTCTGAGGGACTCTCCGGAGGCGTTCCTGGGGGAATCTTTGAAGGAATTCCTGGAGAAATCTTTGGAGGAATTTCAGACACGCTTGGAGTATTTTCTGAAAGAATTTATGGATGAATCCCCGCAGGCATTCTTGCAGGAATTTTGCAGTGGAGTTCCTGGATGAATCCTCCCAGCAATTCCTGAAGGAATCCCTGAAGAAATTCCTGGAGAAATCTTCGATGGAATTCCTGGAAGAATCTCCAGAGGAATTCCTGAAAAAATCTCCGAAGGAATTCCTGGAGGAATCTTCGAAGAAACTCCTGAAGGAATCCCCGCAGTAATTCCTTGAGCTATTTTACGATGGACTTCCTGAAGGAATTCTCGGAGGAATTCATGTGTGAATCTCTGAAGGAGTTCCTGGAGGAATCTCCGAAGGCGTTCCTCAAGGAATCTTCGTAGGAATTCCTATAACAATCTTTGGAGTAATTTCTGAAGACATGTTTGGAGGAATCTCCAAAGGAATTCCTGGAACCATCCGTGAAGAGATTCTTGGAGAAATCTTTGGAGAAATTTTAGTAGATATGCTTGGAGGAATCTCCGAAGGAATTCCTGGAAAAATAGCCAAAGAAATTCCTGGAGACATCTCCGAAGGAATTCCTGGAGGAATCTTCGAAGAAGTTCCTGAAGGAATCCCGGAAGGAATTTGTGGAGCAATCTCTAAAAGAATTTATGGATGAATCCCCGCAGAAATTTTTGGAGGAATTTTGCGGAGAACTTCCTGAAGGAATCCTCCGAGGATTTCCCGTAGGAATCCCTGAAGGAAATCCTGGAAAAATCCTTAAAGGAATGCCTAGAGTAATCTCCGCAGGAATTTCTGGAAAAATTTCCGTAGGAATTCCTGGAGAAATCTTTGGAAGATTTTTAGAAGATATGCTTGGAGGAATCTCTGAAGAAACTTCTGGAGAAATCTCCGAAGGGATTTCTGGTGGAATTTCCGAAGGAATTCATGGAGGAATCTCCGAAGGAATTCCTGGAGGAATCTCCGAAGGCATTCCAGGAAGAATCTTTGATGAAATGTATGGAAGGAATTCACTCATCCTGAAGCAATCCAGGAAGGAATTGGTGGAGGAATCTCTGATGGAATTTATGGATAAATCCCTGCAGGAATTCCTGGAGGATTTTTGCGGTATACTTCCTGAAGGAATCATCGGAGAAATTCCTGGAAACAATCCCCGAAGAAATTCCCAAAGGAATTCACGGAGGAATCTCCGATGAAATTCCTGGAGAAATCACCGAGAGAATTCTTGGAGAAAACTCCAATGGAAAAACTGGAGGAGTTCCCGTAGGAATTCTTGCAGGAACCTCGAAAAAAATGCTGGAGGAATCCACGGAAAAAATCCTGTAGAAATCTCCGAAGGAATTCCTGAAGGAATCGCCGAAGAAGTTCCTGAAGGAACCCCGGAAGACACGCAGAAATTCCTGGAGGAATTTTGCGGAGAACTTCCCGAAGGAATCCTCCGAGGATTTCTTGAAGGAATCCCCTAAGGAATTCTTGGAAAAATCCTTAAAGGTATGCCCGGAGAAATTTCCGAAGGAATTCCTGGATAAATCTTTGAAGGAATTTTAGAAGACATGCTTGGAGGAATCTCGGAAAGAACTTCTGGAAGCATCTCCGAACGAATTCCAGGAGGAATCTTCGTAGGAATTCCTGGAGGAATCTCCAAAGGAATTCCTCGAGGGATTTTGCAGAGGACTTCCTGAAGGAATCCACTGAGGAATTCCTGGAAGAATCCTTGGAGAAATTCCGGAAGAAATCTTTGAATATATTTCAAAAGACATGCTTGGATGAATCTCCGAAGGCATTTCCGGAAGGAATTTGTGAAGAAATTTCGAAAAGAATTTATGGATGAATACTCGCAGGAATTCCTGGAGGCATTTTGCGGTGGACTTCCTGGAGGAATCTCCGGAGAAGTTCCTGAAGAATTCGCGGAAGGAATTTGTGGAGGAATCTCTGTACGAATTTCTGGAGAAATTCGCAGAGGACGTCTCCCTGAGAAATCCCAAGGAATTCCTGGAGGAATCTCTGAAGGCATTCCTGGAAGAATTTTCCTGGAGGAATCCTTGAACAAATTCCTGGAGAAATCTTCGATGGAATTCTTGGAAGAATCTCCGGAGGAGTTTCTGGAGGAATCCTGGAAGGAACTGCTATTCTTTATTTTGAATTTATTAAAAAATAATTGGACTACTCACAATACTTACATGTAAAGATATCCGGTAAATTCCGTTCCACAAATTAAAATATTCTCAGTTCAAAGAATCGTCATTTTGAACTAAGCCTGCATTCCATTTTATTAGGTACTCCAACATTTAGGTAACTCACATTATCAAAATTATGCAGATTTCCAATAAGTTTTTGAAAAATATTCTTGCATCGGGAAATTGTCATTTTGAGCTAAAGAAGTTCATCAAGCGTCATCAATATATTTTTTACAACTCTCTTCCAATGATGCCAAATTCCAACAACTTCAACTCCTTTGATGTAAAGTAATTCAATTAGTTAGAATATCATATAATAAAATATCCATCTATTTACAATGAAATCCCCATCGTGATTTTCATTGACATTTTTTATGAAGAAAATAATTTGGTTAGTTTTCTATATTTATCTAATTTATTGCATAAAATAGTAACAGGAAAACTAGTTGGAGTGAGAATCGAACCCACGCTTTATGAAGCATGTAAAACATTTCCGCTTCAGACACTACTACCACGCTCTTTACAGGAAAATCTTTCTGGTGGATTTTATCAAAAGGGCGTTATTGCTACTCTTTGCATTGAAATAAATCCCATTGATAATTGATTTATTTGACAAATATCCACTAGCAATAGTATTGTTTAACAAAAACAGTATCTACTTTCTTATTACTTTACTGTCCTCAGCCGATGGGGTTGAGTATTAGAAAATTTACAGTTGGATCAGACATTAGTCAAAATAATTTACGCGTATATGAGATGAGCTGTCTTGTTTTCATGCAAGGTGTTGCGTGGGAATGTTGCAACTCATGCGAAGGACGAACTGAGGGGCGGCTGGATGTTTTGCTCGCTCTGCTATTTTTGATTTTTACAAAATATAAAATAATGTTCAACACTTTTTGGAGCAGATAGTTTCAGCTTTCTCATGATAAGTATGCATTTGATTGACTTTATTGTTATTCAACAATACTTTAGGAACGGTACCTGATGTTATAGCCGATTTGTATCATTACTATAAAACAAAGATGGTATCATCAAATGAATCATCATCAGCATCATCACCATCATCATCATCATCATCATCATCATCGTCATTATAATCATTTCTAATAATATTGTATTTACTATTAAAGAAATCTATACTATATGATTGACCAATCTGACTTTCAGGCAGCCCCCGGTATTCCCGAAACAAAGCAAAATTGTCGCGCAACATACGGGCGTTACGCTATGGCTCGCGCTCGCTGCTGCCTGTTCGTAAATAAATCCATGGTGGCAAAAGCTGCTGATCTAAATGTTCACAGTTTTTAGCCACATTTTGTATGATATCATTATATTTTTTTGCAGCAATATCTGACAGTACATGCTAACGAATGTATTCGTCAAAAAAATTTGACTGATTTGTGCGATTTGCATGGTCAAATTCGTGGGCAATCTTCATGTATCCCAGCTCACACACACAAACACGCAGCGTTATGGTTGCGAAATTCAAATTCAAATTTGGGAAAATCGTGGAAAATCTTGGGAAAAGCTAATATTACTGACAAATCTCCATGTTATTTCAATAGTTTATACTTTTAAATATTTTTGTGAGCCAAAATGTGGAGTGTTCCAACATCCAATTGTTCTATTTTTCTTCACATTGCTGCCCATAGAAATGGCATGAATTTTCCGGGAAAACCAAATTAATTTCCAAAAAAGATTCATTAGTCACTTCCCAAAGACTCGTACTATTCATTTTATGTACAAAAATAGACAGGTCATCGCTTTAATTTTTTCGTAATCCTTGAGGAAAGCTATTTTTTGCACAGAATTTTCCGACTTCGCTCGCTTCGCCGAAGTATCCTGGAAAAACCAAGGAAAATTTGGGAAAACTTTTTTCCACAATTTGAAGCTAACATGTTCCCTCAGAGCGTGAAATATTTTTAATTGGCCATTTTTACATTAATTGGGCAGGAAAACGTTCCAAAGTCAGCGTAACGCCATTCCTCCCATACAAATCTGAAACCTAGCAAACCCACGAGACGATGGCCTTAAAATGGAACATTAAATAATGTAATTTCTCCCTTCAACGCCTAAAGGTAGGCAATTTCGTTTGAAATAAGTTATTTCTTTCACAATAAATAACTATTTTATCATAAAATGAACTTTTTTTTAACCAATTAATGTTCAGAATAGCTACATAACTTCCCAACCAAGGCTACACAAAAATGTTAAAACAGGGAATTCACGGGAAGTCCTATTGGCAATCGATTGTTTAGTAGCAATGATTTCAGCTAAATGAGAAATACATTGCAAATTCCCAAATAAATAAGGCAAAACTAACTTTTTTTTTCTGAAAAATTAAAAGCCTACACTCATCTCTAGACATCTCTGAACTAGATGGCATAAAAAGTTTAAGATCATTACGACGCTTAAGAGTTCCTAGTATGGAATTACAATGTAGTACCCGAATGATCAATTTGAACCCGGTTTACGGTACGTTCCGAAATGCTGTTAATGTTTTTTTGCTGATTTCGGCGTAATTGAGATCCGATTCCTGGATCCTCGGGTTGACGATGATGTTGAACCACGCTACAGGGTAGGGGTGGTGGGGGTAAAGTGGACAGGTGGGGTAAAATTTTTTTTTTAGTTTTTATTTTTGTGTATTTTAACTAAGATGCTAATTCTACACTCTGGTGGGGTAAAATGGACAAGGTACAGTTTCATGGCTTTTATTGTTTTTCAAAATGTTTCAATGATTGGAGCCTATGCCTAAGCATGAATCATTATACTTTTGCTGATCTTGAACATTCAAATCAAATAAACCTCTTCAAGATGACAAAAACTTTAAAAATCCCGTGAAAAATCGGAAATGTTGTAAAATCTGCTTATAATTGCTAAGGTTTTCTCGTAAGTTATTTTCATATTATTACAAGTTTTAAACCCTAAACCAATAAAGTCCATAAGTTTGGTAAAAAAAAAGTTTTGGAAATAATTTTAACAAAATCAGACCGTGGGGGTAAAATAGGCAATCGCTTCAAATTTCACCAAAATTTCATATTTTTTTTTTTGCAAACTTCAGAATCATCAGCCAACTTATCATGAGATAGTTGAAGTAAAAAGTTTAAAAAAAAATATTTTATATCAACAAAATATAATTTTCATCCAAAACAGTGCTTGCTTTTTACACTATTTTTACAATAATTATTTAAGTGTGTTTTAAAGTTTGTATTAAAAGTTTGAAAACAACAAAATAAAGGTATCGTATGAAATTTGATAGTTTGTATTTAAAAACATAGAAACAATATGCTGTTATATAACTTTTAACGACTTGTTCATTTTACCCCATCGATCCATTTTACCCCCACCAATTTTTTTCACGCTATTTTGATGCACGATTTGGTGAAGAAAATAATCAAAGAAAACAATATTTTTTAAATGCAACCCCGTACAAGATTTCTAGATTATATCATTACCTTCCATGTAACTCGGAAAAGCAGATGGATTTTGCCGCATTTCCGCGGGAAACGACCAAAATGCTTAGGTTGTCCACTTTACCCCCACCACCCCTAAGCCAAAGATGAATAGATAATGTGCGTTGATTTTTTGATCTATTCAAGGCTTGAGTATTGCACTGGCATGTCGCGGCAACTGATTCGTTATGCCATGGGCTGATAATTAAATCGACCGTAGGATACAACCATGGAATTTATTTGTCAAAGCAATAGTGCTGTTCAATGAAGTACTTTGAACATGGTCGAAGTTGCTGCATTCTGCTCTTACCTATATGTCAACAATAGGTACCCAAGTAACACACTTGTCACAAAAGAGTCACGGCGGCGCAGGTTTTTGTTGTACATAAGTCACTGTGACTTACTTCTAGCAAGTGTGTTTATTTGTCAGAAGTAAGTCACAGTGACTTCTGCACAACATAAACCTGCGCCGCCGTGACTCTTCTACGGCAAGTGTGTTACTTGGGTAAAAGCAGGATGCAGCAACTTCGACCATGTTCAACCTATTTCATTGAACAGAACTAATGTTTTTCTCATTGATTCTTCACGTTGCTACCTATGTATAAATGACAGGACTTGCGAAAGATGATAGCTTCGACAGCCATGGGACGTAAATTAGGAAGTGGAAATGTGTTGTAGGTTTAGCAACACTCATTTCTCTTAGCAGTTATGGTAATAAAATAGCAGTTATGATGCTTGGTAACCAAAACATACCGTGCATCTGAAATGCTACGCAACTGCTGCCACATTTTAAGTAGCATTTCAATTGCTAATATAGAGCAGTTTAGCAGGCGAACTGCTATGATACGGCAGTAAGCAGGTCGAATGTAGATACAACAGAAATCCGGCTTATTTAAATGTTATTGGTTACCTGGTTTGAATCAAAAACCATGTGTAATGGCGATCTAACTGTTTGTCATCATTAGAAACCATCATGTTAACCGGCTGTTTCATCTTGCCCCACCCGTTTCAACTTGCCCCAGTGTATCTCATATCTTTTTTCACAGATCACCGCAAGGTCTTCGATAAAGTTTTTTCTGTACACTTTAGGTTAAATTTTATTATCATTGATTTTTTACAAGATCCGTGTAAAATTTGCCAAAAAAAATGCAAGTAATTTGAATTGCCCATACTAAATCCCATTCAAAATTCAACCACATTACAGGGCCACCCTTCAGTCGCATAGAAAGTTTGCACAGTAATGTTAGACGTAAAAGGGGATTTGAAACAACTTTGTTCGGGGCTGATGCGATTAAAGTTTAATTTTCCCATACAACGTTGATCCATTCTATTGTATATTTACACCCCATGAATCTAAAATGGTGTGATTTGATGAGATCGCTTTAGTATTTTTAGTTTTCTGGTTCCCTTATACGTATCTATCGCTTGTGTTCTGGTAGAACAAAGTCAGAACTGCTTTTGATAGCGTTTATTCGTAAAGATGATGCTTCAAACTAAAAATAAAATTATTTAACAACAAAATTCATACGATAATTTATATATACATATATAGTGACTTACAAGTCAGTTCGCTCTTATATTTCTCAAAAAAACACTAGTGCTGAACGGCCTTATGGACGAGCGATATCTCTGCTAAAGTTGTTACAATTGTTATTTTATTTCTAGTACATTATGCTATCAGTACCAACCTGAAGTTCAAGTAATTAATTCACACACTCGTTTAATAGGCACTAACTAATTATTAGGATATTAAATTTTAGGATAAATAGATTTTAATTCAATGATCGATGCGTTTCCAAACTTGCTTCTCAAGATGACATTCAGTTTTTCATTTTAATTTGACGTTTGTCCTTGTCCGTTGGTTGTCTTGCAGACAGATCGGCAGTGTTCCCGATTGTGCCGCAACAGCTTGATTTTGTTCACTTTCGTAATTTCACCTCTTATGTAGTCTGAGCCTATTTTCTTGCAAACCGTTCATCAGGTTATCAAAATATCATGATTTGATGTGTCCCATGCATAGGTTTGGTTTACTTTATATTTGGTCACTTTTGACGGAACACTTGGAAACGATTCCGAAACACTACCGGTAGCTAGACCGGTAGTAACTTATATGGACTGTGCCTATTTTCTTATTATATTTACGTGCATCAGGTTACGGACAAAAAAGCGATTTGATGAACCGCAAGCATAGCTACATATATTTGGCCACTTTTAGTGGGACACCCGGAACCGGTTGTGGATCAGTACCGGTGGTCTCTAACGTAATCTAAGGTTATTTTCTTGAAAATCGTTCACCAGGTTATCGAAAACGCCGCGATTTGGTGTGTCGCATGCATGGGTTTGGTTCCCATAGGATGTGTCGCAAATATTGGTTTGGTTCTTTTTTGCATTCGGCCACTTTCGGTGAGACACCCGGAACCGGTTCCAGAACATTACCGGTTGTCCCAAATATGGTCTGGAACTATTTATTGCCAACCCTAATCAGGCTATTAAATCAGTAGCGATTTGACGTATTTCATGCATGGTTTTGGTTCACTTTTACATTTGGACACTTTCAGTGGGACACCTAGAACCGACTCCGGAACACTACTGGTAGTTTCCAATGTGGCCTGAGCCTATTTTCTTGCTTTATCGATTATCGAAAAGGCCACGATTTGATGTATCGCAAGCATAGGTTTGGTTCATTTTTACATTTGGCCATTTCCGGCGGAACACCCGGAACTAGTTCCGGAACTCTACTGGCTCAAATATGGTCTAAGCCTGTTCTTCTTCTCATCTTTCAGCATGTTATAGAAAAAGCGGCAATTTGAGGTGTCACATACATGGGTAAGGTTCCTTTTTGTATTTTGCCACTTCCGGCGGGACATCCGGAACCGGTTCCGGAACACTACTACTTCAGATATCGTCTAAGACTTTTCGCTGTACACCATTCATCAGGTTATAGAAAAAGCGGAGATTCGCATGCATAGGTCATTTCCAGCGGGACATCCGGAACCGGTTCCGAAACACTATTGGTTCAGATATGGTCTAAGGCTATTTTCTTCTTCTCACCATTCATCAGAAAAATCGGCGATTTGATGTGTCGCATGCAGGGGTTAGAACCACTTTTATATTTGGCCACTTCCGGCGGGACGCCCGGAACCGGTTCCGGAACACTACCGGTTTATATATAGTCTAAGCCTATTTTCCTGTTTACCGTTTATTACATACAGGGTGCGGCAGGAAAAAATGCGAAAAGTTCAAGGCACTATTACACGCTAAATATAGGATATATAAAAATGGACGGGACTTCACATTAGGGTTTTTAAAAAACTACTTGTTTCAAATTTACCCTAATCCCATCACTTTTATTATGTTCTTGTTTATAATTTTACATTTCACACTTCCTAACACTTATACTGGGCCAGAAGGGCTTTCAACTGACTATTAGACCTATCGATCCAAACGTTCACTTCCAACTGACTGATCGAGCCAGACCAGACCGAGGGCACACCTGTGTCCTCCGATTGAGTTCGATGCTTTCTCGATGTCAGCAAAAGTTCACCGGATGGCAACTGGCCTGGTTGTTCTGGGTTGCGTTGGATGGTTGGTGTTACTGTGCGCCGGTATCGATTTATCGTGTCATCAATATGCTCGGAGTCCAAAGGGTATTCTGGTATGGGGGTTATGCTCAGTGTCTCCAAGGGTGATACTGCTTTGTCAGCATCTAGTCCACGATAGGCGGATACCTGAACATCGTGGGTAGAGCCTAGGGATGTCCATAACTTCCCCCGCCTTAGTTTGAACCGTCTCGGTTCAATATTGTTTGAGAGCTTTCCAACGCATTGTTTGCAGGGATCCGTATTGTCAGCTTCATTTTGAGTTTACGAACTTCTCTCGTAAGAAAAGCGAAAATTACTGCTACGAAGCATGTGATGAGAACTATTCCTACTATGTTGAGCACTTTAGTCCTTTTGTTTGCTGTTTCTAAGTGCTCCAGCTTATGACGATTCCTAATGTGCAGTTGTTCCATATAGTCAATGGATTCTGGTTCTGTCTGTGACTCATCTACGCTAACTGAATGTAGGGGTAAGATGACAGGTCTGGATTCTCCTCTGAATGTTTTGCTGGTAAAGGTTTTTCCGTTGAGGGTGATGGAACAATCTCTAAATGATATGAGAAACGTTCCTGTTAAATTCCTCGGACCATATCCACAACTGTTTTGCATCGAAGTCGGATCAACAGAGTTTTTAACTAACAGTCCGAGATTCTCGATTTCCTTTGTGTCAGGTTTCATTGGAGATCTAATGAAGGTACAGTTACCCGTATTTCCTCTTAGTAACTCATGTAAACATCCGTCATTTGAAGTGTTAAACAAGATCTGGACGTCGCAGATGATGCTACGCTCGATGTTCATGCATGGATGGGAAATTAGGTAAGACTCATTGTTACCAACAATGGCTTTTGTTGCATTTATCGGTATGATTTTAAACTGTCGTGGAATGGCTTCTATTTGGAGTTGCACAAATTCTCCTTGCCTGAATTTAGGAATTTTTATGAGTAGGATTATGTCTGAGTTATTGTGGAATGCTATGGGTTCCAAAAACTCATAAACTTGGTCATAGCTGTTAATCACCACGCCTTGTGACTCCAACAGATTCGTTGCAAATTCTAGCTCTGATGGTTGTAAGAAAGCCTTTGAAATTAAACCCAACTTGGACAACTGAATGGCCTCGAAAATTGTAGACAGCTGCTGGTTGATCATGTCGATGTTGAAGATGATGTTGTGTAGGTGCAGGAGATGTTCCCATTCGACAGGTCTGTCTAAGCTCAGTCTTGTCTGTTTAATGATGCTATCTATTTCCCTAGACTGTCTATAAGCTTGTTTAGTAATATTGTTAATCCTTTCCTCAAACAATTTATTAATTTGAATTTGTTCATTATTCTCTGTTACTAAAAGGTTATTTGAATTTTTAAGAATTTCAAGTTGGTTTTCTATTTTTAACAAATCTTCATTATCGAGATTCCCTGTAATCATTTTTAAGGTGGACCCAAGAAAATTAAGAGATCGTTTTGTTTTTCTACTTCTAGCGGTTAAATTTTCAAGGATAAAATAAGCCTGACTCTGCTTTTGTTTAAGAATTTTAACTAGTTCTGCTATCTTTGGGTTTTCTTCAATGTTCAAAATAATGGATTCATACTGCTTGAGAACGACGGTAAAGGAAAATAAATTAAATCTATGGAATAGTGTGTGAGATCCTTCTTTTATAAAGACTGAATTAGTCTTGAACGCAACTATACCGGGATTTTCATTAAGTTCAAGGATTTCCAAGTAAGCAGAGTAAATAGGATTGAAAAACATCATAATTGTAAGACAAAAAAGTATCGGGTGTTTGTGTGTCATCTTCGAGCTGAAATGACAGGAGAAGAAGGGAAAGAAGACAAAAAGGTGCAATTAGTTCTACGTCGAAATTAAGTTTTACGTTTACGTTTTAATTTTGTTTTGTGGACTTTTCTCCCATTCTCGTCGATTATATTTGACTCTAAATTATCTGTGACTTGTATTTCTCTATACCTCTCTTGGTGCTTCAAGTTATTCCTTTTTCTTTCGAAGACCGTTTCATTTGGAAGGAAGTTTTCAGGATCTTCTCTGTTTATGTTCAGTTTTTCTAAGTCTGAACGTTTTTTCTCTAATTGTTTTTGAGACAAAATCCTGTAAAATTCCTCCTTCAGTCTTATTCTTTCATCGAGATCTTCGGGGACAGGGTCCTCGTTTCTGAAGCCAAAAAATAACTCTTTTGGAGTTAACTTTGTTTGAGAGTGTATTGAGTCATTATATATGGAAACTGCAAGATTAATTTTTGCCGTTTCGGACAAATCTTTAGTTGAATCCTTCATACTTAAGATGTTGTGCAATTCTCTAATAGTCCTATGGACGATTTCCACAGTACCATTCGAAGAGGATTGTCCAACACTCGTATAATGGTACTCTACATCGTTTTCCTCAAGGAATTCTTTAACTGTTGTTGAGGTAAATGATGCTTCCTGATCCATGACGAGAAAGGAAGGTTTTCCAACGTTAGCGAAGAAGTGGGTTAGTGCTCTTAGAATGTGTATAGTATTCCGTGTTTTAATTGGGATAGCCATTGTTAGTCTGGAGAACTTATCACAAAGTGTTAGATAATTTCTATTTCTGATTATGAATATATCCATATGAACAATTTGCAACGGCCTGGATGGTGTTGCTGTTAATTGGAATTTTTGTTTATATGGTCGCCTTTCATACTTAGCCTTTTGACAAAGTTTGCAGATGTTGATAAACTTTGAAATTTTGCTCTTCATTCCTGGGAAAAAGTACCTTCTTGAGATGTGTGCCTTTGTCTCAATGATACCTCTGTGGTTCGCGTTGTGTTGCCGTTCGATGATCAGGTCCTGTTCCAGCTCATCTGTTACGTCTTCTAACAATCTTTGTGTCCAGAAAATTTTTAATGATTTTGCTCTTGAAAAGTAAGTTTTATAAATAGTTTGCAGCCTATTAAGGATACTTTCGCTACAATAAAGACCGGTAGCGCATTTCGTCGAAGCGTATTCCTTAAGAATATTGATCAGGGCTGCTGGACCAAAATGTACCTTCTTTATAGTTATTCTGTGGAAGTTTTTAAATGGGGTCAAGGATTCACGACTATCTTCATCTGTCTCTAAAAGTACAATCTGATTTCCAAATCCGTTAAGGGGTCTTTCCGTTGACGGGATGAAGTCGTTATCGTCAGTGTCCGCGGAGTGTTGTGTCATGTCATCGCTGGAGGTAGAGTTGGCGTTTACTTCTGTTTTATCCTCAGGGTTAATACGAGACAGTGCATCTGCATTAGCGTTTAGAGTACCTTTCTTATACTTGATTTCAAATTCGAGCTCTTCGAGAGCTAGTTTCCAGTGTAAAAGTCTCCTGTTCAGATCATTTTTCTGCCGGAGCCACACAAGTGGTTTGTGGTCGGTTCGAATTTCGAAAGAGGTTCCGTAAATATATGGTCTAAAATGTTTCGTTGCCCATACAATGGCCAACAATTCTTTTTCCGTGGCAGAATAGTTGCATTCTGCTTGATTCAGCGTTCTAGAGGCATATGCAACAGGATGCTCTTTGCCATCTTCGAATTTCTGAGACAAAACGGCTCCTAAAGCAAAGTCGCTTGCGTCAGTTTCAAGAATGAATTTTCCATTGAAGTCGGGGTATTTTAGAATAGGGTCGCTCGTTAGTAACTGTTTGCAATCATTAAAACAACTAATAAATTCTTCGTTGTGGACAATTTTTGTATCTTTTTTCAAGCACCTGGTTAAAGGTTTCGTTAATTTTGCAAAATCTCGAATAAATTTTCTGTAGTATCCAAGAAGTCCTAGGAAGCCTTTGATTTGAGTAGTTGTTTTTGGGATTGGCCAATTAAGGATTTTTTCGATTTTATTTGGATTGGGTTTAATGCCATCTTGGGTTACTATGTGCCCCAAAAATTCACATTGTTTCTGAAGAAATTCACATTTGTCAAATTGAATTTTAAGGTTGGCTTGAGCAAGCCGTTGAAGCACTTTGTTAAGGTTATCGATGTGGTGCTGTAACGAGCTACCAAAAATAATAATGTCGTCTAGGTAAACTAGGCAACAATTTCCAATGAGATTTCCGAGAATGTGGTTCATTACGCGCTGAAAAGTTGCTGGCGCGTTTTTTAATCCAAAGGGCATGCGGATGAATTCGAAGTGCCCTTTCTCTGTACTGAAAGCAGTTTTCGGCCTGTCTTTTGGATGTACCTCAATCTGGTGGAATCCAGATTTAAGATCCAGTGTAGTAAAATAGGTACTACGGCCGAGCCTGTCAAGGATTTCTTCAATTCGCGGGATGGGGAATTTATCATCGACAGTCTTTTCATTTAATTTGCGGTAGTCTATGACGACACGCCATTTCTTTTTTCCGCTTGCATCCAGTTTTTTTGGAACAATCCAGATTGGAGATGTCCAGGGGGAAATAGAATTTTGAATAATACCGTCCTCCAACATTTCGTTGATTTGCTTCTCCACTTCAGCTTTATGGACATGAGGGTATCGGTACGTTTTGGTATGAACTGGAATATCATCTGTAGTTTTTATTCGATGTTGAATTGCAGAAGTGCAAGACAACTTTTCTGAATCGTTATGAAAAATTTTGGAATTTTTAGAAAGGATTTTCAGTAATGCAGATTTTTCTTCGTTGTTGAGATGTTTTATTCTAATCATTGTTTCCAATTCAGAAGAGGGTATGTGAGACGCTTGATAAGAATGATGTGAATTCATATTGTTAACTTCTGCTACTTGAATAGTTTTTGCTGGCTTTGTCCAATGGAAGGTGACAGATTTGCCAAAGTTTCTTATTGGAGCGTTTACAAAACCATTTTCTGCTTGGTACAACCCAGAAGGGATTACAGCGTTGGCAATTTGTATGTCGTTAGGGAGGTAAACGTTGCCATTATTCTGTAAAACGGGTAGTTTGATCATTCGCGTAGAGTTCTCTGTCAGCGTAATCTGCGAAGGGCCTAATTTCCTAATTTGCATCGGGATTGTTTTGTGGGGAAGGATTATTTTGTGGTTGTTTACGTCGATCAGTGCTTCGATGTCGGAGAGGGTTTCATATCCAAGGATTCCGTCAAAATATTTGTGGAAATTTAAAAGGTAGAAGGTAACTTTTTGCTTGAGGCCAAAAATTGTCGTGATGAATTTTTGATCGGCCGCATGCCGTCCTGAGCTATTAGAAATTTTGAGGGTTTTGCATTTTAGCTGTTTTGATTTTGGAATCAGGCTGGGCGAAATGAAATTTTTGTTTGATCCACTATCCACAAGTATTTTTGCGTCCTTACCACAAATGTTCATTATTACGTAGGGAAGTCCGTTGATTGCATTTAAGTCAACGATCTCGGATCGAGGCCTATCTGAAAATTTACGCTTTGTTCACTGACTTCGTCTTCACTATCGTCTTCGCTATGTGTGTCATGTGTATCGTCGTCGTTTTTCTGTTCAGCGTCATGATTGTAAACTCTGGAACGTAACGACGGGTCTACTTCCATGGGTGTCATTTTCTGTCTGTCGGATAGCGGTTTGTGTCGTGTAGATGGGGTGTCTGATTGCTTGCTAAAATTTATTGGAAGATTTGAAATTTTTGCTACCATGGGGCTGTTGGTCGAATGCAGCTTGTGTGTGGGACTTCGTCTTCTCAGCGTTTTGGAACCGACACAGGAATGCGTATGCATTCTCCAAATCACTGGGTTGTGCTGTTTGAGCATACCCAAAGTAGGGTTTACTAAGGCCGTTAATAAATGCTGCTAAACATTCTTGTTCAAGGAAATGATTAATAGCGTCCCAATGGTTTGCATAAGTTGGATTCTGCTTTGCCAAAGACTTCATATTAACCATTATTTCCTTTGTTTTCTTATAGTAAATATGTAATGATTCGGTCATTTTAAGTGACCATAATTGTGTCTGGTATGTAGCAATATTATTTCGATCACCGTAGACACTTTGTAGGATTTCCGCTACTTCGTCGAAGGTAGTGGGGTTTCCGTTTACACATATCATATCGCGGGCTTTGCCCTCGATCTTGTTTATCACCGCCTGTTCGTACACGGCAAATAAGTCCGGTGCGACGTGTGGTCGGCATAAATTCAAAGCTCGTCTTGCTGTATCAAGCCAATGACTGAGCTGTCTTTTATTCCCGTCGAATGATGGGATCATTCTTATGGGGTCTGGAATTCGAAAGAAGTCCGTGCGACGGTCCTCCACGATGGGGGCTTGCCGCTGTTGTTGCAACTGTTGCTGTTGCTGCTGTAAATTATTGTTTTCGACTTGAAGAGCACCAAGTCTGTGCTCCAAGTTTTGAATTTGGTCAAGAATTGCCTGTAAATTAACTTGTTCCATGTTTCTTTCGTGGTACCTGAGAGGCTTAACTTTAGGAACGGGATTAAATCTACGCATACAAAATGATAGAGAGGTTGGGAAAAGAAAAGTTGTTTACTCACGGTTCGACACTCTTAAAGGGTTGAAACCCACCGATGCAGTTTTCGTGTCGGGCGGCGCAAATCACCTACGGGTTGAGGGATGGTTTCCAAGAGCCTGGTTCCTGATGATCACTGGAGATAGTCACTAGTTTCTTGCTTCGCCACGGGTTGGGCTAAGCGTCTACTTAATGCTGAATCCTGCGCAAGTCAGTTACACTTTTAGTCCTTGGTTACCGGCACGTCCGATGTCGTCAATTCGACACTAATTTTCGGTTTTCGCACTACTGTCCAATTACCACGGATCGGGTTTTGTCACTAGATTGTCTTCCAAAAACTAGCACTGCACGTAGAGTGTTCCGTACGACTGCGCCAAAAATGGACGGGACTTCACATTAGGGTTTTTAAAAAACTACTTGTTTCAAATTTACCCTAATCCCATCACTTTTATTATGTTCTTGTTTATAATTTTACATTTCACACTTCCTAACACTTATACTGGGCCAGAAGGGCTTTCAACTGACTATTAGACCTATCGATCCAAACGTTCACTTCCAACTGACTGATCGAGCCAGACCAGACCGAGGGCACACCTGTGTCCTCCGATTGAGTTCGATGCTTTCTCGATGTCAGCAAAAGTTCACCGGATGGCAACTGGCCTGGTTGTTCTGGGTTGCGTTGGATGGTTGGTGTTACTGTGCGCCGGTATCGATTTATCGTGTCATCAATATGCTCGGAGTCCAAAGGGTATTCTGGTATGGGGGTTATGCTCAGTGTCTCCAAGGGTGATACTGCTTTGTCAGCATCTAGTCCACGATAGGCGGATACCTGAACATCGTGGGTAGAGCCTAGGGATGTCCATAACTATATATGATTATTTTTTCATGACAGTGTATCAGTCAATGTCTATATTCTAGCACTGAAAAATAAAAATGAACACATTTGATGTTTAACATGTGATAATGTAGGCCTAATAAGCGGATATCAATAAACTGCGCGCCCAATGGTCATTAAACAAAATGATTATAACAGTAACAAAATTAGCTCAAATTCGATGAACAACCAGACCACACTGATCCAGATCCATGTAGTTTCACATACCAGATGAAATAAGTACATATATTTGATGATATTGTAGAGAAAATCAAAAATTTTGTTTTATCAGATGCGAAATTTAGCGACCTGTGCGATTTTCTGTGGTTTGAAAATTCTGGTTGTCTTCATCTTCAGGCGCCGCCCTGTAAAGGTTAGTGACCAAAATGGGAAATTTTTTAATTAACTTTTCAGAAAACTAGCCTATTATAGATCATGGAACGTTGAAACATAGATTGGTTAATGTCAAATGGACGAAAATGAGGTTTGAAGTTGAAAAACACTTTCGCATTTTTTCCTGCCGCATACTGTAATCGAAAATGCCGTGGTTTGATGGGTCGCATGGGTTTGCTGCATTTTCATATCTGGCTCCTTCCTGTGATACTGGTCCGGAACACCTAAATGGCCATAACCCTGGAACGGCTGGACCGATCTGAACCATTGCCAATAGGAAACAATGGGACAATATACCCCGTCGAATGGATTCTGTCACATTCGCCCGAAAACCATTCGCCCGAATTACAAACTCCCGAATGACAAACGCCCGAATTCTAATCGCCCGAATTCTAATCGCCCGAATAGACCATTCGCCCGAAAAGACCATTCGCCCGAAAAGACCATTCACCCGAAAGGCCATTCGCCCGAAAGTCATCCGCCGATTCCATGCAATTTCTTTGAACAAGTTTTTTTCCTAGTTTGCCATGATGAAAGTTTAAGGACAGACGCACGGTATACTTAGTATCCGACCAATCGCAAGAACAGCTGGACCAGCGCCAATAATAATCATATAAGCTTATTTTGGAAGAACAGCCTATGTTTTGAAGAAGGCCTAATTTCTTGTGAAAATATTACATAATTGGTCATTAATTGTTATAGCATTGTTGATCGAGAGGATAGCGCCAAAACTTCAGCACAGAGTAGTCAATATTTTTAAATTAATAGTATTCACGATTGATCTACTCGGAATAACTACGTATCGTTAAAATGAACAATAGTTCATATAAATTAAAACGTGTGAGCTAACGGATGCAGCATTCTTATTTGAATAAGCTGTTCTTTTGAAACCATGTTTTGAATCCAGAAATTGTTTTAACATCAAGGTTCCCCATAAAATAACAGATTAAAAGAACAGCCCATGATTGAAAGAAGGGCAAATTTATGGTAAAAAATAACATCAGAATGAATTTAATTTCCTTGAAGGTAGAACTAGAAAGAAAAGCCTATTAACAAAAGAAGGGACTATTCCAATGAATGTTTTCACAACTATATTGCTGAAAATGTTTTTAACAGTATAAGTCTTATATCAGACTGTGTTCCAAGAAAGCAATATGCGTGTACGACGCCTAAATTAATTTCAGAAAAGTATTTCCAAGATTATTATGGTTTTCGGGCGAATGGTCTTTCGGGTGAATGGTCTTTTCGGGTGAATGGTATTTCGGGCGAATGGTCTATTCGGGCGAATGGTCTATTCGGGCGAATGACTTTCGGACGTTTGTTACATTCGGGCGTTTGTCATTCGGGCATTTGGAATACGGGCGAATGGTTTTCGGGCGAATGTGACAGAACCGTCGAATGAACCATCAGTTGTTGAAATCGATTCATATTTACTATCTAAAAATGAGGTGACCTTTGTGTACACACAGTGCCGAATTTAGGCTTCGGGAGGCCCGGGGCAAACCGTATAAAGTGGGCCCCCAAAACAAGATGTTTAATATGTAAACCGCACATTGACGTTTTCTTTTCAATGTTGTTTATTATTCGTTAGTTATATTTATTTAACGAATTTTTCATTTATTTTTCAATTTTTTATGATGAAATATTAAGGTGAAACATCAAGAAATCCCATTGCATTGCCAAGCCGCACTTGTTTATCCTGGCTTTGCTCAATTGCAAAAAGAGGCAGTTTTTCCAAATCCAGCGCTTTTGTTTTCGATTTTTTGAGATTGGTGCTCTTGAAATCGTGAGTAGGGGCACAAGTCGGCCATTGTGGCAGCCATATTTGTATTCTCTGATGTTTCTCCTTTAAAACCTTCAATTGCAATTCTCCAAAATATCGACCGAATATTTAAATAATATAAAAAAATGTTACGAACATGCATTCTAATATTTATGCTAAAATGTCAAGATTTCGCATACAGGTGTTTACATTGTAACTTTCATTTTAATTTAAAAGATTTATAAAAAAATTACAAATTACTGTTCGAATTGCAAAATTCTACGAGCGAAAAAAGTCAGTATTCTAGGGGGCAACTGCAGCAATAACACTTTAAAAACCTTGTTCTGAGATGTTTTTAAAAACAAGGTTTCCAAAACTGCCCCGAATTTCTCGAACATCTCCAGGAATCGTTATCTACTATGTTACCCTTGATAACATCTGACCTCAACAAACTGATGCAGATGGGTATTAAGCAGTTATTTGAAAGATACGCTGTTTTGTTGTAATGTTAAGTCCTAGAACAGTTTTTCAATTGAATTCAACAAGAACTCCATGGGGTTTTCTAGAAACTCGCGTATAACAAAATAAAAAAAAATACTTCATTTTACCTGATTATTGAATATTGTTATACCTATCTAGCTATGAATTTGCTACAACCAAGCATTTAAACCGATCCCTCAAATAGTCACACTGGGAAATACACTTCAATTCTACGGTTGAATTGCTTAGCAATTAAAATAATGTTTGTTTAACTTAAACGAAAGGGCAGCAAATTTTAGCACCAAAAATTGAGAAACTTAGGATTTTGATGTGAAGAAATAAAAAATTATAAAACTTTGGACCTTCAAGTGAAAATTCAGATATGAAATAATCTGGATACCCTTAAAGAACTCAATTATTATAACTACTCTAGGACATGTATAAAATATAATCGTCTCTTGAAGTGCATTTTATGTTTTGATGAAGAAAATATATAGTGCTTCAGGATTCTTGGGGGGCCCCCCTAATCGGGGGGCCCGGGGCATTTGCCCCCTTTGCCCCCCCTTAAATCCGGGCCTGTGTACACATACACACACATACATACACACAGATATCATCTCAACTCGTCGAGCTGAGTCGATTGGTATATAAAGCCTGCGCACTTTAGAATCGGTACACTTTCAACTGGCTGCCGCTGAAAAACGGTGTCACTTGGAAAAATTTGCTGTTTTTATATTTTTAGATGAGCTATTGATCTGAATTCGTATATAGTGCCAGTTTTTTCTGCACACATTGAGCATAAACCCATCATTGTCAGATTCAAGATTTGTGTAGGAATATATAATTACTAGACCTGTTCACTTTGAAACTTTTTTTCTCCGATTCTCCGTGACACATCAAATTATCAATCCACATGCAAAAACAAGTCTTCAGTCCAAAATTGAGCCAAATTGATAAAGATTTAAAGGTGTATCAAATCGATTTTGTGTTTTTTAGCCGTTTTCACAGAAATTTACTCATAAATCCAGAAAATTGCTCCGAAAGGGTGCCGAAAATACTGTTAGGATATAGTTAGTACAATACTCTACAACTTTGCCGAAGATACTACGGTGTTTAAATTGCTTATTTCGAAGCTATTAAATAATTTTAGTTGAGAAATCACGAAAAAACACGATATTTTTACGATTTTACATATAAAAGTCATGTAATTTTACAATATTTTAAGTAACTAAATTAATTAGCTATTTCTCCTTTGTGTAACGAACATTTTGTCCATACATTGTTTTTGTGTAGGAATTCGTTTTCTATGACTAATTATCGAAAGTATGTCACGTTGATACTAAAAATCGCGTAGAGTTGCCAGCACAAATTAAAACAAAGTTACCCATGATTAAGACGTCATGCCATCGTATTCTAATGTCTTTTGATTCAAGTATCAGAAATGGCGCAGATGGTAAGGCTCGAGTCTGCGGATCAGAAGGTCACAGGTTCAAGCTCAAATACATAATGAACTTTTTTTTCTTCCTTTGTAGCAGTTAGATTCATCATCCATCTGCCATGAGCCATGGCCCATGACTTACGCGCAATCTCCCAAATAATGATGATCGGGACCTGCCAATTAAGCCCATTCCAGGACTAGCTAGATATTTAGTTTACTTGTTGACAAGAAATCGTGTCGACAAGATCAGCTGGACGAAATATTGGACATCTGTTTGATACCGATTAATATAGCTAAAACAATTCAATACGATGATGGAACTGCTTCTGGATGCAAAATTTATCATACAACTGTGGAGATCACTTGCATCTATCTAGCCACAAGCAACACAACTACACGATAAAGGGAAACTTCATTCTTACTATGCACTCTACGGTTTCGAAACAAGGCTATGATGCCAAATAGCAATGAGATGCAGTGCGTAGTTTCATTAACTTATAGCTGGATCGAGACGCAAAAAATCCTATTCCAGGACTCGAACCTTGAATCTTCGAATCGGCAGTCTCATGCTCAACCATCTACACCAACCAACCATCTAAAACTGATGCAGATGCGACAGAGAAATGTAATGACGTTTTAATCATGGGTAACTTTGTTTAATTTTGTGCTGGCAACTCTATGCGATTTTTAGTATCAACGTGACATACTTTTGATAATTAGTCAATGAAAACGAATTCTTACACTAAAATGATGTATGGACGAAATGTTCGTAACACATAGGAGTAATAGCTAATTAAATTAGTCACTTAAAACAATGTAAATTTACATGACTTTTACATGAAAAACCGTAAAAATATTGTACTTTTTCGCGATTTTTGAACGAAAATTGTTGAATAACTTTGAAATAAGCAATTTAAACACCGTAGTGTCTTCGGCAAAGTTGTAGAGTATTGTTTAATGGTGTTTTTGGTACCTTTTCGGTGCAATTTTTTAGATATTGGAGTACATTTTCGTGAAAATGCTCGAAAAAACACAAAATTGATTTGATACACCTCTAAACCTTTATCAATTTGGCTCATTTTTGGACTGAAGACTTGTTTTTGCATGTGGATTGATAATTTGATGTGACACGGGTAGGTCAAAAAAAGTGAACAGGTCTAATACATATGTTAGTGAATATAGGGTATGTGTACCGTTCCTTGGTCTAATATGCCAGCCGCCTTTAAAATTTTGACCATAACTCGTGAATTAATAGCAGTATAAATGATGTGTTCACTCTATCACGCACTCTAGGCAGTGCATGCTTCTGCAATTGGAAGTAAACTAGCGTAAATATTCAAGAACTTACTTAATTACGTTGAAAAGATTCGATGCGATGGTATGCAACGTTGGTCTTCGGTACAAAAATTGGCCTATTAGTGGATACAACGTTGGCCTATTGCTTTCCAAACGCTAGAACCACTTATTCTATATTTTTTTAATATTTCTACTGAAGTATTACCACTGTTTGTTCACCAATCTTGCTTTCAAATTATGTTTTCGGAGCCAAATTTTCACATAACTATAAATAAATTACTTAAACTAAAGTTCTTTCTTAATTTAGTAACGATAACAATGCAACCGCATTATTGTGTTATATTTTGACGTCACTGCACACAAAATCTTTCTTCCCGTTCGTTATTTCTGGTTCATTCGCAAGCAATGTGGTTGACGTCACTTTTTCGCTATTGTTGACGTTACTTTATTGATGGGCCAAGATTTGGGTACATAGTGAAAAAAAATGTCCTCAATATTCGGCCCACATTCAAGTTGTAAAATAGTTATTTTTCGTTGAAAACAAATATACAGGATCAAAATAGCGTCTTTGACCGTCGCATAAAATGTTCAGTTAGCGAAAAGTCAATTCGAAATGTTCCAGAATCAGGCTATTTATGATCATGTGTATACACACTAAGTTTTTTTTGCTGAATCTCGGCAAACCGATTGCCGAGATTGGCACCGCTGAGTGCTCGGCAACCAGCTCGGCAAAAATTGGAAATGCCGGGACCTCGGCAATCACAGAAATGACAGCTATTGATATTTTGCCGAGATTCTCAGCAAAAATATTTGCCGTAGCTCGGCAAAATCATTTCCCAGCATAATTGGATTTGCTGAATCTCGGCATTTGATTTTGTTTTTTTTTTTTTGAGAATTGCACAAATAAATAAAATTAAGAGTTCTTAACCCACATGAAAACACAATAAACAAGTTGTACTTTCGAACATTTATTTTTCATTGGTCCATAAAATTGAAATGAAAAATATACAATTTGTTGCCGAAAGCATTTACTCCTCTCGGGGTTCCTCCATTCATCAAGATTGGCTTCCGCAGAGCTGTACCGCTCCTCGAAAAACAGCTACTAATGGATGTGACTAACTGCTATTCTAGAATAAATTGAATGACGCTAATTAGCAATAATTTACTTACAGAAGGTCTTTAATTCTTACATATTTGAACTTCTTAATCGCTTGGAAATGCACTTCATGTGAATTCAGCACCACTACCACTGATCTGTTGTTTTTTTCGCCGAAACATGGCGGCGGCAAAAGTGACAGTTGCATTGCCGAAATTCAGCAAAGGACTACATGATTGCTGATATCTCGGTTATCTCGTTTACTGATTTCGGTAAAATTCGTGTTCACCGACACGTTCAGCTAAAAATGCTGTCAGTTTTCCAATTTTTATAACAGTGTGCTGATATTTCGGTAAAATGTTTTGAACCATCTCGGCAAAAACATTTTGTTTGCTGAAATATCAGCAGAATTAGGAATTGCCGTTCGGAATCAGCAAATATTTCTGCCGAGCTCGAGAATCAGTTTTAAGTGTGTAGACTGCCCACTAAGCCGAAGAATCATGGCGTCTACAAAAGCTGAATAAAGTTACATTTTCATTCAATTTTAATGCTCCAAAATGCTAAAATTGAAACAAAATGTTACAATTGTTTGGCGCATAGCTTTTCCGATCTCCAGTTATGCGTGTTTGTTTGAGTTTTTGGTTAACGTTAAGATAGGCCGAATGAGGGGACTATGCCAACGAAGCATCCCGATACCCTATACAAGTAGTTTGTATAATTTACAAATTTTGGCAATTGTAAAAAAAAATTATAAGTAAACAAGTTGTGGGGTATAATTTAGAACCACAAAGTATGATATAGAAAGGCATGTAACATCACTTGTTTGCTTATGTTAAGGTTTTGACAGTAGCCAAAATTTGTAAATTAAACAAACTACTTGTATATTCACTATTATACGTATGTTTGTAACGCATTACGTGTAACGCGTAACACACATTCAATTCGGTTAACTGGTTTCCGAGATATGACAGTTCAAAAATGAGTTATCTCAAAAATAGTGTTTTACCCGAACGGTTCTAACTTCGCGAAAAATTAATCAATCGAGCCCAAATTTGTGCCAATGATGCACATATAATAGGTTGAGAAACAGTCAAAATTTGAGATTTTTTGATGCACTCTATGTGAAGTTACAGCATGTTTAATTTTTATATGGGAGAAAAAAAGTTACCTATCCCAAACATTTTGGACATCCCCTGTATCTTATTCAACGTGTACGAGCGATTTTTATATCAAAATTGATGGATTTCGACACTTTTGGAGCTTACCGCTGCAGGAGTAGCTTCTTATGGAATTCGGCTGTTTACTGACAGATGGGAGAGGAAAACACTACCTTTGCATTAAAATACATTTTATTTTTAGATTGAATTCTTGTAAATGACTTAAAAATAAAAATGCTACAAAAAATGAAATTCGTGCCGAAATATATGTTTTGAGCAAGATATTCGACTTTAAACATCAAAGTGATCCGTAACTGTGTGTGATCCATAACTGTGCAGGGACGGTAATATTAGTTTATTCGTGTGTGATGAATCGATTACGACACATACATATAGCCAAAATAGCTTTCTTTATGGGAAAGACAGGAATAACAAAAACCGAATCATCTCCCGAAGACGCTATCGTGGTCAAGCGCATTCGTTTGACATTGTCGTTTCGTACAGTAGTTTGATCGCTTGTCTTGCGAATGTTGGAGACAAAGGCAGCCGAATATTGACGAAAAGGTGTCAAAGACTGTGATCGCTAACAAGACTGCTCGTGGCAACTGCGGCAGCTACAGAATCCGCGAAGTCAAAGATTTCGATATCTACCCAGACGGAGGCCTTCGCTTTCACGGGTAGCCCCACAAGTGTGGCGGATGCTACTGCTCATGCCAAGCAATCGCAGAAGCGTGTGAGCTGCGAAGCAGCTGTCAGGTGATGACCCAGATAATCAGTAACCGTATAAGATGTTGCATAAGATGGTAAAGTGGAGGCCATATGCGTGCATGCCTCCATTTACGATCACTGATTGATCCTCAGCAACCACTTGATAGGGCTCGTGGATCTGTGAGCCGACGTGCGCAGTATCAGACGTACTCGTACGGGGGAAATGATCCTAGAGCTGAAGCGCAACAAGGAACGCAAGCGCGCCGCCTACCAAAGTTTGGCGGAAGAGGTCCTTGGCGAAGGAGTAGAGGTGAGGGCTCTCACAGCAGAGGCAACTCTGAAGGTAAGAAACCTAGACGAGGTCACCGAGGCAGAAGAGCTCGTCACGGCACTGCGGCAATAGTGCAAGTTGCAGGTGGCCACCGCAGCCGTTAGGCTACAGAAGGGCCCGTCAGGGACACAGGTAGCCTTGGTTCAGCTACCTGTGGTGGACGTAAAAAGTGCGTTAAAGTAGGGAGAATCAAGGTAGGCTGGTGCGTATGTCTTCAGACCTTCCACGAGCCACCGGAGGTTTGTTTCAGGTGTCTGGAACCTGGGCACAAGTCATGGGACTGCAAAGTCCCTGACAGGATCAAACTGTGTAGGAGATGCGGCGCCGAAAGCCATAAGACACAAGCCTGCACGAGTCCACCCATTTGTCTGATTTGCTCCGGGAATTCCGTGAACAGCAGGCACTGAACGGGTGCTCCAAGGTACCCGGCCTTCAAGAAAACCGCTGTGACATATCATAGTGCAGGTAACGTAACTGAGCAAGAACCACTGTGACGCAGTTCAGCAACTGCTTTCAGGGTGGAGAACGGATATCGCCATCATATTGGACCCATTCCCGAGTACCCGCCGGTAACGGCAATTGGGTCGTGGATGGGTCTGGAAAAATGGCGGCGACATGGACGACGGGTAAATACCCCGTCCAGGAGTTGGTGTCTACTACCTACGAGGGCTTCGTCGTCGCTAAAGTAAACGGGGTCTTCTTCTGTAGCTGTTATGCGCAGTGATCCATCGAGCAGTGCACGATGATGTTGAGAGTCTATCTACCAAGCTTACAATCGCAAATCCTTATTCGACGCTAAAGGTCATCATCCACTAGCCGTAGCCGAAATAAACTGTCGGGTAAATGTTATGTTTTGAATCTCGACTCGAAGAGGCAACCCTTGACCAGAGGTACCAATGGAAACTGTTACACAAATCGGTTGCTGCACTTTCCCACAGCAGCTGACAAGCTCCAACCGAATATTCTTCTCCTTGGCTGGATAGTGGATAGCATTTCTATGTGCTTTACGTTCCCAGGCTGGAAAAATGTAAATTTCACTTTGATTTACCCCTCACAGTCAGTCAGACAGTGTAATGGCATTTGCATTTGCATTGTTTTTCAAGCTTAGTTGGATACGGGATTCGAAAAACGTTTGCAAATGTTAGGGATGCATTTGCATAAGAGATTCGCTCTCGGGAAAGACTCGGAAAACATTCAGCGAAAAAGGTGAGCGCATGCCTTGCCCAATTGTTACCACCAGAATGAATGGAAGAAGGTTACTACTACCGCTGCTGATGATGGAGGGTTGTACCTATGCATTATGTAGTAATCAGTCAGTAGTGCACCGGGCATTATTAATTCCATCACGAACAATAAATTCCGCATCCATTAGTGGCAAACAAATTTGGAGCAAACTGGTGGCAGCCGTTCCGCAACCTCGAACGTTTGCCTTTCGCTTCCGATAAAATTACTGTCATTTCCTTCCACACGGCACTGAACCGTTCCGTGGAACTATATGCCTTCGGTGCAAAAGATGTTTGGTGACCATAAAAGATTCTGGGTTTATTAAGAGTTGAAAACGGTTAACTCTACTGTTAAATAGATTCTCTGTGTCATAGTTAGTTTTTGAAACCTCTCGAACTCAAAGTTGTCCTTGAGACTTTTTCAACCCAGCAGAATTACACGACCAAGTTACAGACAATGTGCGCCTGCTGCAGAGTGATAATCCTCCATGGTTTCCTTCAGGCATTTCTTCAGAAGTTTCTTGGGAATTCCTCCATAAATTCTTTCTGATTTTCCTACTGAAGTCTCTTCTCAGATTCCTCTTAGAGTGCTTTCTAAAATCCATTCAGGAGCTCCTTCTGGAACTCCTCCAGGAGTGATTTTAGCGAGCGATCTAAGAGCTCTTTCTAATATTTCTCCAGAGGTCCCTTCGAAGGTCCCTCAGGAGTTCCTACTGAAATCACTCCAACAGTTTTTTTTGGTTATCTTCCAGTAATTAATGCTGGAAATCCTTAAGAAGTTTCTTCTTGGATTCGTCAAGAATTTCCTCTACGAATTTCTATTTTTTTGGTAATTCTTCCAGCAGTTCATTCTGAGAATTCTTCAAAACTTTCTTCTGTGATTTTTGGAGGAGATCTTCCTACGATTCCTCATGGAGTTTCTTGGAGTCCTTCACGGATACCTCATGGGATTTTCCAAGATTTTCCTTCCGGAATTATTCTTCCAGAAGTTCCTTCCCGAATTCACTTCTTCTTTCAATGATTTCTGGGATTTTCAAGGAGTTTCTCCTAGAATTCCTCCTTCCAAAAATTCCAAGATTTGTTCAGGAGTTCCTTCAAGCATTATACTAGGAATTCTTTCCTGGATTCCTTCAAGAGTTTTCTCTGTGATTTATCAAGAAGTTCATTCTAAAATGTATTCACGAGCTCTTCCTCAGATTGATTCCGGATATGTTTTCTAGATTCCGTCAACAATTTCTTGCGGGATTTTTTCTTTAATTCTTATCGGGATTCCTCCAGAATCTCCTTCTAGAATTCCTTCATGAAAGTTTTCAGTAATTTCTTCATGGATTCCTTGAGGATTTTCTCCGCAGATTACAGCAGAAGTTCACCCTGATTTTTTTTCCAGGTTTCCTCCAGTAGTTCTTCCCGGAATTGCTTAAGAAGTTCTTTCCAGGCACTCTTTCAGAAATTCCAGGAATTCTTTCTTGGTTTTATCCAAGATTTTTTTTAGGGATTTCTCCTAGACCTTTTTCCGGAATGCTTTTAGAAACCCCTTCCGGGATTACTTAGGAATCGCCTTCCGGCATTCCTCCTCCATACCCCAACATTTTTTTCATAGCATTCTTCCAGCTGTTTTGTATGAATTCCTTTAGATGTTTGTTCTGGGTTTCCTTCAAAATCTCCATCTGTGATAAGATTTCTTAAGGAATTCCTTTTGGGAAACCCAGAAAAAGTAGTTTTGAAGACATTTCAAAAGAAATCCCATTCCCTTAAGGAACCTTTATATAAATCACGGAAGGAAATCCTGGAGGAATCACAAAAATAATTTCTGGAGGATTTCTGGTACTCCTGTTTAGGAACATAAAAAAAACACATGAATCTTAGAAGAAACTCCTTGAAAACCCCCGGAAGGCTCTAGAAGAAATTGTAGAAAGACGGAGAACCGGAATACTGGAAGAAATCACGGATGATATTCCCAGAAGGAGAAATCTTTGAAGCAACTTCTGGATAAATCCCAGAAGCAACTCCTGGTCAATCTTGGAAAATCTTGGGGAATCTTTAATGAAACTCCAGGAGGTAGCCGTAAAGGAACTTCTGGGAGAATCCACGAAAGACGCCAAGAAACTCTTTGAGGAATATCAGAAAGAACTATCTGAAAAATCACAGAAGACACTTTTGAAGTATTTCCAGAAGGAACTGCTGGAGGTATTCTCAAAAAAAGGAAATCCTAAAAGAAACTTCTTGACGAATCCAAGTAGGAACTTCTTAAGGATTCCCAGAATAATTTCCTGGGGGAACATCTGAAACAAGTAGTTTCAGCTGGAACTCCTGAGGGTGCCTCGAAGGAACCTCTGGAGAAAAATTAGAAATAACTTTTAGATCAATTTCTGAAGGCACTTCAGAAGGAATTCCAGAAGGAGCTCCCGAATGAATCTCAGAAAGAACTCTAGGAATAATTTGAGAAGTAACTTCCGTAGGATAATCAGAAAGAATTTATGGAGAAATTCAGAAGGAACTTCTGAAGGAATGCCTGAAGCAATTCATGGAGGATTACCACCCAGTTAACCAGTGATCTTATAACATGCTGTAAAAGATGGTAAAGTGGAGGCGATATGCGTACATTTTACATGCGCCTAAATGGAGGCATGCACGCATATGGCCTACACTTTATCATCTTATGCAACATCTTATACGA
This sequence comes from Aedes albopictus, assembly GCF_035046485.1. Lineage (NCBI taxonomy): Eukaryota > Metazoa > Arthropoda > Insecta > Diptera > Culicidae > Aedes > Aedes albopictus. Next base: position 166,227,516 of record NC_085138.1, read on the forward strand.
TTAGTGGTTGTCTGGGCAATCTGGAGCAGACGAATTCGCTGGCATTATTTTTTACTTACTGAAGTTCACTCAGTTGCCCATGAGTGTATATATATGTATAAAATAAAAAAAAATGAATAAAATAAACGGCAATTTTAGAGTGATGGAGACGCATGGTCATTCCATACGTATATGAGCACAAGACTTGAAATTTTCAAAAAATGTAGCTCAAAAACGGTTTGATGAACATTCCTAATATTTTGATAAGTTATATAAACATATGTAAAATTTGCTAAAAAATATAAAAAAGTATAGTCGATGTGATCCAACATTGTGAAAATCATGAAAAACTGATATTTTGACTGTTTTTACATATCGAAGTTTAATATTTGTTTTCGCTATATTTTTTTTTCTTAAATCTAGAACCAATAATCTTTTCAGCCGTGAAAAAAAATTGCAACTCGGTCGATTGGTTCAAAAGTTACAGTATGCGGCAGGAAAAAATGCGAAAGTGTTTTTCAACTTCAAACCTCATTTTCGTCCATTTGTCGTTAACCAATCTATGTTTCAACGTTCCATGATCTCTAATAGGCTAGTTTTCTGAAAAGTTAATTAAAAATTTTCCCATTTTGGTCACTAACCTTTTCAGGGCGGTGCCTGAATCTGAAGACAAACAAAATTTTAAAACCGCAGAAAATCACACAAGTCGCTAAATTTCGTATCTGATAAAACAAAATCTTTAATTTTATCTACAATATCATCAAATATATGTACTTATTTCATCTAGTATGTGAAACTACATGTCTCTGGATCAGTGTGGTCTGGTAGTTCATCGAATTTAAGCTATTTTTTTACTGTTATAGTTAATTTGTTTAATGACCATTGGGCGCGCAGTTTATTGATACCCGCTTCAAATATGTTAATTTTTATTTTGGACAGCTAGAATATAGACATTGACTGATACACTGTAATGAAAAAATAGTCATATATATTTAAAATTTAGCGTGTACTAGTGCCTTGAATTTTTCGCATTTTTTCCTGCCGCACTCTGTATAACGGTTCGATAATAAAAAAAATGATGAAAAATGTGGTTTCGTTTTAGACCATTCTATTTTCAAAATGGTCACCCTGATACCGGAACAAAAAGTTACGGGTCTTATTATTTCTGGTAAACATTATTTCTACCGAATTTAAGCAATACCGGAACACATTTATTTTTCAGTCTTTTTTTTTCATTGAATGGCTGTATAGATTAACTTGAAAAAATCTCCAGAGAACCACCCAGATTCTAATCATCCTAAAATTCATGCGGAAAGTCTACAACATATTCTTAAAAAAATTAAGATTCCCGTTGAAAACCTGAGAGAATCCTTTATTTTTTCATGATGGTATCCAGAAATTTCTTTAAACATGTCCCCTTCAACTTATGCTATGCTGTTTTTTCATGTTTTTTTTTATAATTTGAACAGAAGTTTGAATATACAAGACTTTTTTTTCTATTGACTTATTGGGTTATTTACAGCCTTCATTGTTGATGTGATACAAAAAAAAAAAACAAAATTTTTAAAAACTTTTTTTTAACCCTATTGAACGGTTCTGTCCCCTTACCTTTCCAACTTGGCTTCGATAACTAGTGCGAGATGGGGAAACAGCCAGCCGAACATCGATGAGAGGTAGCATGGAGAGCATGCATCCAGTGCACAATGGTTAATCACCTCCAATTGTCCGAGAATCCTTTCGATAGGCAGCCATCTAAGTCCTGTGATTCTGTAGGCTCATGTTATCCGTCCTTAGGCACACCAAACACACGTTTTATCACAAAATTACATTTATTCGCGGACAAACTAACTTTATTTCAACGAGCACAAGTTTTATTCTTAATCTAACAATTGGCTTACATATCTAAACAAATTAAAATTGAGCACTCGGGAGTTGCACCCATTCCGGACTGTGGCCTATGTACTTCTGTCTGGGTTTCTGCTGGTAGATGAGTAGCAGACCTCCAATTACTCTCGTTCGGGAGAACTCCGACAACGCCGACCCTCCTGTTATCCTTATCACACGCATAGACGACGACGACAAGAACATCTCTCGTAATTCCAGGTAGCCAACACATCACAATCGCTCTCTGCAGATCCACGGGATGTAGGATCGTTTGGATGGTTTGTTGATACATCTCGCTTGGTAGAAATCGAAAGTGATTTACCGCACAACGGCGATAACTTTATGTGCAACCAGGGTTGAAGTGCGCTGGGGTGTTTGCGGTTGCAAACACCTATAATACCCATTTTTTTATTTTGACCTAAATATCATTTTCCGTCATCTAAAATCGATTTTAACGTGTTTTGGAAGATGATTTTTTTAATTCGTAATTTTGTGAATTTTGTTTTTTTTTAAATTTTTTTTGAACATCTCCAGACTTCTATTTTTTTCCTGGAAGCCTAGTTGGGATACCGATTTTTAAGACGAATGCATTTTGAGATTTTATAACTATTGTTGAAATATTTTTATTTTTCTCATGGAAAATTTTGTTTCCGTGTAATTTTAAGAAAACTAGTTTTAGAGTGTAGTCAACTCCCCAAAGCTCTTTTATTATGATAGAATGATTGGGAAAAAAATTAAAACATGGTAATGTAATACCAAAAACTTCTTTGAAACTACATGCTATAGAGATTTTGGTCTATTGTCAGAATTTCAATCGCATGAAAAGTGCTAAAAAAATTAATGAAATTCGCAAACAAGTTTTGAGTTCATCCTACTCGGTTGTTTTGGGTACGGAAACCAGTTGGAATGATAGTGTAAGAAGTGAAGAAGTTTTTGGTAACAACTATAATGTATACAGAGATGATCGTGATTTAACCCTTGCTCAAAGAATGTCTGGTGGTGGCGTCCTTATTGCAATATCCTCGAAATATAACTCCGAACTTATTGCTTCAACTAAATTTAGTGAATTCGAGCACGTGTGGGTGAAAACTCATATAGCCGGCGAAACACATATATTTGTGTCAGTTTATTTCCCACCTGATCAAGCTTGTAAATTAATGTATGAAAAGTTCTTCCAAAATGACGAGGAGATTATTTCACAATTTCCACCGCAATTCAAGGTACACGTTTATGGGGATTTTAACCAGCGTGATGCAGATTTTATTTGTGATTCAGAAAATGAATGTATTCTCCTACCAGTCGTAGGTGAGAATGAAACATTACTATTCATATTTGATAAAGCTGCCTGCCTAAGTTTAAACCAAATCAACCACGTAAAAAACCAACAGAATCGTTATTTGGACTTCTTATTAACAAACATATTTGATGACTTTTGTGTGGATGAATCTCCTTCGCCCCTATGGAAAAACGAAGCTTTTCACACTGCCATCGAGTTTTCCATATTTGTTCATAATAACCATAATCATAATACAGGTATGTTCCGTTTTTGTCACTATTCGTTTTTATCACTATCCGTGTTTGTCACTATCCGATTTCGTCAACATTCCATTCCGTTTTTGTCAACACTAAATTTTTTGTCAAATTTATTCCCTCGAATAAGAGTTATTTATAGCTTAACATTAATCTTGAGGCAATGCATCCATTAATGAAGTTGGAACAACTACCAAAGATGACATAGAAGACGTATACGCCACAGTAGCTTTCAACACAATTCAAATTCAGCTATAAATAATGTTAATTCATGCTTTCTCTCAATTTCTTATTTGAAAATGATAAAAATTAGACCAATAGTCCAAAAGAAAAATTAAATCGAGCCAATTTAATTAATGAAATTCTTACAGGAGGTGGCAGGAGGTAACACGTGAATATCAATATCATCATCAACAATTTGGCCGTTTTGTAAAATGGCTCAATCATTTTCCAAGTGTAACAAAAGTTGCTAATCATGATAGATCAATAATAGATGGGATGTGCATATAAAACCATCAAAGGACGCATTCGATTATCCGGCAATAGGAAAAAAATCACCATGGATAATCGAACACAATTGATGTCCCTTCCAGGGATTACTTAGGATGTCCATCTGGGTATTCCTCCAAGAACTTCTTTCTGAAGATCCTTCTCCTTTCTTCGTCTTATTATTATTCTTCTTCTTTACGGCTCTACGTTTCAACTGGAACTTGGCCTGCCACTCCAAGTGTAATTCAAGAACTTTAGCAGTTTAGGGCTTTCTTTGCCTGTCCTTGCCTGAATTTTTACACTGCAATCTTTTAAACAAGGCTTTTTAAGTGAAATAAATTTTACGTGATTTTGTACACGTTTTATTGAAATTATGCGATATGCTGAATTCTTCTCTCCTGGTCGCTATTTCTTTCCGACGGGGCTCAAACTTCTACCAGAGATCTCTATTGTTATCCACAGGACAGGCTATCAATGTCCAAATTTTCCAGACTGAAACAGCGTTAAATCTTTCAGAAATAAGTTTCTTAAAGAAGGAGGAGTCGAGGATCTTGGAAAACGATCTGGGGATTTCTCCAGCAACTCCTGAAGGGTTCCAAGAAGAAACAAAAAATCCTACAGAAATCCCATTAATTCTGAAAGTCGAGGAACAATTGGATGATTTCTTGAAAGAACTTCTACAGGATTCCTAGAAGGAATTTCTTAAGGATTCCCACAAGGAACTTCTGGAGGATCCTCAAGAATAACTCCCCGGAGATTTCTATACAGAACATCATCCCTGAAGAAACTTCTGGAGGATTTTAGGAAAGAATTCCTGGAAGATTACTAGACTAAACTTCTGGGAGATTCCCAGGAAATGCAGTAAGAAATCGGGGATAATTATTATTGTAATATTATTTTAATTAACTAGATTTTCAGCCCAAGGCTGGTTCATCTATAGTAATCATGAGGAAATAATATGGATGAAACAAAGAACCGTATTGGAAAATCTCTGAAAGTTGCAGTAGGTGTAGATGTTTCTACTGCGCATAAATACCAAAACAAAGTCAAAAAATATCATAAGAAAATTTTTAAAGAATCCAAGAAAGAACTTCTGATAAAATTCTAGAAAAACTGTTGAAGGAATCCCAGAAAGACCCCTGGAGAAATATCAGAAAAAAAAACTCCTGGAGGGATTTCAGAAAGCAGTCTTGGAAGAAATCCCGTAGGAAATTTTGAAGAAACGGAGAAACTCCTGTATTTCAAAAGTAAAATCTTGGCGAATCTCCAAAGCAACTCTTGGATGAATTTATGAACTAGGACTAAATCCCAGCATTGTTTTCTTAGCCCACCTTGTGCATTAGGGCCATTCCAGCCCCAAACCGCACACAACGCCAGCGAGCTGTTCCCAACATAATGCATAAGTATGGTTGATAAATTCCAATTCCTGGTGGAATATTTGAAGGGATCTCTAAAGAAACTCCAGGAAAAATTTAAAAAGAGACATCTAGGATGATTTCTGAACAAACCATAAGGGGCAGAACCTCTTTTCTCTAAAAATTCTTTAGGTGCCGTCCATAAATGACGTAGCATTTAAGGTGAGCGAGGGGGGAGTCTCTGATTATGCTACGAACCATGTTTTAGGTATGGGAAAAAATGCTACGAGGGGGAGGAGGTATCGAAAATCGTCTAAAAATGCTACGTCGTTTATGGACGACCCCTATCGAATTCGAAAAAATAAACAAGCGAATTGGTATAAGGAAACCTACAAGCATTCTGGAGGAACTTCTTGGAGAATCCATTATTCTGGAGAAAATACAAGTGATTGCTTAGAAAAATTCCTGGAGATTTTCTAAAAGTATCCTAGTGAATCCTAAAAGTATCCTAGTGCGAAAAAAACACGGCAGGCTGCGGTGGGCTGGGCACCTAGCTCGTAT